>NC_134800.1:2353715-2358715 GCF_046742065.1 Oratosquilla oratoria | reverse complement strand
GGGGGAGAGGGGAGGTGTAAGGGGGGGAGGAGGTGGCTGTGGTGTGGTCGGTTGGGTCCTTCACTGTGAGCCTGGCGATCCTGTTCAGCGTTTTGTCCCAATAGACGATGGGTCCAATATTATATTTATTTAAGTTATTTATTAATTCATCTGTTTATTTATTCATTCATTATCTATCTTTATAGTCACCTACTTCTTTATTTATCTATTTATTCATCCATTATTCATTTTTATACATTAATTCATTACATATTTGTATATTTATCTATTGATATATATTCATATGTTCATCTGTATTTATATATCTATATGTTTATTTGTTGACGCAAATTAATTGAAATATAAGTAGATTTAATAGGAAAAATAAAGAAATATTTGAATCATTATAGTTTATTTCTTTTACTGAACTCGGCTCTGAAATCCGTGTTTGATTCAGCGCAACTGCAGTATTTTTCATGAATAATGAAATTATAATTCAACAAAATTATATTAATTGTGTACATGACATACACGCCACATGTCTATAATGTGACATGATCATTTTGCATTAATTGCCTCTTTGATTATAAACCTGCTGGGTAATAATTTTTGTGTTGAATTTATATATATATATATATATATATATATATATATATATATATATATATAATATACATATATGTATATATATATATATATATATATATATATACATATATATATATATTTTGTATATATATAATGTAATAAAGTTATCAACCACAATACACTTTAATTCTAAGCCATCACATGGAGACACTCGAGGAGGCATACATGCAGAAATTGAAAAGTGGTATAGCCAAGGACTCGAACCTGCGTTAGGACGTGACAATTGATAGTGACTTAACCGATTGCGCCATTAAGAAATTATATACACAAATACACACACATATACATAAACACACACGCACACACACACACAAACACACACACACAAACACACACACACACACACACACACACACACACACACACAAACACATATTGTATATAATATATATATATATATATATATATATATATATATATATATATATATATATATATATATATATATATATTCAAAGAGGGCGCCTGTAATTTGTTTTAAGTTGGTGTAATTTCGTTAATGATTTGATTAATCCAAGTATTGCACGTTGTTCCGCCCAGTTGCACCGAATCGTTTGCACCACTCTGCTTTATTGCACCATGATCATGACGTTTTTCGAGAAAACGTTTCCTCTTTGCAAACGTGTTCCTCGTAAACGTTTCGTCAGTGCAAACGATTCCTCATTGCAAACGTTTCCTTTTTGTATTTTTTTCTCTTTGTAAACGTGTCCTCCTTGTAAATGTTTGTCCTTTCTTGCAAACGTTTCCTCTTTCATGCAAACGTTTCCTCTTTTAAGCAAACGTTTAGGTGACTAAACTCGCATGGCTACAGATGGTAGAAAAACTGAAAGAGGGATGGCAGTATCAAGTACACACACACACACACACACACACACACACACACACACACACACACACACACACACACACACACACACACACACACACACACACATATATATATATATATATATATATATGTGTGTGTGTGTGTGTATGTATGTATGTATGTATGGACAGATCTGCTACTGTGCAGCTTCGAGGCTGCTGCTCGTGCGAAGCTGTTTTGTGTATTGATTGTACTGAAGATGGGCACGCACACACAGTGATGCGCACAGCGTACACACAAATACACACACAGACACACACACGTATCCTCACAGATTCATATACATTATCAGTAATAAATCAGCATTTACATATGCGTGTGTGTACGTTAACACGAACACACACGGACATGGCTTGCTGGTGTTGTGGTTAGCGTCGACGACTGCTAAGCTGCAGATCTGAGCTTGCCCCTTGCTCACGTCGTGAAAGCCTTACATGATTCTAAACCGTTACTAACTCCCTTGGGCAAGGGGATGACTGTGTGTGTGTAGAGCCACAGCATTACCCGTGGGTCGGACTATATGATATATTGAGCTCTCATCCGGGAGGGTAATAGCTGTCGATCACGTAGTATATCCTTGATATAAAGCTACCATATCCTGTCACCCCAAATATATATATATATATATGTATAATATAATATATATTGTATATATATATATACAGGTAAACGTCGACTTACGATGGGGCCGCGACTTACGATTGTTCGACTTTACGATGACGACGACGACGACGACAATATGATAATTTGTAACCCCTTCCATACGGTTGCCGCACACGTAGGCGTCATGAGGAGCAAGTGGATTCGCGATCTGCGCCATATCGGCGTCGTTGATTATATTTATTGTAGTCGCCCCTGTGTTTTTTACCATTCTCTCAAATGATTCATTCTCTGTGGTTTTCAAAATTCGCGGGTGAAAGAGAGAACGATCGATATAAGCGGTGACTATATTTTATGATGCGAGTATTATTTACGTCACGTCGTACGGCTGGGCATTGGCTGCTGCCCGCGAGATTTAAGTTCCGTACTGAAAATACATATTATAGTGTTTGTATATGAATATAAAAAGGATAAAATAATAATGTAAATAAACTACTGTACATGGAATAGCTATATTCAGTTATTCTCTGGGTGGTTAATATACAGGTAGGCTAGGTACAGTGACCACGGAACAGTGATACACAAATTGGGATCGACCTTACGATGAATCGTCTTAACGATGGCTCTATCGAAACCTAATGCCCATCGTAAGTCGACGTTTACCTGTATATATATATATGTATATATATATATATAATATATATAATATATATATATATGCTGGATACATTGCGACAAGTTGATGAAGGTGGAAAAAGAAGTTACGGGTCTAGTTCCGAGTTCCTGATTTATTCCTGACCGGTTTCGCTCTATGCATGAAGAAGCATAGAGCTCGAAACCGGTCAGGAATAATAAACTCAGGAACTCGGAACTAGACCGTGATTTCTTTTTTCCACCTTCATATATATATATATATATATAATTTATATATATATATATATGATATATATATATATACATATACATATAAATATTGTCAAAAAAATTCTTGTTACGGACTGTAGTTAACCAGCGCTTCAATCCTTTTAGAAAAATGAATAAAAAAGCATAAATCGAGATTAGTCAGGGGTAGAACTCGGGCTAAAATCCAAATCTACCTCATCTACCTTTCCCCGTTACCTGATCTACCAAAGTAGAGGAATCTACTTTGGAAAAGTAGGGAGGGAGGGAGACGACCTAACCAGGTAGAGTCGCATTAGGGAAAATAACTTTCTAAATAAGATTAGGGAGGTAATATCCGCCCTCTTTCCCCCCTCCTCCCTCCCTCCTCCTCCTCTTTCCCTTTCCCACCTCCCCCTCTTCCCCTCTCCCCCACTCCCTCCTCCTCGTTCCCCTTTTCCCCTTCTTCCTCCCCCTTCCTCCTCTCCCTCTTCCCCATTTCCCTCTCCCTTCGTTTTCCCCTCCCCTTTATTTCCCTCTCCCCACTCCCTCCTCCTCCTCCTCCTTCCCCTTTATCCCTTCCCCCTTTCCCCTCTTTCTCCCAGTCCATCCTCCTCTCCCTCTTCCCTATTTCCCTCCCCCTTCTTTTTCCCCTGCCTTTCCTTTCCTTCTTCCCCCTTCCCCTCCTCCTTCCCCACTTACCTTTCCCGTATCCTCCTTCCCCCTTCCCCTCTTCCTCACAATCTTTCATCTCCTTTCTCACTTCTCATTATCTTATCCTGCTTCCCCTTCCCCTTCCCCTTCCCCTCTTCCTTCCAATTCTCTTTTCCCTTTCCTCTTCCCTCTTACCCTTCCCCTCTTCCTTCCAATCCTTCTTCCCCTTCCCCTTCCTCTTCCTTTTCCCCTCTTTACTTCCTTCAATTTCTTCTTCCCATTTCCTCGTCCCTCTTACTCTCTGCCCTCCTTCCTTCCCCTTCTTTCCCCTTCCCCCCTACCCCTTACCCCCCTTCCCACTTCCCCCTAACCCCTTCCCCCCTTCCCCATTCCCTTCCCCTCTTCCTTCCAATTCTCCTTTCCCTTTCCTCTTCCCTCTTACTCTTCCCCTCTTCCTTCCAATCCTTCTTCCCCTTCACCTTCCTCTTTCCCTTCCCCTCTTCCTTCCAATTCTTCTTCCCCTTTCCTCTTCCCTCTCACTCTTCCCCTCTTCCTTCCAATCCTTCTTCCCCTTCCCCCTACCCCTTCCCCCTTCCCCTTTCCCTTCCCCTCTTCCTTCCAATTCTTCTTCCCCTTTCCTCTTTCCTCTTACCCTTCCCCTCTTCCTTCCAATCCTTCTTCCCCTTCCCCTTCCTCTTTCCCTTCCCCTCTTCCTTCCAATTCTTCTTCCCCTTTCCTCTTCCCTCTTACTCTTCCCCTCTTCCTTCCAATCCTTCTTCCCCTTCTACCCTTCCCCTTCCTCTTTCCCTTCCCCTCTTCCTTCCAATTCTCCTTTCCCTTTCCTCTTCCCTCTTACTCTTCCCCTCTTCCTTCCAATCCTTCTTCCCCTTCTACCCTTCCCCTTCCTCTTTCCCTTCCTCTCTTCCTTCCAATTCTTCTTCCCCTCTTCCTTCCAATCCTTCTTCCCCTTTCCCCCTTCCCCGTCCCCTCTTCCCCTTCCCCCTTTCCCCTCTTTCTCCCGATCTTTCTTCCTCACTTCCCATTGTCTTATCCTACTTTCCTTTTCCCCTCTCCTTCCCACTTCCCTCTTCCTCCCAATCCTTCTTCCCCTCCCCTCTTCCCCGTCCCCCTTCCCCTTCCGTCCCTCTCTCCCTCCCTCTTTCCCTCCTCCCCTCCTTCCCTTCCTCCTCTCCCTCCTCGTCCCCCTCCCCTTTCTCTCTTCCCTCCCTCCTTCCCTCTCTCCCTCCCTTCCCTCCCTCCCTTTCCTCCCTCCCCTCCCTCCCTTCCCTCCCTCCCACCCCCCTCCTCTCCCTCCCCCACCCCCCTCCTCTCCATCCCCCACTTCCCTCCCCTTCCTACCCCACTCACCTCC
>NC_134800.1:2341215-2348715 GCF_046742065.1 Oratosquilla oratoria | reverse complement strand
TGTGCGTACATGTGTGTGTGTGTGTGTGTGTGTGTGTGTGTGTGTGTGTGCGCGCGCGCGAATTTATAAATACACATTCCCATATACAAAATTGTACACAACACAAACCATTTCCTCAGTGCATCTTTTCCCGAAAATAAAACATCCATTTAACACGAAACTTTCTGGATCACCAAATATGGAAGAATTTTCGTCCTGCGGTCATAAATAACTGCCCCACTTTCTCCCCGGACAAAAGAGCCTCTCCTCACATTACCAAACCCCGGTTCGAACCTTACGTTTCATGAAGGATTCAATAAACACAGCGGTTTGAGTTTTAAAGGTTCGTTTAGCGTTTCATCCAATTCCAGATCATAAAATTCCCGGGCCCCCTTCCAGAATTTTATTTTGATTTTGATTTTTCTTCTTTAACATGTTTAAGGCCATTATGCGCCACTCTTCATATATTCGAACGCGGTTTGAAAATCTAATTTTTTCGATTTGGGGGGGAGGGGGAGATGTAATATTGGACAAGAGAGCAGATTGGACTAAGGAAGGTTTTTAAAGATTTCATCAGAAGTATTTTATTAATTGATCAGTTAATTTGTTTATTAATTAACCTATTTATTAGTTTATTTTTGGGTCAAAGAGGGAGGACGACATAGACTCTGTTTGTTTGTTTATTTATTTTCATTTATTTACTCATTTATTTGTTTAATCTTTTTTTTTGTCGTTTATGAATTGTTGTTGTCATGTCTAGCGTTCACCTTCTCTAGTTTCTTATTGATTCCTCTCTCTCTCTCTCTCTCTCTCTCTCTCTCTCTCTCTCTCTCTCTCTCTCTACGCATCCCTCTCTCTATCACACACACACACACACACACACACACACACACACACACACACATATATATATATATATATATACATAGATGCATACATACATATTTTCAGGCATTTTTCCCAATTCATTCATCCTTTGTACCCGTCTCTTAAGTATGTATCAAACAATCATCTTCAGTATTTTTTCCTTATGGAGCACAATGTAAGAAGTCTATTTGCTCCATTAGATACATTGTGATTCTTTCAAGACTGCTGCTCGCCTGGGCAAACTCTGAGATTACCAAGTTGCAATCTCCACAATCTCATGTATTAACCATGGGCCCGTCCCGAGCTGCATAGACGAGAGAGAGAGAGGGGGGGAGAGAGAGAGGATGAAAAAGATAGGATGAGAGAGTGTGTGAGTGAGTGAGAGAGAGAATGAGAGAGAGAGAGAGAGAGAGAGAGAATGAGATAGTGAGTGAGAGAGTGAAAGAGAGAAACAGGAAGTGAGAGAGAGAGAGGGAGAATGAGAGAGAAATCGGATGAGAGAGTGAGTTAGAGAGAGACAGGAAGTGAGAGTGAGAGAGAGAAAGGGGAGAGAAAGAAGATGAGTGAGTGAGAGAGAATGAGAGAGTGAGAGAGAGAAAGGAAGTGAAAGAGAGAGTGAGAGAGAGAAAGAGAGAGAATTTTGTAAAATTTGACATAAACTACGCCCAAGCGAACATCGAAATTTCTCTTCCAAGATAAGAAGTTAAACCAACCTCAGTGTAAATAGTGAAATGAATTTCACTCAAACTCGAACCGAATTTCGCTCTAAGTAACAGCAAATTTCGATTTAGTTAACACCGAATTTCACCCAAACCAACACTGAATTTGCTTAAGATAAAACTAAAATTCGACCTTAGAAATTGTGAATTTTGTTTAACAAAGAATTACACCTAAACCAGGACTGAATTTCGCCTAGGCTGAATCCCATATGTTTATTGTTGATTGTAGCAAACTTTTCAATAAGGCATATAATAAATCATGGTAAACACAGCTTATTGAAGGACTTTTTTTTATAGATATTTTCTAACGCACCAGACGATTTTATTCCTATATAAAATGTCCCCAAAGTCACCAAACTCCTTTGCATCTTAGATCAATAATCTTCAATAGAAGTTCCGGGGAGCAGGTGCCATCCTCTCGGGACCGCACCACATCTGGCCGTTGGGGATTGTTTAGGGGCCTTGGGTCTTCGGTAAGAGAGACCTGGGGCAACGGATGGAAAACTCCTTCAGCGCTGAAGGGTCCACGGGAGAACTTAACTGAAGTTGGTGAAGGACTTCATTTAGGAGGATCTCCCTTCACACATAAGGACAGAAAGGAAGAAAAAGGAGTACCGTCACAAAGGAGGTTCTTGTGCGAAGACGCTCTGTCTGTGTCTGTCTGCCTGTCTGTGTCTGTCTGTCTGTTTCGTTTTGTTTACATTTGCAATAGACATGATGATGTGCCCAAAGGAAATGTGACGTCTTCCTCTTCCTCCTCCTTTGTGTTGTATTGTGCCATGTTGTGGTATATTGCGATGTATTATGTCGTGATGTGTTTTATTGTATTGCATTGCGCTGCATTGTATTTGCTATATTGTATTGTGCCTTATTGTTATGTGTTGTGATGTATTGTGATGTAACATATTGTATTGTTTTGTATTGTGCTTCATTGCATTTTCTTCATTGTATTGTGTTATATTGTATTCTGACTTTGGGTTGGATTACAAGTCCGGTATTTACGGTTCTGTTCCTTATAATCTGAATAAAATCCCCTGGCGGGGCTGGAATAATTAAAAGATAATGAAGTGTATCGCAATGTTGTTATGTTCAACCCAGTTAGCATGCACGTTAAACTTGTTAAATGCAGCGAGAGGGTTAAAGCAAAGAAGGCAAGTATTCCTGTCTTCATCTCTCTCTCTCTCTCTCTCTCTCTCTCTCTCTCTCTTTCTTTTGATGAACGGTAGAATGCGAGTGTATCTCATTTTAATTTAATTTAATTTTGTGTCCATGCTGAAGAAAGGAACAAGATTAACAGCTAACTAAACCAGATTATTTTTCGTCAAGATCCGACCTGGTTGCTACGGGCAGTGAGCTACTGACCCTTTTCCAAGCAAGGTCAACCTTAACGTCGTCCTCCGAGTTTCACTTCCGTTAGAGAAAAACAGAAATGGAGTCTTGGACAGAGTCACATGTCCAATGGAGTATACAAGGGAAGGGTCTTTAGAGAGCTCAGGATGTTGGTCAGGATGTGTGTGCTCCAAGTGGGACGAAGTTGAAAGGACGGGGAGAAAGGGGCTCTCGTGCGGAAGGGACGTAGAGGCAGTGGCCAATGAGAGCATCTACGTAGTCGAAGTAGTTTTCTGCATTTATAAAAATGTGAAAAAGGGAAATTATCTGGATTGTATAGTCTTTGTACTTCAAGTGTCATAGTCTTCAAGATTACAGAAATGTTGTCTGTGTGCTTCAAATAGTATACGAGTGTGTAAGATTATAGAAATATAGTCGGTGGGGATCAAATATGTCTGCATGATTTAGTCTGTGTGCAAAAAGTATACGATCCTACAAAGTAATACATGGTCTGTGTGCATTAAGTATACGAGTCTACAAGATTATAGAAATATAGTCTGTGTGTATCAATTATACGAGTCTACAAGATTGTAGAAATAAAAATGAGTACATATATAAAAAAAGAGAAAGATCCGGTTAGTAGAAGCTATGAATATCAAATCCCTGAGTGTCTGCAAGTTTATAGAAATAGTGCATGCATAAGATGAAGTCAAATCCGCCTTTGGATTTAGGTGCAAACACAAACAGTCTTGTTGATGTGTTCTGTACAACGCAGCCTCGGAACACAACATAGAAAACGGGGTGTACTTACTTCCACGAATGATTTGCATATCAAAGGAAAGGAAAGCAAACATTGTAGTGTTTTGGTTGGCTTGGATGAAGGACGAAAAGGAATTGGATGAAAAATGGAAGACCATTTAACGATCTTGGAGATGAGAGGCGCACAGTTGTTAGAGTGTGTGGCCTGCAAACAAATTTGAAGTAAGCCTTCAAAGATTTGGAGTTTTGGAGGAAGGAGGACGAATGAACAGATCGAAACGGAGTTCGATTGTAAAATGTAAGACCGTTGTTGGAGTGAGTGACCTGCAAACAAATTTGCAGTGACGTTAGCCTCCAAAGATAATTTTGGAGGAAAGGAAAAAATGAGCAGATTGAAATGGAGATCGATTGAAAAATGTTAAACTGTCGTTGGAGTGTGTGGCCTCCAATAGGTTTGCAGTGACGTGAACCTCCAAAGATTTGAAGTTTTGGGGGAAATAAAAACAGATCGAACTGGAGTTCAATTGAAAAATGTAAAACGTTTGTTGGAGTGTGTGACCTGCAAATTTTTTTTTGCAGTGACGTGAGCCTTCAAAGATTTGAAGTTTTGGAGGAAAGAGAATGAACGAACATATCGAAATGGAGTTCTGCTGTATATGTTTTAGAGGTTATTTTTGACATCATAAAAAGTAAAAATACAGGAGCGATGGTTATGTAATTCAAAGATACTCCAAGGAATACCAGAATAATAATTTGGGAAGTAATGAAAGAGGTAATCAAAGTAATGAAAAGAGTAATTTGGGGGTAATAGATAGGTAATCAAAAAGGAAATCTAATAAATACTATTAATACGGTAACAATACCAAAATAATACCGATGATGAATACTTTGGGAAGTAATGAAAGAATTGAGGTAATGAAAGGAGTAATTGTGGGTAATAGGTAATCAAAGAGAAATTCTAAAACAACCAATACTATTACTATGGTAATGGTATTACTTATGCATTTACGTTTTCTACGGACAAAGGATCTGAGTGTGCCAGCCAAGATGAGGGTGTTGATGGGCTTTGAAAATAGGGGAGACGTTCATCTTCGACATCAATCATGCATGTATCAATTGTTGTTTTCACGTATAGAGGTTGGCAATCATAACATAAGCTTATTATAGAGTGTGTATATATATATATATATATATATATATATATATATATATATATATATATATATATATATATATATATGCATGTGTATGTGTGTGAGTATATATATAACAATTATAATAATGATGATGATAATAAGAGATGAATAATGAATAAAGTAAATAAATAGATAAATGAAGGAATAGAAAAAGCTTTTGATGGGAAATCAGAAAGTAGTTTGCTTACAAAGAGTAAAAAGAGAGAGAGAGAGAGAGAGAGAGAGAGAAAATACTTGTAGAGAATGAGGAAATCCACCGAGACGGAATCAAGAGGAGCAGACGCTACAAAGAGGAAAGGGGAGATGACGTCACAGGAGGCATAGAGTGAGATGAGGTCACAAGAAGAGGGATATGACGTCACCGGAGGTAAAAAGGGAGATGACGTCACATGAAGCAAAGAGAGGGATGACGTCACAGGAGACAAAGAGGGAGATGACGTCACACGAGGCAATGAGGGATATGACGTCACAAGAGGCAAAAAGGGATATGACGTCTTAGGAAAAAGGGGGATATGACGTCACAGAAGGCAAGGAGGGATATGACGTCACAGAAGACATAAAGGAAGATAACGTCACAGGAGGAAAGGATGGATATGACGTCACAGGAGGCAAAGAGGGATATGACGTCACAGGAGGCAAAGAGGGATATGATGTCACAGGAGGCAAGGAGGGATATGACGTCACGGGAGGCAAGGAGGGATATGACGTCACAGGAGGCAAAGAGGGATATGGCGTCACAGGAGCCAAAAAGGAATATGACGTCACATGATGCAAAAAGGGATATGACGTCACATGAGACAAAGAGGGAGATGACGTCACATGTGGCAGAAAGGGAGATGACGTCACGGGAGGCAAAGAGGGAGGTGACGTCACGGGAGGCAAAGAGGGAGGTGACGTTACAGGTGGCAGAAAGGGAGATGACGTCACAGGAGGCAAAGAGGGATATGACGTCACAGGAGGCAAAGAGGGAAATGGCGTCACAGGAGACAAAGGAGATTATGACGTCACAGGAGGCAAAGAGGGAGATGATGACGTCACAGAAGGACAGGAGTCACCTTCTTCCTGACGGAAATCCAGAGGCAGTTGGCAACCGCGGAGGAGGGAGACTTCCTCCTGAGGAGGATCTCCTGCCGCGTCTTGGCCGCCTCCGCAGGGGAAGAAGACAATAAGGAAGAAGCGTTCCAGAAGCGGAGGTGGGGAGGGGAGGGGGGAATGTCCAGAAAGAGACATTTCAGGGGACAAAAAAAAAAAAAAAAGTCTTTGAGTAAATTTAATTCTGAAGAAAGCGAAACTTCAAAGCGAGAGAAAAAAAAAGTAAAAAAAAAAAAAAAAAAGTAAAAGAAAAAGAAAAGGCGAAACTACTCATCAAGGAGATCGGTGATGGCAAGGTCTTCCTCCTCCTCCTCTTCCTCTTCCTCCTCCTCCTCCCTCTTCCTTCCTCTTCCTCCTCCAGGTCTTCCCGGCAGGTCATTATGGGCACTTGGGAGGGCGCCCGGAGGAGGAACTGCCTGCTGGAGAAAATGTCCGGAGAAAATGTCCGGGAAGGGCAAAGTATGGGTCAGGGGCGAAGCTCGAACACAGGGTTGAGAACAATTCCTCTTCTGGTCACGTGACGAGGAGGTCATTTGGAGGGGAAGGAGGGGAGGAGGAGGGAGAAGAAATGAAGATGTCTGTCGAATGAGAGTGGCGGGTGGGAGAGGGGGAGAGGAGGATGAAAGAAGAGATGAAAGGAATGAGGGGAGAGCAAAGAAGAGGAGGAGGAGGAGGAGAAAAGGAACGAAGAAGTGAATGAGGGGGAGGAGGAGAGGAAGAGGTGGATGAAAGGAATGAGGGCAAAGAAGAGGAGGAGGAGAAAAAGGAAGGAAGAAGTGAATAAGGGGGAGGAGGGGGAGGAAGAGGAGGAGTAGAGGAAGAGGAGGTTGAAAGAAGGGATGAAAGGAATGAGGGCAAAGAAGAGGAGGAGAAAAAGGAAGGAAGAAATGAATGAGGAGGAGGAGGAAGAGGAGGAGGAGGGGAAGGCGAGGAGACCGAGAGGAGAGAAGAGCAACAGGAGGAAGAAGAGGAAGAGGAAGCCTTAGACGGAGCGAGAGAGTATATAACAAAGAGGATGAAGAGGACGAGAGAGGAGACCGGGGGGGGGGGAGGGAGGGGAGAGAGGAAAGAATCAAAAGACAAAAAAAAAATCTGAAAAAGAAGACTGAAAGAAAGATTTCAGAGGGAGAGAATGGAGATAGGAGAATGGGGGGGGAAAGGTTGGGGGATGGGGATAAGTCTGGGGGGATGGGGGATAAGGTTGGGGTGATGGGGGAATCCGGGTGGACGTCTGTGGATCGGAAGAGGGAGGAAATCAGTCCATCAGTGGAAGGAGAAAGAGCGAGAGAGATTTGAGGTAGGGAAGTATGAAGAGGGTGAGAGAGAGAGAGAGGAGAGTAAAAAAGAGAGCGAGGGAGGGAAGAGAGTGAAGAAAGGAGAAGAGAGAGGGAAGGAGGTAAGGCGAGGAGAGGAAGGGGGGAAGGAAAGAGAGAAGGAAGAACAGAAAGTGAAGGAAGGAGAGGAGAGAGGGAAGGAGGTAAGGCGAGGAGAGGAAGGAGGAAAGGAAGGCGAGAATGGAGGGAAGGAGAGGATGGACGGAAGGCGAGCGGGACAGTACA
>NC_134800.1:2331215-2333715 GCF_046742065.1 Oratosquilla oratoria | reverse complement strand
AACACTATTTTGCAAGTATAACTTTTTATCTTCGGAACTATTTGGTATGTATTACGTATTTAGTGTTGACCTTGCGGGAAAATATGCTTTCTTGCAAATACTATTACTACTACTACTACTACCACTACTATTAATACTACCACCACCTCCATTACTACTACTACTACCACCACTACAACATCTACTACCACCACTTTTGCTGCTGCTACTACTACTACTACTACCACTATTACTACTGTTACTGCTATTACTAATACAACTACTACTACTATTAGTTTGTTCATGATGTATGTGTGTGTGCATGTGCGTGTGTATGTGTATTGTATGTACATGTATGTGTGTGTACATATGAGTATGTATGTGTATATGTACGTGCATGTGTGTGTATGTGTTTGTGTGCTTGTGTATGTGTATTTATGTGCATGTATGTGTGGCATGTGCGTATGTATGTGCATGTACGTGTATGTGTTTGTGTGCTCTATGTGCATGTATGTGTGCATGTGTTTGTGTATATATATGTGCACGTGTGTTTGTGAATGTGTATATATATGTGCACTGTGTGTGTGTTTGTGTATGTGAATCACCATGGTCTTTGGCTCACGTGTTAGACTCGTGATCGACAGCTGTTCCCCTCCCGGAAGAGAGCTCAGAGCTCGTATGACTGATCTATGGGTAATGCTGTGACCTTGCACACAGACACCCCCCAACTCCCCGCCCACGTGAGTTGGAGTAACGACTCGCAGCGCAGCGATACTGAAATTATTTCAGCCCTAGGCAGGATTCGAACCCGGACCGCCGTAGTGACAGTCGGGGACTCTACCAACCGCGCCACCGAGTCGTGTATGTATATATATGTGCACGTGTGTGTGTGTGTGTGTGTGTGTGTGTGTGTGTTTGCGGAACAACACACAGAACATGTTTTCATAATTGTGCAACATATGTAATAAGTTCGGCCTCCTCAGCCTCTCATTGAGCGCAGTTTTCACCTGAGCTAATTTCCCCTCCGGCTCGCGGACCGCGGGCCAAAAATGCCGAATATTTCAGACGAGAAACTGGAACAATGGCTGCGATTTACCGCTGGGAAATACGTAATGGAGTGTAGTTAAATTATTAGTTTTGTAAACGAGGTCAGGGTTTGGGGGGGATAGGGTGGGGCTGGGGAGAAGTGGGGGGAGGGTGTCTCTCCGTGGTGTGACCTGAGTTCACACACACACACACACACACACACACACACACACACACACACACACACACACACACACACACACACACACACACACACACACACACACACACACACTGCTGCTACATTGGGCAGAGTTCGAATCCCGCCCAGGGGTGAAATAATTTCAGTATCGCTATGCTGGGAGTCGTTACTCCAACTCTTGTGGGCGGGGAGTTGGATGCGTGTGTGTGCGTGTAACCAATAGATCGGTCATATATGAGCTCTGGGCTCTCTTGCAAGAGAGAAATAGCTGTCTATCACGAGTCCAACACGTGATCCAAGACCATGGTGAATCACACAGATAGACTTGGCAAAGAAAAGTTAATTAACTTTCTTTTTCTTATTCATTTCTGTGACGCGGTTCTGTGAGCGCAAGTGATTACCTCAATACCAATTCATTAACTTGCTCGAGTTAAATTATTTTCTGTTCTGCCGTCAGGCGATTTCATTCAGATGACAGAACGTTAAGCTTTTGTCTTCTTAAACGTTCAGGTTTCGTTTTCTGGAACGTTTAGGTTGCGTCTCCTTAAACGTTGTCTTCTTATTGAACGTCAATATTTCATTTTCTTGAACGTTAAAATTAAGTCTCCTTAAACGTTGTCTTCTTACTGGACGTCAATATTTCGTTTTCTTGAACGTTCACCTTCAGTCCACAAAAACGTTTGAAGGAGTGAGGGAACCTTTGACGTTTGGCCTTACCGGTTTTTTTTTTTTTTTTTTTCTTCTTCTAATTCTTTCTCTTGGTGAGATCAAAGAGCCAGACAGCTTCTGCAATGAGGCTAATGTAGTCCAGCTCGAGGCTTTGTTGTGGTTTCTGCTCTCACCACGTTTGGAAACGGCTCCAGGTCTCTTGGAGTGTTCAGAGACAGAGATATGATCAAAGGAAATTTTTTGTTATTGATTATTATAGTTATTGTTACTGCTATTATCCAAGAGAGAGTGAAAGAGAGAGAGAGAGAGAGAGGAGGAGGAGAAGAAGGTCCCTCGGGAGTGTCTGTGAGTGTGTGTGTGTGTGTGTGTGTGAGAGAGAGAGAGAGAGAGAGAGAGAGAGAGAGAGAGAGAGAGAGAGAGAGAGAGTAGGAGGAGGAGAAGGTCCCTCGGGAGTGTGTGTGAGTGTGTGTGTGTGTGTGAGAGAGAGAGAGAGAGAGAGGAGGAGGAGGAGAAGGTACCTCGGGAGTGTGAGTGTGTGTGTGAGAGAGAGAGAGAGAGAGAGAGAGAGGAAAAAGGGAAGGTCCCTCAGGAGTGTGTGTGTGTGTGAGAGAGAGAGGGAGAGGA
>NC_134800.1:2281215-2326215 GCF_046742065.1 Oratosquilla oratoria | reverse complement strand
TTCCTCCCCCTCCTCCCTTCTTCCCCCTCCTCCCTTCTTCCTCTCCCATTCCCTCATTCTTTCTCCCCCCTTCTTCCTTCCTTCTCCTCTCCCTCCTCCTCCCTCCTTCCTCTCATTCTCCCTCCCTCCCTCCTCCTCCTCCTCCCTCCTTCCTCCTCCTCCTCCTCCCTTCTTCCTCTCCCATTCCCTCATTCCTTCTCCCCCCTTCTTCCTTCCCTCTCCTCTCCCTCCTCGCCCTCCTTCCTCTCATTCTCCCTCCCTCCCTCCTCCTCCTCCATTCTTCCTCTCCCATGGCCTCATTCTTTCTCCTCCCCTTCTTCCTTCCTCCTCCTCTCCCTCCTCTCCCTCCTCCTACCCCCTCCTTCCTCTCCCTTTCCCTGTTTCTCCCCTTCTCTTCCATCCTTCCTCTCATTCTTCCTCCCTCCTTCCTCCTCCTCCTACCTTCTTCCTCTCTCCTTCCCTCATTCCTTCTCCTCCCCTTCTTCCTTCCTCCTCCTCTCCCTCCTCGCCCTCCTTCCTCTCATTCTCCCTCCCTCCTTCCTCCTCCTCCTCTTCCCTTCTTCCTCTCCCCTTCCCTCATTCCTTCTCCTCCCCGTCTTCCTTCCTTCTCCTTTCCCTCCTCGCCCTCCTTCCTCCTCCTCCTCCTCCTCCCTTCTTCCTCTCCCCTTCCCTCATTCCTTCTCCTCCCCTTCTTCCGTCTTCCTCCTCTCCCTCCTCGCCCTCCTTCCTCTCCCTCCTCCTCGTTCCTCCCTCTCCTTCTCTTTTCTCTCTCTTTCTCCACTCCCCCTTCTTCCCATCTTTCTCCCTCCCTCCTCCCTTCCTCTCCTCCTCCCTCTCCCACTTCTCTCCTCCCCATCCTCCTCTATCCACCTCTCCCTCTCTCCTTCCCTTCCTCTCCCCTTCCTCCTCCCCTCCCTCCCCATTCCTTCCCCTTTCCTTCCCCCATCCTCTCCCCATCCTCGTCCCTCCCTCTCCCCGTTCCTCTCCCCTTCCTCCCCCCTTCCTCCTCCCTTCCTCCTCCCTTCCTCCTCCCCTTCCTCCCCCCTTCCTCGCCCACCTTCAGTGGTCCTAGTCTTCCATGTTTCAGCTTCAGTCAGGCCACCGGGAGGATGGAGGGGAGGAGATGGAGGATGAGGGGAGGGGGAGTGAGGGAAGGAAGAGGAGGAGGAGGAGGAGGGAGGAAAGGGTGGGGAAGAGGTATTGGGGAGATGAGAGTAGACAGAGAGGGAGGGTGGGAGGGAAAGGGAGGGAGGAGACAAGGAGGGAAAATGAGAGAGAGTGGGAGGGAGAGAGTGAGTGAGTGAGGGGAGGAAGAGAAGGAGGAGAAGGAGAAGGAGGGGAGGAAGAGGAGGAGGAGGAGAGATGGAGAGTGATGAAGATGGAGGAGAAGGAGGGAGGCTGATGGAGGAGGATGGAGTGAGGAGTAAGGGAGGGGTGAGGGGAGGAAGAGGAGGAGGGAGGTTGATGAAGGAGGATGGAGTGAGGGGAGGGCAAGGTGACATTTCCTGGCCAGTGGCACTTGCCGACACTCGCCGACACTCGCCGACACTTGCCGACACTCTCCGACTACTCGCCCACACTCGCAGACAGCAAACCGCTGATGGATTTTTGTCGAAAATCCCGAAATCCCACCCCAAAATCCTCGGGCTCTATAGATTAAAGATAGTAATAATAATAAAATAAAATAGAATAGAATATGCATAGTACTCAAAATCATACAATAACTGATACAATGTTATGATAAAAGGTGTGTTCCCTCCCTCCCCTTACCTTTCCTTCCCTTTCCTTTCCTTACCTTTCCTTTCCTTCATTTTCCCTTTCCTTTTTCTTCTCTTTCCTTTCTTTTCCCTCCCTTTCCTCCCCATCATTTTCCTATCCTTGCCTTCTTTTCCCTTAACTTCCTTTCCTTTCCTTAATTTTGTCAATCCTTCTTTTCGTTTCCCTTCAATTCCCTTCCTTTTCCTTCCCTTCTCTTCCCTTTCCTCCCTTTACTTTCCCTTTCCTTCCCTTCCCTTCTCTTCCCTTTCCTTCCCTTCTCTTCCCTTTCTTCCCTTTACTTTCCTTTCCTTTCTTTCCCTGCCTTTCTTTTTACCTTTCTTCTTTTCCCTTTTTCTCTTTCCTTTCTTTTTCCTTCTTTTTCCTTCTCTTCCTTTCCCTCCCTTTCTCCTCATTTTCCTTCCCTTCCCTTCTTCCTTTCCCTTCCCTTCGTTTCCTTTCCTTTCCTTTTCCTTCCTTTTCTCCCTATATCATATGCATCTTCTCCCTTCTCCCACCCGTAGCTCTCTCTTCTCTCCTCTCCTTCTCTCCTACCTCCCCCTCCTCTCCCTCCTCTCCCACGTCCTCTCCCTCTATCTCCTCTCCCACGCCTTCTCCCTCTATCTCCTGTCCCACTCTCCCTCATCTCCCACGTCTTCTCCCTCTCCTCCTCTCCCACGTCTTCTCCCTCTCCTCCTCTCCCACCTCTCCCTCTCCATCCTCTCCCTCCTCTCCCTCTCCCACCTCTCCCTCTCCCTCCCTCCTCTCCCCCTTTCCTCCTCTCCCCTCTCCTCTCCCTCCTCTCCCCCTCTCCCTCCTTTCCTCCTCTCCTTCCTCTCCCTCCTCTCCCTCCTCTCCCTACTCTCCTTCCTCTCCCACGTCTTCTCCCTCTATCTCCTCTCCCCCACTCCCTCCTCTCCCCTCTACCCCTCTCCCACTTCTTCTCCCTATATCTTCTCTCTCCCTCTCCCCTCTCCCCCTCTCCCACCTCTTCTCCCTCTATCTCCTCTCCCTCCTCTCCCCCTCTCCTCCTCTCCCACGTCTGCTACCTCTATCTCCTCTCCCTCCTTTCCCCCTCTCCCACCTTTTCTGCCATCTTCCCCCGTTCATTCTTCCTTCCCTCGCTATTCTCATCTCGTTATTTCTTCTCCCCTCGTCCATCCATCTGTCTCATTCCCCCTCCCCCTTCCCCCCTTCTCCCCCCCCCCTCGCGTCCTTCCCCTCTTCCTCTTCTCCTCTCTTTATCACTGTTTTATCTTCTTGTCTTCTCTTCCCATTTTCGCCCCGCGCTGTTCTCTCTCTCTCTCTCTTTCTCTCTCTCTCTCTCTCTCTCTCTCTCTCTCTCTCTCTCTCTCTCTCTCTCTCTCTTTTTTTTTTTTACATACCACTCCCCCGGAGTGCGAATTTGTTTAGTCTGTAAACATAACAAAAAGGTAATAGGTTAAAACCATATACTTGCATAAGATATATACATCCATTTATTCATGTATACAAACATTCATACATATATACATAGATGCATATATTCATTACACACACACACACACACACACACACACACACACACACACACACAAATATGTATATATATATATATATATATATATATATATATATATATATATATTTATATATATACATATAATATACATTCGTACATACATATATACGGTACATGTGTACATGATTATGTAGGTATTAATTTCAGACGTGTGCACAACACACATGTGCACACACACACACACACACACACACACACACACACACACACACACACACACACAAACACACGCATGCACACATACACATACACAAACACACACATACATATATACATACATACACAAACACACGCACAGACACACACACCTTACTTGATATATACAGTCCAGGTTTAAATAGGTATACACCTGAGGTAGAATATATACACACACACACACACACATATATATATGTATGTATGTATGTATATGAAGAATTGTTTAAAAATGCAAAATAGGAAAGAGACAGAGCATATAAAAATCGGGAAAGAAAATATGAAAGACAAAAGAAAAATATTACATAAATACCAAAAGAGAATAGATAAACTTAAAGAAAATGGAATCGACAGATGTAAAGATGAAACAAAGACATTGCATCGATTTGTTGAATTGAAACACAGAAGAGAAATCAGAAACGAAGGAATACGATTTGCGGGAATGTAAATATGAAACAGATATTTCATAGATTTGTTAATTGTGTATCGAGACACGAAGAGTGAATAGACATTGTGGAAGTAGATGGGAGTCTTTTAGGAAGAGACAAGAACGGTTGATGAAGGAACGAACACAAGTTTCCAGTCTGTGTTTTCAAAAAAAAAAAAAAAAAGGAAATGTCAGAGACGGAAGGAAAGATGGTTATGGAATTGAAAACACGAGAAAGTACGAAAAGCTATTAAATGTAAGTGGTGTGCCAAAAAACAACAACGACCAAAGCCTGATTTCAAATTGGATCTAGTTTTATGTTCTCGAGAAAAGGGGAAAGTGCCACGAGATTACAAAAATGCCAATATGGTTCCAATTTATAAGGGAGGAAACGGGGGGGCGGGCGGTGGGAGAGAACCCCTAAGTCACTGACCTGTGTCCTTGGCCAGGGTGTTTGTGAATGTTTGTGTTTGTGTATGTACCTGTGTGTGTGTGTGTGTATATGTAAATGTATGTATTTGTACATGTAGATGTATGTATATGTGTATATATATGTATATGTATATATATATGTATATATATATATATAATAAAATGATAAATAGTTCATTAAGCTAAAAGTGACACAGAGATACACTGTGTGTGTGTGTGTGTGTGTGTGTGTGTGTGTGTGTGTGTGTGTGTGTGTGTGTGTGTGTGTGTGTGTGTGTTTCCCCTGTATAGTGAATGGAAGAGGAGTGTCATGGACCTTAATGAGGATTGAAGAGGTGATAGCGGAGGAGGAGGAGGAGGAGGAATTGAATGTGGACGTGGGAGGGCTCCATGGGGGGGGGGAGTTTAGGGGGGAACTGGGGGTGATGGGGGGAGAGCGTCATTAAACATCGGCCTTTGATTTGACGCCCTCGATTCTCTCCCCCCCTGATCCCCCCTCCCCCCTCCCCCCTTCAATGGGCTTTCTATCGGCCACGGAGAAAAATAGGAGGAGGAAGAGGAGGAGAAGGAGGTAAAGGAAGAAGAGTAGGAAGAAGAAAAAATGAATAGGAAATAGATGAAAAGGAGGAGGTAAACGAGGAAGAAGAGAAAATTCATAAGAAATAGAGGAGGGGGAGGTAAAAGAGGAAGAGGAGAAAATTAATAAGAGATAGAGGAGGAGGAGGAGGAGGAGGAAGAAGAGGAGTAGGAAGAAGAGAAAATGAATAGATGGAAGAAGAGGAGGAGGAGGAGGAGGTACAGGAGGAAGAGGATTAGAAAGAATAGAAAAGGAGAAGTAGGAGGAGCAGGAGTGGGTAACGGAGGAGGAGGAGGAAGAGGAGGAAGAGGTGGTGTAAGTGGAGTAGGAGGAAAAAGTTGAAAAGGAGGTCAAGGAGGAAGAGGAAGTGTTGGAGATCGAGTAGGAGGGGGAGGACGAGGAGAAGGATGAGGAGAAGGACGAGGAGGAGGAGGAGAAGCAAGAGGGGGCAGAGGAGGAGAAATCTGAATAATTGGAAGAGGAGGAGGAAAAGGAGGAGGAGTGGGACAAGAAATATAAAGAATACGAGGAGGAGGAAGCGGAAGGGAGGAGGAGGAGGAGGAGGAGGAAAGGTATGAAGAACTGGAGGAGGAGATGCAGGAGGGGCAGAGAGGAGGAGGAGGAGTGAAGAAGTATGAATAATAGGAAGACGAGGAGGAAAAGGAGGAGGAGGAGGAGGAATGGGACAATAAATATAAAGAACATGAGGAGGAGGAGGAGGCAGAGGGGAGGAGAAGGAGGAGGAGGAGGCAGAAGGAGGAGGAGGAGTAGGCGTAATGGAGGAGGAGGAGGAGGCGTAAAGGAGAAGGAGGAAGAGGAGGAGTAGTGGAGAAGTATGAATAATAGGAAGAGGAGGAGGAGGAAGAGTGGCACAAGAAGTATAAAGAATACGAGGAGGAGGAGGAGGAGGAGAAGGTGGAAGGGAGGAGGAGGAGGAAGATCGAGAGTGGCAAAGGAAAGTTGGGGAGGAAAAATTTGGAGACACATGGTGACAGGTTGGGGGGGGAGTTTGGGGGGGAGATAAGGGAGTGTGGGAAGTCAGGCGTGGGAGGACAAGAGAATAGATAAAGGTTGAGATGGATGGAGGCAAGGGTTGATGAAGAAGGACGGAGGGAAGGAGGGAGGGAGGAGAGGGAGTGGACAGTGGTCGTCTCAAGAAGAGGAGGGGAGGAGTGTGGAGGGGAGGAGTGTGGGGGAAGGAGTGTGGAGGGAAAGGGTTGATGATAATGAGAGAGAGAGAGAGAAGGGGTGGGAGTGAGTAAGGGGAGTGTTAGTGGTTGTAGCGATTAAGTAGTGGGAGTGAGGGAGAAGGGTAGGGAGTGTGGGAGAGAGGAGGAGTGTGTGTTGGGGGCAGGAGTGGTGGGAGTGCGAGGGAAGGATGGGGAGTGAGGGAGAGGGATGGGGAGTGGGGGGAGGGGTGGGGAGTGTGGGGGAGGGATGGGGAGTGTGGGTGAGAGGAGGAGTATGTGTTGGGGGCGGGAGTGTGGGGGGAATGATTGATGAAGAGAGAGGGAGGGAGTAAGGGAGAGAAGGAGTGGTCACTGGTCGTCACACGGAGAGAAGTGGGAGTTGGAGGGAGTAGGGGGAGGGGGAGGAGAGGAGGGAGGAGGTGGAGGGGAGGAGAGGAGGGAGGAGGGGGAGGGAAAGGGGAGGGAGGACGTGGAGGAGAGTAGAGGAGGGAGGAGAGTAGGGAGGAGGGGAGGAGAGGAGGGGAAGGGGAGGAGAGGAGGGAGGAGGGGGCGTGGGCATGTCCAGACGTAATGGCCAGGAGAAGGGATTAAGTGGTCGCTCAATGAGAGGAGGGAGGAGGTGGAGGAGAGGGGGGAGGAGGTGGAGGAGAGGAGGGGGAGGTGGAGGAGAGGAGGGAGGGGAGAGGGGGAGGCTATTGGGGTGCTCAATGTGACCCTAAAATCGAACTGAAATGAGGAGGGAAGACTTCATTACCCTCCCTCAGAGCGCCGTGGAGGGCGTGGTGTGGAGGGAGTTAGGAAGAGGTTTTGGAGTGCTTGTGGAGGGAGTTATGGAGAGGTGGTTGGATGTGGAGGAGAGTAGATGGAACTAGGGATCTTGTGGAGGGATTAAGACGGAAGTGGAGGGCGTGTGGAGGGATTTACAGAGAGGTGGGTGGGTGTGGAGGGGAGTAGATGGAACTGGAGGGCGTGTGGAGGGAGTTGTGGAGAGGTGGATGGATGTGGAGGGGAATAGATGGAACTGGAGGGGTTGTGGAGAGGACAGGAGGGAAGTGGAGGAAGATGGAGGGCGCGTGGAGGGAGTTGGGGAGAGGTGGATGGATGTTTTCGGATGTATTGGAGTGGTTGTGGAGGGAACAGGAGAGGAAAGTGGAGGGTAGCGAAAAGTGGAGGATGGAGGGAAGGGAGGGAGTGTGTGTGTTGGTACCGTGTGAATGAAGTTTGGGGAAAAGTTGATAAAGAAGTGAAGTTGGATCGCTCTGTCTCTGGGGAAATGGGGAGAGGGGGAGGGAGGATAAAGCGAGGAGGTGAAAGAGTGGAGGAGATGGGTGAGAGAGGGTAAAAGAGGAGTGGATAGGGTGAGGATGGGGGAGGTGTGGGTGTGGTTTGGAAGGAGGAAGGAAGGCTGGAAAGGAGGGAGGGAGGAAGGAAGGAGGAAGGGAGGAAGGAAGGAAAGGAGGAAGGAAGGAAGGCAAAGAGAGAAAGATAGAGAGATTGGAGTCAATGAAAGTAAAAGAGAGAGAGGGAGAGAGAGTGGGAGATAAGAAGAGAGGCATAGAGCAATGAGAGCAATAGAGAGGGAGGTAGAGAGAGAGACAGAGAGGAAGAGAGGAGGGAAAGAGAGAACATGAGTTAAGAAGGAATACATAAAGAGAGAGACAGAGAGAGAGAGAGAAAGGGGAGCTTGATTTAAGAAGAGAGACAGAGGGAGAGAAGAGGGAAAGAGAGCAACAGAGATGGAGGGAAAGAGAGGAGGGAGAGAAGGAGCGTGAGTTAAGAAGAGAGGCGCAAAGAGAGAGAGAGAGAGAAAGAGGAAGAGAAGGAGCGTGAGTTAAGAAGAGAGACGCAAAGAGAAAGAGAGAGAGGAAGAGAGAAAGAGAAAGAGAGGGAGTTAAGAAGAGAGGCGCTTTATGAGCTCTTTGTTGAATTTTTATGTTGATTGCTCGCCTGACTGCTTGCTGGCTGCGCGTGAGGAGACCGCCGTGGCGATCGTTAGGGACCTGGAACGTTTTGTGGTTAGCCCTCTCTGCTGTCGCGAAACGTTTGCTTGTTGTCTAACTTTGATAACGAACGGGGTGGTATGAACGTTTGTTAGCCTTCTCTGCTGCCACAAAACGTTTGCTTGTTGTCTAACTTCGGTAGCGGGGTGGTATGAACATTTGTTGTATTTCTGTGCTGCCACGAAACGTTTGCTTGTTGTCTAACTTTGATAACGAACGAGGTGGTATGAACGTTTATTAGCCTTCTCTGCTGCCACAAAACGTTTGTTGTCTAACTTCGGTAGCGGGGTGGTATGAACGTTTGTTAGATTTCTCTGCTGCCACGAAACGTTTGCTTGTTATCCAACTTTGATAACAGGTTGCTGTTTGTTAGCCTTCTCTGCTGCCACAAAACGTTTGTTTGTCTAACTTCGGTAGCGGGGTGGTATGAACGTTTTTTAGATTTCTCTGCTGCCACGAAACGTTTGCTTGTTATCCAACTTTGATAACAGGTTGCTGTTTGTTAGGAATATCTAATGCAAGAAACGTCTTGTTTCTTGTGTAGCTTTGGTAACGGGGCGGCATGAACATTTTGTGGCTAGCCCTCTCTACTGCCACAAAACGTTTGCTTGTTGTCTAACTTTGATAACGGGGTGGGGGAACGTTTGATGTGTTTCTCTAATGCAAAGAATTGCTTATTGTGTAACTTTGGTAACGAGGTGGGATGAACGTTTGATAGATTTCTCTATTGCCACGAAACGTTTGCTTGTTGTCTAACTTTGATAGTGGGGTGCCATGACCGTTTGTTAGGAATCTCTAATACAATGAACTTTTTGTTTCTTGCGTAGCTTTGGTAACGGGGTGGCATGAACGTTTGATAGGTTTATCTGTTGTAAGGAAACGTTTGTTTGTTATGTAACTTTGGTAACGGGGGCCATTGACGTTTGTTAGGCTTCTCTAATGCAAGGAAACGTTTGTTTATTTTGTAATTTTGATACCTTGGATTTGTGAACGTTTGTTAGGTTTCTTAGCTGAACAGGAACGTTTGTTTTGTATTTATGATATGCGCCATAGTAGCATAAACGTTTGTGACGGTATGAACGTTTGTGGTCAGTCGTCTGTGTTGTTGTTGTTCTTCTTCTTCTTTTTCTTCTTCTTCTTTTCTTCTTCTTCTTCTTCTTCTTCTTCTTCCTCTGTTCTTCTCCCTCTGTTCTTCTTCTTCTTCTTCTTCTTCTTCTTCTTCTCTACCTCTTTTCTTCCTCTTCTTCTTCTTCTTTTTCTGCTTTCTCCTCCTCCTCTGCCTCATCGCTCCCCAATCTTATTTATGTAACTCTGTGTACATTTTTGTACATGTACTAAAAAGGCGTTCAAGTATACATGTACACGAATTTACATGGTCTGTATAAAGGTTTTGGTATATTTCCTAATGCATACTATATCACATGCAAGCATGCATGCATGCATAAATGTATGCACATAGCACGGGGCTATAGAAATATGTGTATTTGAATGCATGTTTATATACATGCATATATGCGTAGTTTTTCATCTAAATGCATGGGTGCACACACACACACACACACACACACACACACACACACACACACACACACACACACACACACACACACACACACACGTTTTTGCACACACCACACACACATCCATACTACACACACACACACACACACACACACACACACACACACACACACACACACACACACACACACACACACACACACACACACACACACACACACACACACACACACACACACACACACACACACACACACACACACACACACGTTTTGCATGAGTGAACGTGTGTTTATGCGTGCGCTCGTGCGTATGTATGTATGTATATTTTTATTTCTACATCTATATAAATCCTATTCTTGGGCATATACCACTTGTGCACACACACAAACATACGCACGAAACCGCGCGTACAATTTAAAGCTCCCCACAACCTACAGCAATTTCTATTACCTTGTCCTCAGTGCTCCCCTCCCCTCCCCCACAAGCCCCAAAGCCCCCCGAGAGCCCACAAGAGCCCCCCAAAGCCACCCAGCCATAATGCATAAGCCTCCAGCCCCCCACTTTCCTCCCAGGAAGCTCACAAAGTATACGCAGAGAGGAATGGGGGAGGTGGGGGGAGGGGGAGGGGGAGGAGGAGGAGAGAGTAGAACATTGATAGTCTTCTGTTTCCCTCTCTTCCTCTCTTTTCCTCTCTTCTTCTTCCTTCCCCCTTCTCTCTCATCTTCCCCTCTTTCCTCCTCCAACTCCCTCTTCTTCTTTCTCCTCCTCTCTTTCTTCCTCCACCTCCTCTTACTCCTCCTCCCCTCTTACCTATATCTCTCACTCTTTTCTCTTTTCCTCCTCTTCTTCCTCCTCCTTCCTCCTCCACACCCTCTAACTCTTTCTTCTGTTCCTGTTACTCCTCCCCATCCACTTCCCCTCCTCTGTCTCTCCACAATTTCCCTCCTCCCTCTTCCACTCCTCCCCCTCTTCCACTCTCCCCCTCTTCCACTCCTCCCCCTCTTCCTCTCCTCCCCCTCTCCACCTCTCCCTCTCCTTTTCCCCTTCCCATCCCTCTTCCCTGTCCCCTTCCACCCTTACTCCTCCACCCCTTCCCCTCTATCTCTTCCACCCAATCCTCCACCTCTCTTCTTCCTTCCCCTACTTCCTCCTTCCCCTCTCCCTCCCTCCTCCTCCTTCTCCTCTTCCTCCGTCCTCTTCTTCCTCCTTCCCTTCTTCCTCCATCCTCTCTTCCTCCTTCTTCTTCCTTCTTATCTTCCTCCTCCTTCTCTTCCTCCTCTCTCTCTTCTTCCTTCTCTACGCCCTCTTTCCTCTCCTACTCCTTTTCCTCATCTTCCTTCCCCCTTTCCCTCTTGCTCCTCCCCTCTTCGTCTTCCTCTTCCTCCTCCTCCTTTCCCTCTTCCTCCTTTCCTTCTTGCTCCTCCCCTCTTCGTCTTCCCCCTCCTCCTTCTCCTTCTCCTCCTCCTCCTCTTCCTCCTCCCCCTCTTCCTTCTCCCACTCCTACGACCCCTCCTCACTCCAAATCCCCCCATACTCCCCTCCCATACTCCCCGCTTCTTTTTCAATGGAGTCACAGTGGGAAGCATAGTACCGACAACTTTCCGTTTTGTAACGATGTCGGCGGTTGCAGAGGTGAATAAATGAATAAATAAATAAATAAACTTAAATAAATAAATAGCTTAACGAATAAATAAATGAATTAATGAATAAATAAATAGATACATGAATAAGTAAATGGAGTAATAAACATAAATGAATAGAAAATAGACAAATAAATAGATAAATGTGTGGATAAATGTATAAATGAATAAATAGATGTGTAAATAAATAAATGAATAAATGAACAAATAGATGAGCATATAGGTAAATAAGCAAATAAATAGGTGAGTACAGGAATGTATAGGCGAATAAATAAACAAATCAATACATAAAGAAAATAGGTAAGTGATCAAATAAATAGATACATACAGGAATGTACAGGCGAGTAGATAAACAAATCAACAAATAAAGAAAATAGGTAAATGATCAAATAAATAGGTAAATACAAGAATGTATAGGAGAGTAAATAAACAAATCAATAAATAAAGAAAGAAAGATACTACAGCGTGTTTCTAAGGTGTTCATCCAAGAAAAACTTCGAAACTTTGTACTGGATTACGCTCTAACTCTCAAGTTTTATCCCTCTCCCCCCTTACCCCCACCCCTCTCCTCCTCCTCCTCCTCCTCCTCCTCCTCCTCCTCCTCCTTCTCTCCTCTTCTACCTCCTTCTCTCCTTCTCTTTCCCCTCACTCTGAAGTTTTCTCCCTCACTCCTTCACCCCTCTCCTCCTCCTCCTCCTTCTTCTTCCCGTTCGAGGTCTTCACTGGTTCCTCCTCCTTCTTCTTCTTCTTCTTCTTCTTCTTCTTCCTTCTTCTACCTCTTCTCTCCTTCTCTTCCTCTTCATTCCGAATTTTTCTCCCTCATCCCCTCATTCCCACCCCTCTTCTCCTCCTCCTCCTCCTTCTTCTCCCTACTAGAGTTCCTCACCGGTTCCTCTTCCTTCTCTTCTTCTCCTCCTTCCCTCCTCTACCTACCTACCTCATCCTCTCCTTCTCTCCTTCTCTTCTTCCTCACTCCGAATTTTTCTCACTCACTCCCTCACCCTCTCACCCCCACCCCTCTCTTCCTTCTTCCGCTAGAGGTCCTCACTGGTTCTTCCTCCTCCTCCTCCTCTCCTCCTTCCCTCCTCTTCCTACTCCTCCTCCTCCTTCCTTCGTCTTCCTCCTACTTCTTCCTGCTCGAGCTCCCTACCGGTTCCTCCTTTTCCTCCTATCCCTCTTCCTCCTTCTCTTTTCCTCCTTCTCCTTCTCTCCTTTTCCTCCTCCTCCTTCTAGTCCTCCTCCTCCCCTCCTCCTCAATCTCCCTTTTTTTACGATTTCAATCTCCTCTTTTCTCCCTACTCTCTTTCATACTGCTCTTTTTTCTAATTGTGAAAACATAGAAAACAACGACCAGAATAATTTAGATACAGGAAGAAGAGGAGAAACAGGAGGAGGAAGAAGAAGAGACAGTAGAAAATTGGTTAATAAACAAACAAGTAAGGTGTTCCAGAGATGAAAATTGAAATGAAGTAGATAAGTTTAATATATATGTATATATGTATGCATATGTGTATATATATATATATAATATATATATAATATATATATAATATATATACATATATATATATATATATATATATATGTATATATATATACATATATATATATACATATATATATATACATATATATATATATATATATACATATATATATATATATATAGATATATACATACATACATACAAAGACATATTCTGATTCTGAATTTCTCAACCAAGGAATAGGAACAACATTTTCCTTTTTCTATTTTCTTCCATTTTGAACTATTTTCTATTTTCCAGCTTACAACTTCTTCAGCTGTACTTTGTACGCCGCTTTTCCTTTTCCTTCCATCTCCTTTTCTTCATTTTCTTTTTCTTTTCTCTTCTTGCTTCCTTTTTTCCATTTCCTCTTTTTCCAGTTTACTTTGTCCCTACTCCCCTTACTTTTCATTTTTTCTTTCTTCTTCCTTCTCTCTTTCCATTCATCTTTTCTTCCTTTCGTCTTTCTTTTTCTTCCTTTCTTCTTCCTTGCATCCTTTCATACGTCCTTCTTTTTTCCTTCCTTCCTTCCTTCCCTCCTTGTTTTCTTCTATACGCCTTTCTTTTCTTGCTTACGTCTTTTCTTCCTTCCTTCCTTCCGTACATCTGTTACACTCCTTCCTTTTCTCCTTTCTTCTATACATCTGTTACACTCCTTCCTTTTCTCCTTTCTTCTATACGTCTTACTTTACTTCCATACGTCTTTCCTTTCTTCTTTCCTTCCTTCCTTACTTCCTTTCTTCTATACGTCCTTCCTTCCTTACGTCTTTCCTTCCCTCCTTCCTTTCTTATTTATTTTCTTCCTTTCTTCTATATGCATTTCTTTCCTTCTTTACCTCTTTCCTTTATTCCTATCTTTCCTTTCCTATTTCCTGCTTTCCTTCCTTTCTTTCCTATCTTCCCTACGTCTTTCCTTTCTTCCTTCCTTCTTTTCTTCCTTCCTTCTTTTCTTCCTTACTTCTTTTCTTCCTTACTTCTTTTCTTCCTTACTTCTTTCCTCCCTTTCTTCATTTCTTCCTTCTTTCCTTTCCTTCCTTTCTGCCATAAGTCTTTCCTTCCTTCATTCCTTTCGTCCTTCCTTCCTTCATTTCTTCCGTACATCATTCATTCATTCATTCATTCCTTTCTTCCTACCTTCCTTCCTTCCTTTGTTTTCTTCCGTCCTTCCTCTCTTCCCTCCTTCCTTCTTTCCTTCCTTCCTTCCTTCCTTCCTTCCTTCCTTCCTTCCCACCTCCTTCCTTCCCTTCCGCCGTTCCCCCTAAGAAAAAAAAAAAGAACAAGGTTGAATATTGGTGTAGAGTTAGCGACCTTTTAGTCCATAGCAGGCAATACCGCCGTTTAGACAAACACGTGGTTGCAGGGGGGATTCTTGTGGGCGTACGGCTACGAGGTTGTGGATCCCCGTAAATGGGGTTGTATAGATTATAACTGTTGTGAGATATTGCCCATAAAGACATAATGGCGGCATGAAGGGCAAAATGTCTCTGTGCTTGGGAGGAGGAGGAGGAAGAGGACGGAAGAGGAGGAGGAGGAGGTTGGAGGCCCTAACACATTAATGCTCTCTATAGACTCAAATACGACAAAGAAGAGTAGATTTTTACTCAATTGGTGTGCCGCGGGGAGTTGAAAGAGAAGTGGGAAGGTGGTCTTCGGAAGCAGCGTTAAGCTAATGACATTTGGCGGGTCAGCACCGTAGACTTATTTTACTGTCTCGCCCGCTGCCGTTGGATTCCAAAGCTATAATGCTTTTTCTCCATTGTCTATTTGCCCGTATGTCTGTTTTCCTCTCTACCTGTCTGTCTGTTTTCATCTATACAGGTCTGTCTGTCTGTTTGTTAGTGTGTCTATCTTACTGGATGTCTTATTAGACTTTTCGCTTATTTGTCTGTTTTCTGTCTATTTGTTCGTCCACCTTTACCCTACGTGCTAGGGAAGGGGGAGACACAAGCTTGAAGAAAAATCATAAGATTTGCCTCATTCATCGCACGATCAAGGAGAGTTGGAAGACCATGCGTTGGGTCAGGGAGGCGGAGGAGGAGGAGGAGGAAGAAGAGGAGGGCAAGATGAAACTCTTCCAATTGGGTCACCGAGATAGCAATCCATTCGTAAAGTCCCCCTTCTCCCCTCCTCCTCCTCCTCCTCCTGCTCATCCTCCTCCCCCCCCTCCACCTTCCTTTCTCCCCTATTTTGTCACTTAAAATCCCCTAGACTTTGTCAGCAAGAGAAAGAGGGAGTCCTACTATGCAAGTTGCGTCAATACATGAACATAAGCGAAATAATTATTCAAGACTAAGGTGAGGGAGTGAGGGGGGTTAATACCCCCCTCTCTCCTTACGTCCTCTCCCTCTCTCCCCCTCCCTCTCTCTCCCCTCCTTCTTTCTCCCATTCCTCTTTCTCCTCTCCCTCTTTCTCCCATTCCTCTTTCTCCCATTCCTCTTTCTCCCATCTCTCTCTCTCCCCTCTCTCTTTCTCCCCTCCCTCTCTCTCCCCTCCCTCTTTCTCCCCTCCTTCTCTCTCCCCTCCCTCTCTCTCCCCTCCCTCTCTCTCTCCTCCCTCTCTCTCCCCTCCCTCTCTCTCCCCTCCTCTCTCTCTCTCCTCCCTCTCTCCTCCCCTCCCTCTCCCCGCCCTCTCTCTCCCCTCCCTCTCCCCTCCCTCTCTCTCCCCTCCCTCTCTCTCCCCTCCCTCTTTCTCCCCTCCCTCTCTCTCCCCTCCCTCTTTCTCCCATCCCTCTCTCTCCCCTCCCTCTTTCTCCCATCACTCTCTCTCCCCCTCCCTCTCTCTCCCCTCCATCTTTCTCCCCTTCCTCTCTCTCCCCTCCCCCCCTCTCCCCTCCCTATCTCCCCTCCCTCTCTCTCCCCTCCCTTTCTCTCCCCTCCCTCTTTCTCCCCTCCCTTTCTCCCCTCCCTTTCTCTCCACTCCATCTCTCTCCCCTCCCTCTCTCTCCCCTCCCTCTCTCTCCCCTCCCTCTTTCTCTTTTCTCTCCTGTTTCTCTCTTTCCCCCTTCTTCCCCCTTTTAAGTAATCACATAACTTTTGCTTTCTCTTTCTCTCTTTCATCTTCCCACCTTTCCCATATTTCTCTTCTTTCCTCCACCTCCTCCTCCTCCTCCTTCTTTCCTTCATCATCGTCATCGCCCTCGTCTTCCTCATCATCATCCTCTACTCTCTCTAATTCTTCATCTTTCTCTTCTTCTCCTTTCCCCCCCGAATATATTTCACATTTACAAAATTCTCGAACTAGCTTACAGCTCTCTCTCTCTCTCACCCTCCTCCTCCTCCATCTTCCCCTTGCCTTCTCCCTTCCCACCATTACCTACTCCCTGCCTACATCTTCCTTCCTCCTTCCTCTCCCTTTCCTCTCCTTTCCTTTCTTTCGTTTCATTTTCTTCCTCTTTCCCACCCCATCCTTAATTTTTCCTTCTTCCCTTTTCCTCTCTTTCCCTTTTGTGACCCTCCTCCTCCTCCTCCTCCTCCTCCTCCTCCTCCTCCTCCCTCACTTATCTCCCCCCTTCTTCCTTCCCCTCCACTTTCTTCCATTTCTTAACCACTTCTTCCCCTCCACCTTCTTCATTTCCCTCTCCCCCTCCCCTCCTCCTTCCCCCTCTCCCCCTCCTTCCCCCTTTCCCCTTCCCTCTCCTCCTCCTTCCCCCTCTCCCCCTCCACTCTCTTCCTTTCCTTACTCCCTTCCTCCCCTCCACTTTCCTCTCTTTCGTCCCCCCCCCCTACTTCCCCCTCACCCCCTCCTTCCCGTGCTCCTTAATTGCGGCCACAAAGACAAGGGGGTGGGTGGAGGGGGAGGGGGGAGGAGGGAGAGGGGAGAGCAATAAAGTTGGTCAGTGCCATGTGGGTGCGTATGTGAGCCCGTCGTTATATGTGAGGAAATGCGTATTTTTTACGAAATATTTTTCTTCTTTTTTTCTTTTCTTTTTTTCTTTTTTTTCAATGTCAGGTTAGTTATGGAGTAAAAGTTCTCCTGTTAAAATGATTTGTTGTTAGTTCTGTAATTCATTATATTTTTGGGGGTTGCAGATGCCAGCAAATATTTATGTCCTTATTCTTATTTATTTCTTTATTTATCTACTTATATATTTGTTTACATGTATGAGTGTGTGTGTGTGTGTGTGTGTGTGTGTGTGTGTGTGTGTGTGTGTGTGTGTGTGTGTGTGTGTGTGTGTGTGTGTGTGTGTGTGTCTGTGTGTGGATTTGTGTGTATGTATGCGGTCATGTGTGCATGTGTATGTGTTAAGAAGTTTTCTTGTATTTTCTAACAGTAACAACAGCTTAATTTGAGACAATTTACTTAATGATCTCATTAACTAATTATCTAATTTTCTTAATGACCTAATTTGCACAAACTATGACTTAGGTTTAATCTAACGTAGAATGTATCTTTCATAATGCCGTCTCTATTATGCTCCTTCTAAAAACTGTAACTATTTTCTTGGAACCTTCTCAGACAAAATAATGGTAAAAAAAATTAGATGTAGAAAGAAAAAAGAAAAAGAAAATAAATGAAAAGATAAGTAGAAAGTAAAAATGAATTAATGGAAATGAAAGCAAAATAGATACATAATTCCAAGAAGATTAAAAGTAGATAAAATAGATAAATAGAATAAGTAGGTAATACAGAAATGAATGAAAAGTTAAATAGAAAAGCACATAAACAAAAACATTTAAATCAAGAAATCCGTAAAAATATAGAAAAAAGAAAGAAAATAGGTAAGTAAAAATAAAATAAAAATAAATAAATAAATAGAAATAAAAACAAAATAGATAATTCCAAGTTAAAAATATAGATAAATATATGAATGAATAATTAAATAGAAAAACGCATAAACAAAACATATAAATAAATTAAGGAATCAGTAAAAAAATACGAAATAGAAAAAAAATAATATGAAATAAAACAAATTAAATGAAAAATGAACGAGATGAAGCAAAAGTAATGAAAAATACGAAATAGATAATAAAGAATAACATGAAATAAAACCAAATTGAATGAAAAATGAACGAGATATAGCGAAAGTAATACATACGATGAAACAGATAAAAACAAAATAATATGAAATAAAACCAAATTAAATGTAAAATGACCGAGATGAAATGAACGTCATAAATACGATGAAAGATGAATAAAAACCAAATAATATGAAATAAAACCAAATTAAATGAAAAATGAACGATATAAAGCGAAAGTAATAAATACAATGAAACAGATAAATAAAAACCCAATAATATGAAATAAAACCAAATTAAATGAAAAATGAACGATATAAAGCGAAAGTAATAAATACGATGAAAGATAAATGAAAACCAAATAATATGAAATAAAACCAAATTAAATGAAAAATTAACGATATAAAGCGAAAGTAATAAATACAATGAAATAGATAAATAAAAACCAAATAATATGAAATAAAACCAAATTAAATGAAAAATGAACGATATAGCGAAAGTAATAAATACGATGGAACAGATAAACAAAAAAATAATACGAAATAAAACCAAATTAAACGAAAATGAACGAAATAAAACGAACGTCATAAATACAATGAAATAAACGAAAACAAAATAATATGAAATAAAGCGAAATGAAATGAAAAATGAACGAGATAAAGCGAAAGTAATAGATACGATGAAACAGATAAATAAAAACAAAATAGTATGAAATAAAGCGAAACGAAATGAAAAATGAACGAGATTAAACGCACGTCATAAATACGTTGAAATAAACGAAAACAAAATAATATGAAATAAAGCGAAATGAAATGAAAAATGAACGAGATTAAACGCACGTCATAAGCGTTTGACCTGTTATAACGTTGTTATTTTGCCGAACGATCCCCGTTTTCATTTCCCTTCCTCGTCAGGCCGACGTCATATTTGTCACAATATTTACCGGAGATAGAACCCACACGCCCCAATACTCCCTGAGGGGAATTTTGTCCATAATATGATTCCTTTCTGTGTTTGTATTCTTGAAGGCCGCTTTGGTGTCAAATTTCTTAAAGAACACGAGTTAGTCTTTCAAGAAAAATATATAATTTTTTTTTTTTTTTTGCAACGTTCTTGCTTAAATTACTTTTTATTTTAAGTCTCCCTGGGCTACATTAAGTCGATTATTTGTGAGCTGCTTTGGATGTCTTAGTTTAGGAACCGTGTCAAATATTCTTGAAGAAGAACATTTTCCAGAGTCCAAAGCCTCATTTAAAGCTTTTATAGATTTTTTCTTGTCATTTTTTTTTTTTTTTCTTTTTTTTTTACTTTTGTTTTAAGTCTCTCTTGGCTTAAGTCGATTATTTACAAGCTGCTTTGGGTGTCTTAGTTTAGGAACCGTGTCAAATATTCTTAAAGAAAATCATTATTCTAATAGTCCAGAGTCTCCTTTCCCCCGGGAAACACTGATGAAGATAAAGAATCTATTCTTATACAAAAAAGGGGGAAAAAAAATTCCATAAATCTTCCCTAGATCAACCCTGCGCATATACTTCTTCATTTTACCCGAAGGACTCTGTGGTGGAGAAGAAGGCCGTCACGGTGTCCCCTGTGTATCGTAAAAAACTACTAAAATGTTGCGGAGGGAGAGTACGAGAGAAACACTACCCCCACCATTAACCCCCCCCCCCTCTCTCTCTCTCTCTCTCTCTCTCTCTCTCTCTCTCTCTCTCTCTCTCTCTCTCTCTCTCTCTCTCTCTCTCTCTCTCTCTCTCTCTCTCTCTCTCTCTCTCTCTCAAGGAAACATACTCGAGGACGCAAAGCGAATATGCTTGGGCTCTGTTATCCCCTGATAATTTGAATTAAGACTTTTTTGTATATGAATATATATATATATATATATATAATATATATATATATATATATATATATATAAAATGTGTGTGTGTGTTTGTGTGTGTGTTTGTGTGTGTGTGTGTGTGTGTGTGTGTGTGTGTGTGTGTGTGTGTGTGTCATGAAGGTAGCTAGGTCATTGTGCAGCTCCTGCCAAAGTATAGACATATGTCCTCATATAGTTTTATAGTTACAAATACGACACCCGAAGGGAACTTAGGGAGTCCGATAAGAGCGGGGGTACCCCAGGATGATGTCAGCGGAAAAAAAAAAAAAAGTAATGGGGGCCTATTCGTGTGGAATTGTTTCCTTAGGCAGACTGTAGTGGCCCCCTCGGGGGGGGGGGGGTGAGGGGGGACAGGAGGGCCCCTTTGCGGCACAGAAGTGGGGGGAAGGAGAGGGGAAGGTCGTGGTGGGGGGGCAGCTTTTAGCCTGTCTTACGTCCGAGGTCCGACTCATATGATTGCGTATTATTTCGGTCAAAATAAAACATGAAATGACCTGAAATAAAATGAAATGGAACATAGACAGGGTGAAATGAAAAAAACGAAACAAAACTAACATGAAATAAACCTGAATAAAAAAATCAACGGATAAATATAAATAGATTAAGAAAAGTCTGTGCCATTTGTTTTATGTACTTGGAGAACATTTATGATACCATTGCCTTAGCCGGGGGCCGTTTCTGATGGTTATATATTTTCTGATTGTTTATTTATTGTTCCATTAATTATTCTACCTTGGAATGGTTTTCCTTAGCTGAATAAAATCGCCTGGCGAAAGTCACAATAAAATAAGATAAAGAGTTGAACATAGGCTCTAAAGGGTTTAATATAAAAGTTGTGAAATTACTTTTGTCTCTCATACCCCTTGGAGGCAGAATAGACGAAAAATTCGAGTCGGATACTCATGGGGCTTGATTGTATTAATTGATCTGTTTACTCATTTATTTACTTATCAATTTATCTATCTATTCATAAATTTATTAGGAAATTAATTTACTCATTAATTTATTTAAAAAAGATATTTTAATATTTTGGCTTCTCGGGGATTAAGCGATTCTCCTTTAGTTGAATAAAATCACCTGACGGCAGAGATAGAAGGGCTTTACCAGCGCTTCTATATTTTTTCAAAGGATTAAACTTTCCGCAGTTCGCGACAACCGTGCCATTTCGTGCAAAAGACTTTGGATCATTCTCCAAGAAGGTTCCTCCGAGTTGTCTTCTTTCTCGTTCTTCCTCTCCTCAAGGTGACGATGCCCAAGGGGGACATAAAAGCCTCTTTTCCTCGAGGTCCTGCGACACTGGCCACCGCCTTTGTGGGCCGTAACATCGATCCTGGGATCTACGGACAACTGACGCTTACGTGGAAAAGCATCTGGAGGCGTGTGTTTGGGTACCCGCTTGTCAGCAGTTTTTTATTTATTTATTTTATTTTTATTTATTTATTTATTTATTTATTTCATTTTTTTTTTGTACGACGTAAAAAGATCGGGTGAGAACCTGCGAATTCATGGTTCAAGTATGTGTGTTCTGAAAGTTTACTCTTTATCTTTTTTCTAAATAATTGCGATTATTATTATTATTATTATTATTATGATCATCATCATCATCATTATCATCATCATCATCAATATTACCTTTTTAGGTCAAAAAGGACATATTGGGTAAATGCCTGTTCATTGTATGAAATTACATAACATAACGATTTTTTAAATTGATATACAAAGTTAACTGATATTAGATATATGACGACTGATGCACAAAACTCGATAAAATTAGTCAGAGAATTAAAGAGATTATGATGTTAGTTAAGAGACATCTCGATTAACCCTTTAACTAGTTAATTCGTCCTATAACCTTTATTCAGGATGCCTCAAGGTGATTTTAACCCGCTGAAGAGGTTAACTTAGTTAAAAGACATCTCGATTAACATTTTATCTCGTTAAATCCCCCTATAACCTTCATTCAGGATGCCACCACGTGATTGTAAGCTAAGGTTGCACTAGTCAACGAAACGGTTGGATTCCAAAGATTCAGTTGGATTTCGTCCAAGGTTGGTAGATTTAATTTGTGTAACCATAGCTTTAAGCTACGGTTACACTAACCAAATCCTCCAACCTTGGACGAAATCCAACTGAACCGTTGGAATCCAACCATTTCGTTGACTAGTGTAACCGTAGCTTAATTCAGTTGAAGGGAAACCACGGAGGGTCAAGTCCGGCGGAGCTGGAAAGATCAGGAACGCGTCTCCGGAACAAATTACGTCGGAATCCGTCGGAGAAATAATCTAATCTTTGGAGTGAAAAGAAGAAATGTATGCAAATGCGAGACGCATAAAATCATTATTGGAAGGGAGGCGTCGCAGGTCGGACTTCTGATTACGAAGTCCGAGATCAAACCAAGACTAGACAATGTGCTTAGAGGGAGAAAGAGAGAGAGATAGAGAAAGAGAGAGAGAGAGAGAGAGAGAGAGATAGATTGAAAGAAGGAATGATGAAAGAGAAAAAGAGAGAGACAAGGAGATAAGATGAAAAAAGGAAGAGAGAGTGAGAGAGACAGGGACGTAAAGAGATTGAAAGAATGAAAGGAAAATGAAAGAGAGAGAGAGAGAGACAAGGACATAGGTTGAAAGAAGGAAAGGAGAGTGAAAGAGAGAGAGAGAGAGAGAGTGACATAGAGAGGTTGAAAGAAGGAAAGTAAAAGACAAGGACATACGTTGAAAGAAGTAAGGGGGAGTTAAAAGATAGAGAGACAGGGACATAGGTTGAAAGAAGGAAGGGAGAGAGAGAGAGAAAGAGAGAGAGAGACAGGGACACAGACAGGTTGAAAAGAGGAATAGGGAGAGAGAGTGAGAGAGACAGGGACATAGATGACAGTCCCCCTGATTTCAGATAGCTCTAGTAGATCGATCTAGACAACGAAGAACCCCAAATCCTTCTAGAGGAGGTTCTTACGAGTCCAGATGACGTTTTCGGGTCGAAACGTTCGACAATTGACCCCCAACACTCCTGAGGGCTCCATCTGCGGGCAAACTCCTCCTTGCCCACCAGACGCCCCGCGCCGGTCGACGAGGCTGAAACTCGATGCCAGGGCTTCTGACGGCGTTAGATCGCGAGTGTGATGGACCTAGGCACCCTCGGGAAGAGGTGGGGGTTGCTATAGCTCAGTAATACTCCGGTCTGACCATGACCATAGAAAACGGCCCCCGGGTGGCTTAACGATGTTAAGACAGTTATAAGGTGATAGTCTGTGTGATCGTGTATGCGTGTGTGTGTGTGTGTGTGTGTGTGTGTGTGTGTGTGTGTGTTGGTATGCAGGATAGTAGCTAAGCACGTGAGGTTCCGTCTAATTTTCCATCTGTGTGTGTGGGGGGGGGGTAGCAGCCTGCTTGCCTATGCTTGTTACCCTGCCTACCTGCCTACTAGCCTGCCTTACTTCCTGCCTATGTTTGCTAGCCTGCCTTACTGCCTTCCTAGGAGCCTGCCTTACTACCTTCCTACCAGCCTGTCTGCGTTACTTCCTGCCTATATTTGCCAGGTTGCCTGCATATGCCAGCCAGCTTGTCTTATCAACCTACCTGCCCGCCTGCCTGCTTGGCAGGCTGCTTGTGGGCCTGCTTGCTTGTTTGCGACTTTGTTCTTCTGGTAGGAGAGGCTTCTCGGGAGACTTCTGAGAAGGGGAGAGGGGGAAGTGACCATTAAAGGAGATTTCTTCCGGAAGCATCAAGCGTCTTGTGGACGCGTCAGGAGGCCGAGGAGGAGCGAAGGTCGTCCCTCAAGAATGATCCTTCGTCAGCGGCTGTCTGCCGCCAAGGGGGAGAGGGGAGGGGAGAGGGGAAGAAGGGAGAGGTCTTGAAGAGGTGAAAGAAGGCGGAGAGGGGGAAGAGGAGAGAGAGGGGAAGAAGGGAGACGAGGTGAAGAGGTGAAAGAAGTTGGAGAGGGGAGGAAAGAGGAGAGAAAGTAGAGAAGTAGAGAGGAAGAAGAGAGAGGGGGAAAGGGAGAGAGGGAAGAGAAGGTAGAGAGGGAATGAAGAGGGGAGAGGAAGTACCGAAGTGGAGAGGAAGAGGGGGGCAGAAAGAATCTGAAGAGGAAAGAGATGGAGAGGGGAGTGAGAGGGAGAGGAAGTAGCGAACTGGGAAAGAAGAGGGGAGAGGAAGAAGAGGGGAGGGGAGGAAGAGGGGAGAGGAGGTAGTGGAGTGGGGAGGAAAAGGGGGAGAGGAGGGGGTAAAATGGGGGAGGAAGAGGGGAGAGGGGAGACAATGCATAGATGGGAAGAAGAGGGGAAAGGAGGTGGAGAGGGGAGGAATCTGAAGAGGGAAGAGGAGGTGGATGGACAAATTGAGGAGAGGAAGAAGAAGAATAAGAAGATTATTAAGAAGAAGGAGAAAAAGAAAAATACGAAAAGAAAAAGAATGAAAGAAAGAAAGAAAGAAAAGAGGATTTGAGATGACAAAGAAGAAAAAGAGCGAACGAAGAAAACGGAAGGGCGGAAGCGATGAGAAGGCCATTCAGACAAAGACCCCTGACCTTTGAGTCTCCTCCTCCTCCTCCTCCTCCTCCCCTCCTCTTCCTCCCCTCCTCTTCCCCTCCTCCTTCTCCTCCCCCTCCTCCTTCTCCCCAGTCTCCTCCACCTCCTCCTCCTCTTCTTCCCCAGCCTCCTCCTCCTCCTCCCCCTCCTCCACCAGCCTCCTCCTCCCCCTCCCCAGCCTCCTCCTCCCCCTCCTCAGCCTCCTCCTCCTCCTCCCCCTCCTCCACCAGCCTCCTCCTCCCCCTCCTCAGCATTCTCCTCCTCCCCCTCCTCAGCCTCCTCTTCCTCCTCCTCCTCCTCCTCCTCTTCCTCCTTCCCCTCCCCAGCCTCCTCTTCCTCATCCCCCTCCCACCCCCCTCCTTCCTCCCCTCCTCCCCCTCCTCCTCCCCCTCCTCCTCCCCCTCCTCCTCCTCCCCTCCTCCTCCTCCCCTCTTCTTCTTCCCCTCCTCCTCCTCCTCCTCCTCCTCCCCCTCCTCTCCCTCCTCTCCCTCTTCCTCTTCCTCCTCCCCCTCCCCAGCCTTCTCTTCCTCAGCCTCTTCCTCCCCCTCCCCTGCCTCCTCCTCCTCCCCCCTTCTCCTCTTCCTCCTCCTCCCCCTCCTCTTCCTCCTCCCTCTCCCCAGCCTCCTCCTCAGCCTCCTCCCCCCTCCCCAGCCTCCTCCTCTCCCTCCCCCAGCCTCCTCCTCCCACTCCCCAGCCTCCTCCCCCTCCCCTCCCCATCCTCCTCCCCCTCCCCAGCCTCCTCCTCCTCCCCCTCCCCAGCCTCCTCCTCCTCCCCCTCCTCCCCCTCCCCAGCCTCCTCCTCATCCCCCTCCTCCCCCTCCCCAGCTTTCTCCTCCTCCCCCTCCTCCTCCTCCCCTCCTCTTCCTCCCCTCCTCCTCCTACTTCTCCCCTCCTGCTCCTCTTCCTCCTTCTGCTCTTCCTCCTCCTCCCCCTCCTCTTCCTCTTCCTCCTCCCCCTCCCCAGCCTTCTTCTCCTCAGCCTCATCCTCCCCCTCCCCTGCCTCCTCCTCCCCCTCCCCAGCCTCCTCCTCCTCCTCCCCCTCCCCAGCCTCCTCCTGCTCCTCTTCCTCCTCCTGCTCTTCCTCCTCCTCCCCCTCCTCTTCCTCTTCCTCCTCCCCCTCCCCAGCCTTCTTCTCCTCAGCCTCCTCCTCCCCCTCCTCCTCCCCCTCCCCTGCCTCCTCCTCCTCCCCCTCCCCAGCCTCCTCCTGCTCCTCTTCCTCCTCCTCCCCTCCTCTTCCTCCTCCTCCCCCTCCTCTTCCTCCTTTCCCTCCCAGCCTCTTCCTCAGCCTCCTCCTCCTCCCCCTCCCCAGCCTCCTCCTCTCCCTCCCCAGCCTCCTCCTCCTCCATCTCCCCAGCCTCATCCTCCCCTCCCTCCCCCTCCACAGCTTCTTCCTCCTCCCCAGCCTCCTCCTGTCACGGTATTCCCACCCACATAACCTAGATCGGTGGGTCACTGCTTTGAGGCCAAGTCAAGCGGTCACCCGCTTTACATTTTCTATGGCTCTCCTCGTCTCGTTTGTTTCTATCTCCGTTTTCTGTTTATCTTTACGTACCATTTTCTAAAGCTCGCAGCCTCCATACCCTTTCCTCCCCCTGTCTCGTTTCATATTGTTTTTCTTCCCATTTTCTGCAAGTCTCACTTCCAGACACATATAACTCCGCTTTCCGTTTTCTTTGAGTTTTCTTCCATTCCGTTTTCTTTTGCGTTTCCCATTTTCTGTGTTGTCCGCATGGCCGGTGTATATAATGTGCATTGCCTGATCTTTTCCCAGGAGTTGGAAACGACACAAACAATATATTTGTTGTCAAATGTTGTCATTCACAGCGTCCTCGAGATTGACTGCTACAAGTGTTGACAAATGTTGTCAGGCGTTGTCATGGTCCATGCCTTCGAGAAGGTGTCTGTTGGAAATGTAGTAAATGTTGTCAAGTGTTGTCATTCTAAGGATTCTGAGATCGTGTCTGCTGTAAATGTTGTCAGAAGTTGTCAGGCGTTGTCATCTCATATGTGTATGTATATATATATATATATATATATATATATATATATATATATATATACGCACACATATATATATATATATATATACATACAATAATGACAATGATAATAAAAACAAAAATACTAATATCTGAATGAATAAATAAACAATTGAGTAAAAGAAATGTATAATAAACAGTCAAATATAAAAAAAAGCTCAGAAAAAACTGAACAAGATATTTTTTTCTGTTTTTCCCGAAAAGCCCCTCGAAGTCGCACAGCGATCTCTTCATCACTTCGAAGAATCGCATCGAACTCATGACCTATGCAGCACCCGACTCCCGAACTCTGTTGACATTGCGGCCAGACGCTCCTCCCACTCCACAATTCCCACCTTCCCCCCTCCACAACTCCCCTGCTCCCCCTCCCTCGCGGTCAGGCCCTCCCCCCTTCCCTCTCCCCTCCCCCTTTCCTTCTCCCCTCCCCCCTTTCCTTCTCCCCTCCCCCTTTCCTTTTCCCCTCCCCCTACTCCCCTGTCCCTACTCCCCCTTTTTCCTCTCACCTCCCCTCCCCTTCCCCCTTCCCATTCCCCCTTCCCCTCTCACCTCCCTTCTCCCCTCCCCTACTCCCCTCTCCCCTCCCCTTTCTCCCTTCCCATTCCCCCTTTCCCTCTCCCCTCCCTCTATTCCCCTATCCCTACTCCCCCCTGTCCTTACTCCCCCTTCCCTCTTTCTCCCTCCCTTCCCTTACCCCCCTTCCCCTGCAACCTCCTGTCCCCCCTTTCGCCTCCCTCGCGGTCAAACGCTCCCCCACTCCTAATCCCCCTCCCCCTTCCCCCTCCTCCGTTACCCTTCTCTCCCTCCCCAGCCCCCTCCACCCCTCTCCTACTCCCCTTCCCCCAACACCTTCACCTCCCCTTCCCCTCATCCTTTCCCCCTTCCCCCTCCCCCACCTCCGTAGTTAGACGATCCCCTCCTCCTCCTTCCCCTCCCCCTTTCCCCTCACCCCTTCACCTCCCCCATGCTCCCTTCCCCTCCTCCTCTCCCCAGTCCCCTCTCTCTCCTCCGTGGTCAGGCGCTCCCCTCCTCCACCCTCTTCCCCCATCGCGGTCAGATGCTCCTCCTCCTCCTCTTCCTCCTCTTCCTCCCCCTCCTCCTCCCCCTCCTCCTCCCCTCCTCCTCCTCCTCCTCCTCCTCCTCCCCCTCCTCCTCCCCTTCTCCCCCTCCTCCCCTCCTTCTCCCGCCTCCTCCTCCCCCTTTTCTTCCTCCTCCTTTTCCTCCTCCTCCTCCTCCCTCTTCCTCCTCCTCCTCCCCCCGGACCAGAGACCCCCTCCGGATCGCCCCGGAAGCCGAGACCAAAGAGAATCGTGGCTGTCCAGACGTCCGGGTAAACATCATTGACACATCAGCGGCTCTCGCCGGATCCGGGACCGGTTCCACCTCCGCGCCTCCATCTCCCGGAGGGAGGTGGAGGCGTGGAGGAATGGACCTTGGAGGAGATCTCTCCTCCACATTGGAGTGGAGACACTGGAGACCCGAATAGACAAAACTGAATTTCGTTTTGAATGTATCGAAAGATGGTTTACAAGTGTGGACTGTGAACCATCTAGTGGACTATGAACCACCTAGTGGAATGAGAACCATCTAGTGGAATGTGAACCATCTAGTGGATTATGAACCATCTAGTGGACTATGAACCACCTAGTGGAATGAGAACCATCTAGTGGAATGTGAACCATCTAGTGGACTATGAACCACCTAGGTGAGAACCACCTAGTGGACTACAGACTCTTCTTAGTGGATCCACAGACTTGTTTTAGTGAGTGGATGCTTAGATGATTTATATACAGACAAACGTTAGAATCTTTGCAAAGCAAATGTTAGGAGAGCCAGGGCAGACGTTAGAGCACTCACAAAGCAAACGTTAGGAGAGCTAAACAAAACGTTAGAACGCTTGCAAAACAAACGTTAGGAGAACCATGCCAAACGTTTGCAGGACCAGAGGACATTAGGACTTAAAAAAAAAAAAAAAATGAAAAAAAAAGAAAAAAAAAAATAAGAGGACGGAAACCCCAAACGTTTGCCTCAAACGTGCCTCGTATAAAAGCAAACCAGCATAGACCTAAGCACCAAACGTTGGCCTCACACATATCTCGTATAAAAAAATCCTAAACGTTTACTTCAAGCATACCTCATATAAAAACAAAACAAAACATATTTATAAACCTCCAAATATTTGCCGCTTATAGAAAAAATGACACAACCCCCAAACGTTTACCTCATAAAAAAAACATACACAGACCTCAAAAACGTTCGACTTAATTATGCCTCGTATAGAAAATAAAACAAAAGAAAAACAAAAACACCAAACGTTTGCCTGGAGCGTGCCTCGTATAAAAACAAAACAAAACAAAGACACAAACCTTCCCAAACGTTTGCCCCCACGCATAAACTATCGTCCAAGGCTCACATTGTAAACACAAACGTTAGCAGAGTAAACGTTTACAGTCAAGGCCGGAAGTAAAGAGGACGATATTCTGGTCTCATACTAACGTTTGTTTATAGTTTGAGGAGGGGAGGGAGTGGGAGGGGGTGAGGGAGAGGGGCCATAAACACCAAGTACAGCGATGTTCAGAAGTTCTCTTTCACCAAAGCTTTATAGTATACAGCTATGTTTATGCGATATTAGACACTAGAAATACTTCAATAACGTAACAATAACCAATGGAAATCCCTCAATAATGGAATGATAAATGGAAATCCCTCAATAACCTGGTAACAACAATTAGAAATCCCTCGTCAACATAGTAATAACTACTGGAAATAACTCAATAACGTGGCAATAACCATAACCACTGAAAATATATAAATAACATGATAACAACAACAGAAAATCCCTTAATAACGTGATAAAAACCACAGGAAAACCGCCAATGACGTGATAACCACTGAAAATACCTCAATAACGTGATGATAACAGGAAATCCCTTAACGTAATAATAACCACAGGAAATCCCTCAATAACATGATAATAACCACTGAAAATACCTCAATAACGTGATAATAACCACTGAAAATCCATCAATAACGTTATAATAACAACAGGAAATCCCTCAATAACGTGATAATAACCACTGGAAATCCCTCAGTAACGTGGTTTTAACCACATGAAATCTCCTCAATCCTGAGGACAATTTACATAATCTGGTTGAGGCTGCGAGAGGAACGATTTGGCTTTGGCATCGAGAAAGGTTAAATATATATATATATATATATATATATATATATATATATATATATATACATATATACATATATACATACATACATGTATACATACATACGAGTGGAAGGGTGGTGAGTTAAACACAAAGAACAGTTGGAGTTTTATTCACTGACGTTTCGTCCTTACCAGGACATTCTCAAAGTACATACAGTTTCAGTTTACTTTGAGAATGTCCTGGTAAGGACGAAACGTCAGTGAATAAAACTCCAACTGTTCTTTGTGTTTAACTCACCACCCTTCCACTCATTTGTCTTACATACTTCAATATACATATAAGTATATATATATATGTATATATATATATGTATATATATATATGTATATATATATATATATATATATATATATATATATATATATATATATATATATATATATATATAATGTGTGAGCACATGTACCTGCTTGTAGTAACATACAAAAAGCTGTGCTCGTAGGGTCCCGTCTTTGTTCAAAATAGATCAATCTGAACTTGATTTGTCCAGCGCATGTGTATGAGTTTGTATAAGATATATATTATATATATATATATATATATATATATATATATATATATATATATATATATATATTTTTGAGGGAAGGGTTTGTCACTGTAACACAAAAAAATCACCTGACGGCAGCTTGAATGAATGCCAAGAACCACAAGACGTATTAAAGTGCTTAAACGCCCGAAAAAACGAGTTGGAATTTAAATCGGGGGATTTAACTTAGTCAAGTACATACATATTCATCTTTGAAATAATTTTCTTTTCTCGCTCTTAATTCTCTGGACTCAGTGGGAACAGTAATGATTTTAAGATGCCAGCGAAGAAGTTTCCCTTAAAAAAAAAAAAAAAAAAAAAAAAAAAAAAAAAAATTAATGGGTCCGGAACTGGACTACGATAAAAAGTTGTAGACAGGAGAGATGTGAGCTCGGGAGCGGGGTAGATTAACATGAATTAGCATTGCTGTGGAGATATGAGACGATAAGGTAGTGTTTCCACTAATGTGAAATTATTTTTAGTAGGTAATCGTTGAAATAAATATGAAAAATAATTGCATTGAAAATCTGTCTAAGGAATTAAGATACCTTTGTGTCTTGCCAAGTCGACCAGAAGGGATTAAGCGTTATTAGCCTATGATTAAAAATATATAAAATTTTCTACGAGCGCCCCAAGGAGCTTATATTACAAAAGTAGATAAATTAATAAATAAAAGTAAGTAGATAAAAACATAAAAATTAAATAATTAAAGAATATTTAGTCAAAAAAATTGGAGTAAAAAGAAGAGTCTATATTGCAAAATAAAGAAATGATTAAAAGTAAATAAGTAAAAACAAAAATAGAATTACATTAAAGAATGTTTAGTCGAATTTTTTGAGTAAAAAAAAAAAAAAAAAAAGAGGGAACTGGAAGAAATTTTGAGTCAAAAAAACCCGTCCACAGAAAGACGGAGATGTCTTTGCCAAGTCTAGGAATTACTCAAAATGTCTTGTTTTGTTTTCTCTTTTGCGCCAAAGGACGCGGCTTCGCGAGAAGGCTCCTGTCTGGTCGTTGTTGTCCTCTTGTTTACATATACTCTTTCCGTATTCCTGAGGCAGAGAGAAACGCCCCATTTCGTTGCCTTGTTTACATAAACAACTTTAGTACCTAAAAAAAAAAAAAAGGGGGTGGGTGGGTGATGGGTGTCCAGAGGCGGGGGGAATGGGGGGAAGGGATGTACGAAGAAGAGAGTCAGCTCCCCCTCTCTCCCGCCCCCATTCCTCCTCTCGTCCTGAAAAATTTTGTTTGTCTTGCTCGATAAAATTGCTTGTAACGATTGCCTGATATTGGATGATCGCTTTAGGCGAGAGGCTTGTAAACGTTTACGATGTTCTGATTATATATGTATATATATGTATATATATATATATATATATATATATATATATTTCATATATATATATATATATATATATATATATATATTTATATTTATATATATATATATATATATATATATATATATATATTTATATGCACTCAATGGTCCCCTTAGCTTGACCACGTATCAGTTTCCGTATATATGCTTCCTTCGAGCTCCTCGTCAGTCATGGAATTAAAGTGAATTAATGTGGTTGAAAAGATGAATATATATACTGTATATATCATATATGTGTGTGTGTATATGTGTGTCTTTTCAACTACACGTCTTCTTCACCTGTAATCGACACGTCAGAGTATATATATATTTTTTTTCTTAAAGAAGGAAAGATACAATTCACTACTTTTTTTAAAGAAATTTTTAACACAAGAACTCCCGACTCCTCCCCTAACGTTGCCAACACACTCCCAGTTCCCTAAATAGATAACTCCCTCACGCGCCAGCCCTTCCCTTTCCCTAACACCCTGAGGCCTCCCTTGGAGTCCCTAAACTCCCCAAAGGATCTCTCTCCCTCTCACTCCAGTCTCTCACATCCTTCTCACGTCCCTCAGATCCCTGAGGGAAAAGACCTTTTTCTAATAGCTTGATATCTCCCGGGATTCCCTCTCTCTTTCTCTCACTCTCACTCTCACTCTCTCTCTCTTCCTCCCCTTCAGGCTCTCACGTCCCTCTCACGTTTCTCTCACGGTACTCTCACGTTCCTCTCACGTTACTCTCACGTTCCATTGATCCCTAAACTAAGACACCTTTCCCTAACAACCTGATATCTCCCTAGAATCACATAGGCCCTACACCTCCCTCCCTCTCTCCCTCCCTCCCTAAAGGCTCTCACATCCCTCTCACGTCCCTCTCACGTCCTTCCTGTTTACTTGTCACTTTGTAATTCAGCGTCGCCTCTCACGGGACAAAGGCTCTAATAAACATTTCTCACTTTATTCACAAGACACGTCCGGCGGCCGAGAGCGGCTTGCCCGGAACCGGGAACCGGACGGTCCGGTGACCGGAGGGTGATGGGAGGTCCGGGTAGCGGTAAGGGTTGACTTGCAGGTCGGTTTCAGGTCGGTACAGTCAGGAACATGAGCTCCGGCGGTGCCGGTTAGCGGGTGAATTGGGTGAAGAACCTTTTGGTATGCGTATATTATCGTCGTCATCATCATACATCGTCGTCGTCGTCATCATCGTTATCATCATCATCGTCATCATTATCATCATCGTCATCATCATCGTCGTCGTTATCATCATCATCGTCATCATCATCGTCGTCGTTATCATCATCACCATCTTCGGCATCAACGTCATCATCATCAGCATCATCGTCATCATTACCATCATCACTACCACCACCATTATCATCATCATCATCATCATCATCATCATCATCATCATCATCATCATCATCATCATCATCATCATCATCATCATTGGGATCATCATCACCATCATCACTACCACCACAATCATTATCATCATCATCATCATCATAACCATAATTACCATCATCGTAATCATCATCATTATCATCATTTTCATCGCCCCTATGACTCTGGTCCGTAGAGGTGGTACTGAAGCTGAAGCAGAAGAGAAAGAAATGGAATAATGAAAGAATTGGACCAAGCGAGAAAGAGAAGAAAATAAAAAAGTAAAAAATAAGTGAAATTTTACGAAAATAAGTGAATTAAGTCAAGAATCGATGAAGGGGGAAAGAAGGATCATTTAAGTGAGATTAGGTACTTCATGAAGTGGAAGGAGTGATGTGGAAGTGGAAGAAGCCAAAGAATTGGATAGATGGAGCGAATGAAAAAAAGAAAGGAGCAAAAAAAAAAAAAAAAAAAGTAAAAAAAAAAAAAAAAAAAAAGGCAGAAAATGTGAAAATGAAAATAGAAATGCCTGACACCAACGAAAGAATTTGGGAAATGAAATGAACGAAGGAAATGAAAGAAGTGGAATGTGGAAAGTATGGAGGAAGAGGTGGACACAGAGGGAATTGATCAAAATTGATTTATCGAAAGAAAGAACGAAGGTTTTGGTGATGATATTAGGGTTAGGAAGAGGAAGAGGAGGAAGAAGAGGAGAAGGAAGAGGAGGAAGAAGAGAAGGAAGAGGAAGAAGAGGAGGAAATAAGTGGAGGGGTGGACGGAAAGGTAAGACCAACAGGAAGAGGAGGAGGAAGAAGAGGAGGAAGAAGAAGAGGAGGAGGAAGAAGAGGAGGAAGAAGAAGGGGAGAAGGAAGAGGAAGAAGAGGAGGAAGTAAGTGGAGGGGTGGACGGAAAGGTAAGACCAACAGGAAGAGGAGGAGGAAGAGTGGAAGGAGGAAATAAGTGGAAGGGTGGACGGGAAGATAAGACTAAGAGGAAGAGGAGGAGGAGGAGGGAGAGGAGGAAAAGATGAAGAAAAACAAAATTATAAGGAAGAGGAAGTTATAGATGGGAAGAAGGAGGGAGAAAGGAAGGAGGGTCGATGGAAGAGTATGGAAGGAAGAGAAGCTGAAATTGAAAGCATAAAAGAAGATAAAGAAGAAGAAACAAAGGAGGAGGGGGAGAGAGGGAGGAGGAGGAGGAAGAAGAAGAGGAGGAGGGAGGGAGGGAGGAGGATGCTTATTGTAATGAACAGAGACCGAGAGCGCGTCGTCCCAGACGAGATGACAGATAGGTGGAAGGGATGAAAGAATCGGGCAGACAGGCAATTAGGCAGAAGGTAGACAAGCATGCAGATGAGGAGACAGGCAGACACGAACGAAAAGACAGACAGACAGGCAGACAGACATACAGAAACAGAGGCAAACAAACACAGACAATACAATGACAGGCAGAAACAAGCGCACAGACAGAAACACACAGACAGACAGGCAGACATACAGACAGAAACAGAGGCAAACAAGCCCAGACAATACAATGACAAGCAGAAGCAAGCACACAGACAGACACAGACAAAATCAGACAGAAAGAAGCGCAAGCAGACACAAGCACACAGACAGAAACACACAGAGATAGACACAGACAAAATCAGACAGAGACAGACGGACACAGACATAATCAGACGGAAACAAACACAAGCAGGCACATATTAACAGAAACATACAGACACAGACATACACGAACAGACACTCCGTTACCTAGGCACCCCCCTTTCCTATGGCATCCGACGAGTGCCTTGATCTGGCCAGGCCCCCCTCCCCCTTCCCTCCTCCCCCTTCCCCCTTCCCCCTCCCCCTCCCCCCGCTCCGGTGCCGGCGACTGACTTTGCAAGAAATCTTCTGTCGCCAGTATGTACAGTGTTGTGTTCCCCTGTGATATCCTATGGCTCTACGCAACGTAAGCTCGTCCAAGGTTGAGAGCCTTTGTGGTATTAGGAGGGGGAGGGGGAGGGGGAGGGGAGAGGGGGAAAGGGGGGGGGAGAAGGCGGTGGTGGATAGAACAAGCGGACCAGAAAGAGGAGTGTGACAGGCCCTGGTATTCGGGCCTCTGGGATCTCTCCCCCCCTTTCTCCCCTTTCCCCCCTTTTCCCCCTTTCCCCCCTTCTCCCCCTCCCCCTCCCCCTTCTCCCCCGGAATCCTTTCGGGAGGGTAGGACCTGCAGCGTTCGGATTTCTGCCGGGTCCAGGAGACCTTGCCCAAATAAGGAATGATTACCTCGCATGAACGGACACCGGGGGAAAGGTATTATTATTATTATTATTATTATTATTATTATTATTCTTATTATTATTATTATTATTATTATTATTATTATTATTATTATCATTTCCTTCGAATTTTGATTTCTTTACTCGTCTTATTTTATTCATTAATTCATTTTGATTTTATTCTATTTTTTCCGGTTTATTTGGATAGGCGTGTGACAACGAAATTCTTTGAGAATATTTTGGTCATTTTCGTCAAGAAAATTAGGAAGAGGCAATGAAGAAAAGGAAGAGACGTGAGTTTAAAAGGAAAATGAAAGAGAGAGAATGAGAGGAAAGAGAGAGAGAGAGAGAGAGAGAGAGAGAGCAAGACTGGAGACCTTTGAAGGAGGTAGCTCAGAGAGGGTGGAGGGGGAGATTGGAGGACGGACGAGGGAGTGGGGGGGGTAGAATTGGAGAAGCATGCGAGGAGGGGGGAGGACGTGGGGGGGGGAGGCAAAGAATGTGGGAGGCTCTTCTCTCACGGGAGGGAATCAATCCTCAAAGGGAGTTGGGGACATTCCAGGGGCAGCCCTGTAGCTGGAAGGCAATTTTTTTTTATTCATTTATTTATATAATCACTTATTTATTATATGATTATTTATTTTATTCATTTATTTATATAGTCACTTATTTGTTATCTATATATTCATTTTTTTATTTATTTTGTTTATAAATTTATTTTATTTACATATTAATTAATTTATTTATTTATCTGAATGTTCATGTATTTACTTATATATGTTTATTTGTATATTCTCTTTTATTCATATTTATCTATTAATTTGTTTATTAGTTTTTCTGATTCTTTCATATATTGATTTTTTGTTTTCATTTATCTATTCGTCTATATATTTATTCATTCATGTTTGTTTATTTTATTGTTTATCTTATTGTTTATCTGTTCGTTTACTAATTAATCTATTCATTATTAATTACATTTTTATTTTTTATTATTTAATCATCTATTCATTAAATTATTCGTTTATAAATTTATTCATATATTTGCTATTATTCCTGCGGACGGGTCATCCTTGTCTTGCCCAAGTAGTTCCACTAAAATCGTCTAATGTTCACCAGAGGGAAATTCCCGAAATCGGCAACTTCTCCCGTTGACGGAGTAGGGAGTTCCCCTGAGCTGAAGAGAACCTGGTTTAATGCTCACCAGAAAAAATCCCGAAATCGGCAACTTCTCCCGTTAACGGAGTAGGGAGCTCCCGAGCTGAAGAAAACCTCCCGGTTTAATGCTCACCAGAAGGAAATTCCCGAAATCGGCAACTTCTCCCGTTGAATTCCCGAAATCGGCAACTTCTCTCCGTTGAGTTCCCGAAATCGGCAGCTTCTTCCCGTTGACGGAGTAGGGAGCTCAGCGTCGTGGAGGAGGAAAAATCCTCCTTTTTGGAAGAGAAAGATTTAATTGAGGGGAAAGGCGGAAGCTCGCTGAGGGATGATGTCCGGGACGTCGCCAGGGCCAACCGGAGGGTCTGGGACTTCCGGGAGGAGGGAAGAGTCCTTCCCAGATTTAGCATAAATACGCTAGATTTAGCATAATTGTGCTAGATTTAGCATAATTGTGCTAGATTTAGCATAATTGTGCTAGATCTAGCATTATGCTAGATCTAGCATAATTAGGCTAGTTTTAGTATAATTATGTTAGATTTAGCATGTTAGATTTAGCATTATGCTAGGTTTAGTATGATTATGCTAGATTTGATATAATTAATCTAGATTATACATGATTATGCTCTATTCAGAATATTTCTATAAAATAATACTATATAGATAAAATCAATATAAAAACCGAACGTATTAGGAGGAACAAAAGATTCAGTATTATTTTTCCTGCCAGTCTAGCATAATTTCAGCTGTCTAGCATGTGCCTGCTTGAGAAATCTGGTCACCCCGGACCTCCGCCCCTGGAACTGGAATTTTGGAGACGGGGCAGTTACTCGGATGCACCCCGAGAGGTGCGCGGGACTCGAAACTGTGTTTAGGAGGATGTGAGATCAGCTCGCGTCCGCTTGTGAGACCAATGCATATCACCAAAGAAAGGTTCGTGTGTGTATGTGTTTATATATACTCGTGTGTGTGTGTATATATATATATGTATATATGTTGATACTCCCAATTGCACTCCTCTTGCACTCCTCGCTTTATATCTCCCTGACGCACGAGAGAGGGAGGATAGACTGGCTGTGACAGCTGCATGGGGGGTGGGGGGTTGAGAAATGACAGCTGCGTGGATCAGCTGCATGTCCATTCAAAGCCAATTTTTTTTTTTTTTTTTTTTTTTAATATATAAAATTCTCGAAGTTTTTTGGTGAAATTTTTGCTCGACTTCGAAGGTTTGTGGCGAAATGTGCGCTCGTCTAATTTGTTTTTTTGCGCCAATTTCCCCCCCTCCCCAGTAAATATTCGTCTCATTTACTAGATAATCAGACAACTGCCTAGGCGAGGGATAGAAACGCTGGTAAAATACAGTCCCTCACAACAATAGAAAAAAATATAAAAAATAATAATAATTATAAAATAAAAATCTAAATCGAATTAGAATTAATCCTCTATGAAATGAATTTGAATAAAATCGTCAGACGACAACCATAGAAATGATATTAATAAAAAATCTAAACCACAAAAAAGACGAAAAAACTGAAAAGGATTTGTGTCTCCGTCTGTACAGCTTTGCGGTTGACAACAGCTGTGTGGGTTAGTTTCCCCTCTGCGTGGCGTGTGGGTGACCCTCTGGAAGGTAGGCTGGGAGGGTGAGGGGAAGGTGGGGGGAGTGGTGGTAATGGAAGAGGTGAGCAGGAGGGGATGAGGGGAAAGTGGGAGTGGGAGGGGGTGAGGGTAAGTGAAAGTAGGAAGGGGTGAGAAGAAGGGGGGAGTGGGAGGGGTGAGGAGGAAGGTGGGAGGGGGAAGGGGGGAGTGGGAGGGAGTGAGGGGAAGGGGGAGTGGGAGTGAGTGAAGGGAAGGGGGAGCTGGAGGGGGTGAGGGGAAGGGGAATGGGTGAGGGGAAAGGTGGTGTGGGAGTGGGAAGGGGTGAGAAGAAGGGGGGAGTGGGAGGGGTGAGGAGGAAGGTGGGAGGGGGAAGGGGGGAGTGGGAGGGAGTGAGGGGAAGGGGGAGTGGGAGGGGTGAGGAGGAAGGTGGGAGGGGGAAGGGTTGAGTGGGAGGGAGTGAAGGGAATGGGAAGGGGGGAGTGGGAGGAAGTGACGGAAAGCGGGAGTAGTAAGGGGGTGAGGGGAAGGGGAATGGGTGAGGGGAAAGGTGGTGTGGGAGTGGATGAGGGGAACGGGGGAGTGGGAGTGGGTGAGGGAAGATATCATAGCTAATTGAAGTATACAGACAGAAATTTCTCTATTCTATTTTGTAATTATATAATTCTTTTTATTAATTTTTTTCTTTTTTCTATATTTCGTTTTATTTCATTTCATTGTGATCGCATATTTTCTATTTTATTTTTTATCACAATATTTTACATTATTTGACAAAATTTTAATTTTATTTTTGTAATTATTTCCAAACCCTGTTTCTTGTTTTTAATTTCATTTTATGTTTTACACTATTTTACAAAATTTCAATTTAATTTTTGTAATCATTTTCAAACCATGTTTCTTGTTTTTTATTTAATTCTATTTTGTCTTATTCTATTTAATTTTATTATTATTTTCATATTGTATTTCATTTCATTAATATTTAATTTTATCTTATACATTATTTTATCTTAATATGGTCTTTATTTGCAAACTCTGTTTCTTGTTTTTTATCTAACTTTATTTTCTTATTTTATTCCATTTTATTACTTTCATATTGTATTTTATTTCATCATTATCTAATTTTATCTTACTAGACACTATTTTGTTTTATTGTGATTTTTATATGCAATAATGGCGGATTTGTGGTTCCCAATTACTTGGAGCCATGGCCTCTAATCTATCTATTTTTCGTCGTCCAAAATCGCCTCAAGTAACGAGCCTATTACCCCGAACTATTTTGATACAATTTCCAAGTTAATGGGCAGTAAATGTGAATTTATTAATTCGTGTTTTCCTTTATTCGTAATAAACGGTAATAACGATCAGAAGGGTCGGTTAAGGAGAGGAGGTTAAAGGGAGGTTTAAGTAACAGCCGATGTTGAAACGTGGTTAGTATTTCTTCTATTTTATTTTGGTATTATCTATTCTATTTTATTTTTGTTTTTTCTTGTTTTCATTTTAGTTTTATTTTTGTTTTGTATTGTTTTATTTAATTTTTATTTTGTTTTATTTTAATTTCATCATTATTATCATTTTTATTTTTGTTATTGTCTTTATTATTATTATTATTATTTTTATTATTATTATTATTATTAATATTATTATTAATATTATTATTATTATTGTTATTATTTTTATTTTTATTATTATTATTATTTTTATTATTTTTTATTTATTTATTTATCTATTTATCTTTTTTGAAGTTCAGCCTCTGATCATAAGATATACATGACTCTGGTCCGTAGCGGTGCCACTAAAATCCTATTTAATAAAATCGCTAGGCGCGACATGGAGGTCAATAAAATGACCCACTGCGCATCTCCCTTGCTCAGGTAGGTGTTAGCGTCATGGTTTGTCACCCCAGTGGTACCCTGACGTCGTTCTTCAGCTCTTCAAAATGACTTTAGCGAATTAAGACGAAAATATTGCCAAAAAAGATGCCATTTTCGATCGGTTTGGTTGTTGGTATATTAAGTTATTTGGAAAATACCAGTGTTTGGTAAGACTTCTCTAACCTAACCTAACCTAACCAAACTTAACCTAACTTCAACTGACCTAACTTAACCTAATCTGATTTAACCTAATCTCGCCGAACCTGACCTAACCTAACCTAACCTAAGGTTACTTCGCCTAACTTCATCTTGTCTAACCTAACCCTGACCTAACCGCATCTAAGCCATTTAACCTAAACTTAACCTGACCTGACCTGACTGAATTGACGACCTGACCTAACTTAATCAAAGGCCTCAAGAAACTCAACAAAGTCTTACTTTAACATAACCATAGATAGAAAAAAAAGAAATCTTCTTTTTCTAAGACTTCAGGAGGGACTAAAACTGAAAACTAGATATGGCCAAATTAGAAAAAAATGTGGATTTTAATCATAATAATAAACAAATAAAATATAATTTCCTTTTCCCCACACCTTCCCTCTCTTCTCCCAGAAACACTCACATCCCCTCCCTTCCCCTTCTTGCCTGTGTTCCAATTTCACCACTCTGTTGTCTTCTGTATGTGCCGTTTTGTTTTCTTTCCTTCTTTCATTTTCTACTTTCCTTTCATCACTTTCTTTATTACGTATGATAGTCACTCACAATATTAGTAGGAAGGCCCTGTGATTCCAATCATCCGACTAAGTCAATACATAATACCCGAAGATGAGGAGAGGAATTGCACAAGCTCGCTGTCTAATGCTTACAAACAGGAGAGGGGAATTAAACGGAGCTTAATTTTTCTTTCTTTTCTTCGCAAATATTACTACATTTGGTTCTTTAAGTTACACCAAGGGACTCTCGTCGGGAATCCTCAATTTAGGTACTAGGTCAGTTCTGCAGTGACGTCATGATTTCTTTAGTCCAATGGTCTTTAATTTTAGATTTAAGAACCTCCCCTAAGGGCGTAATGTTACAATCGTGAACCAATTGAATTTAATCTTCCTCTACCATTTCTCCAATCACAACAGCTGTTAAAACCCCGCATGCGATACTGCTTATTCAGGCAATCTCGAATTCACTGCACACTGACTTAGTTTACATATTGTTACATCAGCATAAAAATGAACATTATACAGCAGTGAAATCGGGTCCCCGGCGACTGTTTGTAAACATTAGACAAAGAGTGAGCTTGTGCAATTCCTCGCCTTCTCGTCTTCGGGTTTATGTAAATACAAACTAAAAAAACATAACATTCATCATCTACCTCTCTACCCACTTGTCTACCAGCCTCTTACATTGTCCTCTTTCCCCTCTTTTTTTCCCAGACCGCTTTCAACTTGCTTCCCCTCTTCTCTCTCACCTGCCACACAAAGCCTCTTGTTCCCCTCAGACTCGTTTCCCCTCAGAATGCCCTTTGTAACACCTAGACCTTCCCTATCTTCCCCTCGCCCAGACCTCAGACTAAGCTCACGTTTCCCCTCTCCTCTCCCCTCTCTCGTCTCCCCTCTCTCGCCTCCCCTCTCTCCTTTCCCATCTATCCTTTCCCCTCTTCTATCTTCTCTCCTTCCTCCTCTCCTCTGTCACATCTCTTCTCTCTCCTCTCCTCTTTCTCCTTTCCCCTCTCTAGTCTCTCCTCTCCTCTCTCTCGCCTCCCTCTCTCCTCTCCTCTCTCTCGCCTCCCTCTCTCCTCTCCTCTCTCTCTCTCTCTCTCTCTCTCTCCTCTCCTCTCTCTCGCCTCCCTCTCTCCTCTCCTCTCTCTCGCCTCCCTCTCTCCTCTCCTCTCTCTCGCCTCCCTCTCTCCTCTCTCCTTTCTCTTCCCTCACTTCCCTTCCCTCTCTCTTCATCCTCTCCTCTCTCCTCTCACTTTTCTCCTGTACCCTCACTCCTCTTTCCTCTCCTCCCTCCTGTCCCCTCTCTCCTCTCCTGTCCCCTTTCTCCTCTCCTGTTCTCTCCTCTCTCCTCTCCTCTCCTCTCTCTTTCCCCTCTTTCCTCTCCTGTCCCCTCTCTCCTCTCTTTTCATCTTTCTCACCTTTCTCTCTCCTGTCCACTCTTGCCTCTCCTCTCTGCACTTTCGACTCTTATCTTCCCCTCTCCCCTTTCTCCCCTTTCCCTCTCCCCTTTTCCCTTTCCCCTTCCTTCTTCCCCTCTCCCCCTTTTCCCTCTCCCCCTTTTCCATCTTTCTCCCCTCTCCCCTTTCCCCTTCCCCCTTTCTCCTCTCCCCTCCCCCTTTCCCCTCTCCCCTCCCCTTTCCCCTCTCCCCTCCCCCTTTCCCCTCTCCCCTCCCCCTTTCCCCTCTTCCCTTGACCTTTCCCCTTGACCTATCTTGTTCCCATTCATCTTCCCCTCGCTGCCATTCCCCCCTTCCTGTCCCCCCACCTTCAAGGAATATCACCCTGTGAGCCTTCAATCCCCCAAATATCCCCCCAGTATTCCCCTTCCTACTTGGGGGGTATTCACTTCCCCCCAACAACGCCTCTCCCCAAAACCTCCTCCACCCTATTGATTCTCTTCACCCAGTCCCCTCTCCCCTCCCCCTCCCCTCTCCCCTCTCCTCTCCTCTCCTCTTCCCTCCCCTCCCCCCTTTCCTCTCCCCTCTCCTCTCCCCTCTCCCCTCTCCTCTCCCCTCTCCTCAACCTATCCCCCCACTCACAAGCTTCCATCCTATTCTAAGTTATTGTTTTCTCCCCACCCCATACTTCTCCCCGCTTCCCCCCATCTCTTGTAGCTGTATGGAACCATAACTCTCTCCCCTACCCACTCCCCCCCCCCCTCTCTCTCTCTCTCTCTCTCTCTCTCTCTCTCTCTCTCTCTCTCTCTCTCTCTCTCTCTCTCTCTCTCTCTCTCTCTCTCTCATCTCTCCCTTCCCCCTCTCCCCCACCCCTTGATTGAATTTGTACCTATAGTTTCTTGTAGAATAGGCAAAGGGATGAAAAAACAGACACACGCACACACACACACACACACACACACACACACACACACACACACACACACACACACACACACACACACACGAAAACACACACGTACACACACACACACACACACACACACACACACACACACACACACACACACACACACACACACGTACGTAAACACATTAATACGTTCTCATTTGTCTTTGGAATTAATTGATACACATTAATGTATTTACGTACAAAGACAGGTAGATAGGTAGATAAATTAAAAAGAAATAATGAACATTCCCATTCCGAACCAGAAGCTTCCGTTAACGGACTCTTGTGGGCTCGCATTTGAAATTCGAAATTGAGGCAACGACATGACGTCACAAATAAAACCGTTAAGGCCGTTGCTTTTGGGAAGGACATAACAGCAAATTGGGTCCATCAGAGAATTCCAATTAATCCGTGATGAAGAGGAATTGGAAAGAGAGGACATAAGATGAGAGGATCTTAGTGTAGGAGAATGTTTGAAGAAGACAAAGAGATTGACACCTCAATTTCAAGGTGTCTTGTTAAAGTACAGTTTCTGTACCAAGTACATTTAGGGGGATTCTAGGAGAGTTTTAGGGAGGGGGGGATGAGGGGGGAAGTTGACACACAGTCTATAGGCTCTCCTCTTCCTACTCCTCTCCCTCCTCCTCCTCCTCCTCCTACTCCTACTCCTCTTCCTCTTTCTCCTCCTCGTCTTCGTCCTCCTCGTCTTCATCAAAAACTTGTTTCGGAGTTTTAATTTGATTTTTTTTTTAAATGGATGTCGGATCCACTGAATAGGTTTGTGGCCACGGATTCCTTGAGATATTTTGTTCTGGTGAACATCGGAAGAATTTATTCAGCTAAGGGAAGGGGGGGAGAGGAAAGGGTGAGAGACAGGGGTAGGGGAGAGGGAGCAGGGAGAGTAGGAAGGGGGAGGGAGGGGGAAGGAGGTTGGGGAGTGGAGGAGGGGGAAGGAGAGGGGGAGAGGGAGGGTGAAGGGAGAAGGGGAGGGTGAGGGGAAGGGGAGGGTGAGGGGAAGAGGAGAGGAGAAGACAAGGAGGAGGTAGGAAGAGGAGGAAAGGGGGAGATGATGGAAGGAGGGAGGGTGAAAGGGAAGGAAGTAGAGAGAGGGGGAGGGGGAGGGAAAGCCATGGAACCAGAAAAGAGCACTATTAATCAATAATCCGTTTGGTGCGGTCACTTCTTGACGGATCAGTGATACACGAGTTCTTTGTTATATTTGACTTTCTTTTTATTATCATTATAGGTGCTTACCTCTCTTATGTCCTTCTCACTATCCTCCTCTTCCCCTCCCTCCCTTCTCTGTCTACCTCTCACTTCCCTCTCCCTTTTCCTCTCCCTTTCCTTTCCTCCCTCTTCATCTCCTATCTCCCTCTCCCATCCCTCTCTCTCTCTCATATTTCCCTCTCCATTTTCCTCTCCCTTTTCCTCTCCCTTTCCTCCCTCTCCCTCTCCCATCTCCCTCTCTCATCTGTCTCTCACTCTCCCATCTCTTTCCCTCTCACTCTCCCATCCCTCTCCCATCTCCCTCTCCCATCTCCCTCTCTCATCTCCCTCTCCCTCTCCCATCTCTCTCCCATCTCTCTCCCTCTCATATTTCACTCTCCATTTTCTTCTCCCTTTCCTCCCTCTCCCTCTCCCTCTTCCTCTCACATCTCTCTCTCCCATCCCTCTCTCCCTGTCCTTCTCCCTCTCACATCTCCCTCTCCCTCTCCCATGTCTCTCTCCCTCTCTCATATCCCTCTCCTTCTCCCTCTCCCACTCAAATCTCCTTCTCTTTGTCCTCCCTTTCCCTTTCTTCCTGCCTCTCTCTCCCTCCCTCTCCCTCTCCCTCTCCCTCTTCCCCTCTCTCTCCCCTTCTACCTCTCCCATCTCCCTCTCTTTTCCCATATCCTTTACTACTCTCCCCTCCCTCTCCCCTTCTCCCCTCCCCCTCCCTCCTTTTCCCCCTTCTCTCTCACCCTCCCTTTCCTCTCCCTTCCCTCTTCCTCTTTCATCTCCCTCTCCTTTACCACTCTTCCCCTTCTCCCTCCCTCTCCCCATTCTCTACTTCCCCTCTTCTCCCTCCCTCCCCTCTCCCCCTAACTTTCCCCCTTCTCCCTCCCCTCCCTTCCCTCTCCCCCTTCTCCCTCCCCTCCCTTCCCTCTCCCCCCTCCCCTCCCTTCTCCCCTACATCTCCTCTCCCTTTCCCCCTTCTCCCTCCCCCTCCCTTTCCCCCTTCTCCCTCCCCCTCCCTTTCCCCTTCTCCCCTCCCCCTCCCTTTCCCCCTTCTCCCTCCCCTCCCTTCCCTCTCCCCCTCCCCTTCTCCCTTTCTCTCCCTCCCCCCTACCTTCCCCCCTCCC
>NC_134800.1:2268715-2278715 GCF_046742065.1 Oratosquilla oratoria | reverse complement strand
TTCTCCTTTATACTCCTGTTCCTCCTGTTCCTCCTCTTCCTTCTCCTCTTAGTCCTCTTAGATGTCCTACTTGTCCTCCTCTTACTCCTCTCCTCCTCTTTTCCTCCTCGTCCTCCTCCCCCTCCTCCTCTTTTCCTCCTCGTCCTCCTCCCCTCCTCCTCTTTTTCTCCTCGTCCTCCTCTCCCTCTTCCTCTTTTCCTCCTCGCCCTCCTCCCCTCTTCCTCTTTTCCTCCTCTTCCTCTTTTCCTCCTCCTCATTCCTCTTTTCCTCCTCCTCTTCCTCGTAGTCCTATTCCTCCTACTCCTGTTCCTCCTCTTCATCCTCCTACTCCTATTCCTCCTCCTCCTCCTCCTTCTCTTCCTCCTCCCCCTCCTCTTCCTACTCCTACTCATATTCTTCCTCCTCCAATTCTTTCTCTTCCTTCTCCTCTTCTTCTCCTCTTCCTCCTCCTATTCTTACACCTCCTCCTTCCTCCTATTTATCCTCCTCTTTCTCCTCCTCCTCCACCTCCTCTTCTTCCTACTCTTCCTCCTCCTCTCCCTCTTCCTGCCAAGGTCCCTGGAGGCGCGGTGAGATACAGCTGTTGATAGTGCCGCCGTGATGATTTGGACGTGAGAGGAGCTCCGGGCGGCGTGAGAGAGGAGGAGGAGGGGGAGGAGGAGGAGGAGGAGGAAAGGGAGAACGAGGAAGAGAAAGAGGAGGAGGAGGAGAAGGGGGAGAAAGAGGAGCAAGAGGAAGAGGAGTAGAAACAAGAGACGAGGAGGAGGAAAGGGAGAATGAGAAAGAGGAGGAGGAGGGGAAGACGGAGGAAGAGGAGGAATAGGAGGAACAGCAGCAAGAGAAGGAGGAGGAGGAGTGGGAGAAGGAGGAGCAAGAGGAAGAGGAGGGGAAGATGGAAGAGTAGGAAGAACAGCAGCAAGAGAAGGAGGAGGAGGAGGGGGAGAAGGAGGAGCAGGAGGAGGAGGAGCAGGAAGAGAAGAGGAGGAGGAGGAGGAGGAAGAACGAGAAAGGGCGTAAGATTGTCACCCGGGAGCTTTGGAGAAGTTGGGGAGAAGGGGGGGAAGGGGGAAGGGGGGAAGGGGGAAGGGGGGGAGAGTGTTGGGTTTGGGGGTGTAGAGAGATAACATGTTTGTGGGGGGAATATTGGCGTATGGGGGGTTAGGGATGACTGTAGTTCAATGGAAGGAGAGTAGAATGGGGGGAAGGGGGGGAAAGCAATGGGGTGGAAAGTTACGAGACAGAAAGAGGGTCGAGAGGAAGGCAGGTGGGGGGCTTAGGGAATGAAGGGAGCAGAGATTGTGCTTTTGGGGGGAAGAGGAGGTTGGGGGGATTATCGGTAGCGGAGAGAGGGGAGAGAGCTAGGAAGGTGGGGAAGAGTAGATGGAAAGGAAAAGGAAGAAGAGAGAGAAAAGAGGAAGGGAGGAGAGAGAGAGAGAGAGCGAAAGAAAAGGAGAGGAGAGAAAAATGAGAGAGGGAGAGGAGAGGAGAGAGAGGTGGGAGGGGAGAAGGAGGAATGGAATGGGGAGAGGACAAGGGGGGAAAGGGGAGCGGGGAAGAGGGGGAGAGATAAGGGAAAAAGAAAGAAGAGTAAATGCGGAAGGATTAGAAAGAGAAGAGGGGAATGAAAGGTTGTGGGGGTGGAGGAGACCTTTTGTCGGCAACAACCAGTGTTTTTATCTTTAAAGACAATCGATTTATTTTTTTTTTTTTTTTTTTTTTTTTTTTTTTTTTTTTTTTTTTTTTTTTTTTTTTATTTTTTTTTTTTTTTTTTTTTTTTTTTTTTTTTTTTTTTTTTTTTTTTTTTGTAGGTGAGCCTCCGGTCACAAAAGAATGCTTCGTGACTCTGGTCCGTAGGGGCGCCACTAAGGTCCCTAAGACACTGACCACATAAAACATGCAGTCGGTGCCCCCATACTGGGGAGATAAGGGGCGTGGGAGAGAAAGGAGGAGGGAAGAGAGGAAGGGAGAGAGAAGAAAGCAGAAGAGGAATTGTGGAGATGAAGGAAGAGATGAAGAAGAAAGAGGGAGGGAGGGAGGAGCGGGGGCGGGGGGAGGAGAAAGTGGGAGGCGATTATTGGCAACTGATCGTCCAGTTTATCTTGTCGTCCTCTCTCTCTCTCTCTCTCTCTCTCTCTCTCTCTCTCTCTCTCTCTCTCTCTCTCTCTCTCTCTCTCTCTCTCTCTCTCTCTCTCTCTCTCTCACCCCTCTCTTTCTCCCCTTCTCTCTCTCTCTCTCTCTCTCTCTCTCTCTCTCTCTCTCTCTCTCTCTGTCTCTCTCTCTCTCTCTCTATATATATATATATATATATATATATATATATATATATATATCTTCCTCTCTCTTTATCCCTCCCTCTTTCTCCCTCTCTCTCTCCCTCTCTCTCTCCCCCTCTTTCCCTCTCTCTCTCCCTCTCTCTCCCTCTCTCCCTCCCTTTCTCTCTCTCGCTCTCTCTGCCTCATGACCTCTATTGACCTACTCCGGACATGACATCAGGCCGAGCAGGAGGAAGGGTAGAAGTGACAGGAGGAGAGGTAGGAGGAGGATAGGAAGAGTAAGGTAGGAGGGGTAGGAGTAGGAGGAAAAGGAGGAGGAGGAGGAAGAGGAGGAGGAAGAGAAGGAGGAGGACTAGGAAGAAGAGAAGAAGGAGGAAGAAGAAAAGAAGGAGGAAGAAGAAAAGAAGGAGGAGGAAGAAGAGGAGGAGGAGGAGGAAGAGAAGGAGGAGGAAGAAGAAGAGGAGGAGGAGGAAGAAGAGAAGGAGGAGGAAGAAACTTGTACGGGCTGGGATGTAACGCTACGTGACGGGAATTGTGACGGTGCGTCACGAGGTGTGACGTTGTGGAACTGGAACGTGTGACGCTATGGAGGGAAGTGGGCATGTGACACTTCGGCATAGTATGTGACGTTTTGTTACGGTGAAGTGTGACGCTGTCATAAAAATTACTCTTTGTGACGGTGCGTCACGGAAGGTGTCTGTCCAACAGTACGTGACGCTTTATTACGAAAGGTGTTACGGTAGTTGTGACGCTTACGGAAAGTGTGACGGTACGTGTGACGCTGTGATATTTTGTGACGAAGAGCCGTGACCCTGAGTGTGACGTGTTTGTGTAACGCTGTTGGATGTAACGTTGCGTAACAGTGTGTTACGGTGTGACGTGTTGGACGAAGAAGCTGTGACGTTGTGTGACGTAGTGTGACGCTGGGAGTCAGAAATTAATAAAATCACCTGGCGGCAGGTTTGGAGGAATTACCGTGAATCACAACTCTTGTATGCGTCTTGAATCACCCGAATATCAAGTGATATTCAACTACTTGACACTTAAACAGCAGTGAATCACTTTGAATCACCGTGAATCACGACTCCCGTATTTGTCTTGAATCACCCGAAAATCACTTGATATTCCCATACGTGACACTTGAACAGTGAATAATTTTGAATCAGGTGAATCACAACTCACGTATTCGTCTTGAATCACCCGAATATCAAGTAATATCCTCATACAAGACGTTTGAACAGCAGTGAATCATTTTGAATCACACACCGTGCGCAAGGAATCATATCAGCGCTCCATGAATCACAGCAGCCTCTGAATCACACGAGTGTTCCTTTGAATCATATTAGCGGCCTGTCAGTCACACCGGCTTCCAGGTCTGTGAATCATCTCGGGGCCCCTTTGAATCACAACAATTGCCTCGTATTCTCTGTATTAGGCGTTCTGCTTGGCTTGCCTTCATTTACCTTCATTTCCTTTCCTTTCCCTTCCTTTCCCTCCCCTTCCTTTCCCTTCATCTCCCTCCCCTTCACTTCCCTTCCCTTCCTTTCATTTTCTTTCCTTTCCCTTCCTTTACCTACCCTCCCTTTCCTTCACTTCTTTTCCTCCCCTTCCCCTTCTTTCCCTTCTCTTCTCTTCCTTTCATTTCATTTTCTCTCATTTCCCTACCCTTCCTCTCATTTCCCTTCCCTTCCATTTCCTTCCTTTCCTCTCCTTTCCCTTCCTTTTCCCTCCTTTTACTTTCCTTCCTCCCCTTTCCCTTCCCTTCCATTCTTTTTCTTTCCTTTCCCCTCCCCTCCTTTTCCTTCCCTTCCCTTCCTTTCCTCTCCTTTCCCTTCCCTTCCATTCTCTTCCTTTCTTTTCCTTTCCTCTCCTTTCTCTTCCTTCCCCTCCCTTTCCTTCTCTTCCCTTCCTCTCCTTTCCCTTCCTCTCCATTTCCTTCCCTTCCCTTCCCTTTCCTTCCCTCCCTCTCCTTTTCTTCCCTTCACTTCACTTCCTTTGCCTTCCTTTGCCCTCCTTTCCCTTCCGTTCCTCTCCTTCCACTCCCCTTCACTTTCCTTCCCTTCCCTTCCCTCCCTCCCTTTCTCTCCCTCTCCTCTCCCACCTCTCCCCCCCTTCCCTCCCTTTCCTTCCCTCTCCTCTCTTCTCTTCCTTCCCTCCCTTTCCTCCCCCTCCCCTCCCTTCCCTTGATTCACTCCTTTCCTTCCCTTCCCTCCTCCCCTCCCCTCCTCCCCTCCCCCTTTTCCTTTCTTCCCCCCCCTTCCCTCCCAGAACATCTCCCCTACGACCATTCCCCCCTTTCCTCCCATATAAGTTTTCAGACATTCTGATTTCAGCTTTCAGTCTTTTCTCTATTCTCTCTCAATGAATTTTCTCCCAATTTCGTTCTAACACACACACACACACACACACACACACACACACACACACACACACACACACGCACATACGCACATTCTCACTTTTCCTTCCCTCCCTAGTCAGAACTCTTGGGACCTTCCCTCCTCCCCCTCCCCTCCTCTTCTCTCCCCCTCTCCCTTCTCCCCCTCCCCTTCTCCCCTCCTCTCCCCCTCCCCCTTCTCCCCTCCTCCCCCTCCCCTTCTCTCCCCCCTTCTCCCCCTCTCCCCCTCCCCCTTCTCCCACTACTCTCCCTTTCCCCTTCTCTCCCCCTTATCCCCTCCCCCTTCTCCCCTCCCCCTTCTCTCCCCCTCCCCTTTCTCCCCCTTCTCTCCCCTTCTCCCCCGGTACCAGCGGACCAACACATGAATATTAAGACGAGGATCTCCGTATCAGTGAGGAACCTCGCAGGAGGATCAGCCGATCCTTCGATCCCCAGGGGCATCGGGGGCGATGCTCTACCTCGGAAGGACCTTTTGACGTGACGACGTGGCACCCTGAGGTGCCTCTTGGGGTTTGTTTATCCGGGAATGAATGGGTTGTTATGTGTCACTATATGTGTTGGTGTTGTTGTCGAGGTTTTGCTCAGTATTATAAATAGTATTTCTTATATTGATATTGTTTATTTATTTTTTTGTTTATTGTATTTTCTTATTTATATATTATACTCTAATGACCCACTTTCGGGGAAGAATAGGTGAAAGAAAAAAGATCCGTAGATTTCGATCACTGTGATCCTCTTCAGCAGATGATAAATAGTGATAATATATACAGATCTTTTTCTTTCGCCTATTCTTCTCCGAAAATGGGTCATTAGTATAATTTTACCAATGTGCTACATTACTTTGTTATTTATATATATTTCTTTATTTCCTTGTTTACTTATATATCATCTTTATTGATCTATTTATTTATGTTTGTGTTTATCTTTAGGTGTTCATTTTCTGTCTAATATTTTTGGCGTTCACTTGAAACAATTGGGACAAAAACTGGCCCGCTTTGTTCTGTTAACCTTTGCCTAGTATTGTTTTAACATTCTTCTAATAATACCAAATCAACTCCCCAAAATATGGAAGGAGCTGTGTGTTACGTCATCCAGCTATCTTAGGCAAAATAAGCCACGCCCCTTTCCTTCCCTGACCAATCATCATCGCGTATTGGGTCGCTAATTGGTCGGGAAATGAAAGTAGGCGTGGCCTGGTTTGCCTAAGCTCAAGGTGGTGAGTTTAAGAATAAGAAGACTCGATAGAAAATGTAACAAGTCTTAAATAAGATTAGACAAAGGAGTTAAACGATAGTTAACTTCCCTTTTATGACTATCAAAGTGTATTTTAACCACATAAAAGTTTGAAAAGAAAAATTTGTAGTCAACAGAAAATAAACTTCCTGACAGGGCCATTCCACATAAAGCATTTCAAAGTTGACAAAAGTCGTTTATGCAAACACCTCACCGATAAGGTTTAATACCTACTCTATGTTATCGCGTTTTTTCCAACCCTTATTGGCTTTTCATTGTTTCACCGTCAGCCACACCGCAAGAACCAATGAAAACCCCGCTCTCTGTGGGTGTGAGATGGGCAGCCAATAGGGACACGGCTCTGCGGGGGAGTGAGGGATCGAATCGACCAATAGGCTTCCGTTCCGCGGGGTGAAGGGCGGTGAGAGTTGGCCAATAGGGGGACGCTTGGCGACGGAGGCGGAGCAAGGGGCGGGAAGGGGTGGAGCAAAGGTGAGAGGAGGAGGGTGGGGGGGGGGGCGAGAAGGGGAGGTGTCTTCTTGTGTATACATATGTATAAGTATATATATATATATATATATATATATATATATATATATATATATATATATATATATATATATATATATATATATACGTACACCATAGTTGTTATATTTTTCAATATTAGTATTATTAACATTGTTATCTATATGGTTATTATTATATTATCAATATTATCTTTATTGGTGCTGTTATTATTATTACTATTATTATTATTATTATTATCATCATTATTATTGTTTTTAAAATTATCATTAACAATATTATTTTCATTATTAGTATTATTATGATTTATCTATTTATCTATTTATTATATTTTTAGTTTATTCAATGACCCTTTCTCTCCTCTTCCTTCCCATTCCCTGAAGGTCCTCTTTTTCTCTTCTTGCTCTCCTTCCCCTCCCTCAACTCCTCTTCCTCCTCTCCTTTCCCATCAACACGCCTCTCATCTCCCTCTCGCCTCCTTTCTCAACTCTTCTTCTCATTCTCTCCACAATTTTCTTTCTTCTTTTACTTTAGTCTTTGTTATTTTCATTTCTCCTCGTTTCCCTTCAATTCCCTTCCCTTTCCTTCTCTTTCCCTTCCCTTTCCTTTCCTTTCCTTCTCTCCCTTTCATGTCCCTTCTATCCCTTCCCCTCCAGTTGTCTTACCTTCTCTTCTCTTCCCTTTCCTTTTTTTTCATTTTCTTCCCTTCCCTCTACTTCACTTCCCTCCCCTCCCCTTTCCTCCCTTCACATTCCTTCCCTTCCCTCCCCTTCCCTCCACTTCCCTTCCCTCTCCTTCCGTCTCCTTCCCTCCCCTCCCCTCCCATTTCCTCCCTTCCCATTCCTTCCCTTCCCTCCCCTTCCTTCCCTTCCCCCCCTTCCTTCCCTTCCCCTCCCCTTCCGTCCCGTCCCCCCCTTCCTTCCCTTCCCCTTCCCCTCTCCTCCCCTTCCCCTTCCCCCCTTCCCCTTCCCCTTCCCCTTCCCCTCTCCTCCCCATCCCCTCTCCTCCCCTTCCCTCCCTTCCCCTTCCCTCCCCTCACCTTCCCTTCCTTCCCCTTCTCCCCCCTCCACTTACCTCCGTTTCCCTCCCTTCCCTCCCCTCCCCTCCACTTCCCTGCCCTCCCATTCCCTTCCCTTCTCTGCCATCCCACTTCCCTCCCCTTCCCTTCACCTTCTTCTGACTCCCTCCCCCTGCCTCGGAGTATTGTGGAGTCCACCCCCCGGTGTGCGTTTGGGGGGTTTTGGCGGAGCGGACGAGAATTATTGGGGCCCCCGTGAAATATGGTGCCCCCGCTCTGGTGGTGGGGTGGAGATGGTGGTGATAATGGTGGAGATGGTGGTGTGGGTGGTGGAGATAACGGCTGTAAGGGTGGTGGAGATGGTGGAGATGGTGGTGGTAGTGGAGATGGTGGTGATAATGACAGGAATGGTGGAGATTGTGGTGGGAGTAGTGGGGGTGATAACAGCTGTGTGGGTGGTGGAGATGTGGTGGGGGTCGAGATGGTGGTGATAATGGATTTAGGGGTGGTATTGGTGTTGGTGGAGTTGGTGGTGTTGGTGGAGTTGGTGGTGAAATAATTGGTGGAGATGGAGGTGGAGGGGATGGGAAAGACTCCCATCACTCCTAGCGAAAAGTCTGTGGGAGTAGAACAGTGAAGGGAGTCACACAAGAGGGATGAGTGACGTGAGAGTGTGAGGGGAAACTGGGAGTAGAGGACATGGAATGTTTGAGGGAGTGTGAAAGGTAACTGGGAGTGGGGGTTGGGAGTCATAAAGGCATAAGGGGGAAAGGGAGTGAGAAAGGCATAAAGGAGAATGGGAGTTGAGAGTGAGAGAGACATAATTGGGAGTTGGAAGTGAGAGGGAGGAGTGAGAGAGACATAAGTGGGAATGGGAGTTAAGAGGGACTGTTACAAAGGGGGAGTGAGAGTGGGAGTTGGGAGGGAATGGGAGTTGGGAGGGAGTGGGAGTTGGGAGGAAGAGGGAGTTGAGAGGGAGAGTTACAAGGGCGAGTGAGAGTGGGAGTTGGGAGGAAGAGGGAGTTGAGAAGAGTTACAAGGGGGAGTGAGAGTGGGAGTTGGAAGTGAGAGTGGGATTTTGAAGACAATGGGAGTTGGGAGAAAGAGGGAGTTGAGAAAGAGAGCTACAAGGGGGACTAAGAGAGGGAAATGGGAGTGAGAGTGGGAGTTGGGAGTGAAAGAGAACATCCCAGTTCTGGGGACACAAAGATACTCACGGGACATGTTAGTGTCGTGTCTCATTGCCCGTACGTTTCTGGCCCTCTTCTCACGTTTTACTCTCACGGGGCTCTCTCACGACACACTCTCACGTCGAAACATCACGTTTTATTCTCACGTCTTCTTCGTGTTCTTCAGTCAGTCGTATTTCCTCTGGTATTCTTTGAATAAATCTCACGCTTTTTTGTCATCTCTCACGCTCACACGCTCACCTGACGTACCTTTGGTGTCTCCTATGTCCATCTCACGCTATTATGTTAACTCTCACGTTGCTCTGTCACATATCACGCCTGTCTCACGTAATTTGTTACATCACACCCATCTCACGTTATTTTGTCATCTCTCACTCTGAGATCACCTTATTTTTACCTCTCATCCATCTCACATTATTTTGTCACATCTCAGGCCGATATGGTATTTTGTCAGCTCTCACGTCCATATCTCGTTATTTGTTTATATATTACGCATATCTCACGTTATTTTGTCACCTCACGCCGATATCACGTTTTTAACTTCTCACGTTATTCTGTTACTACGTATATCTCACGTCATTTTATTATCTTAAACATCCATCTCACGTTATTCTGTTTAATCTCACACTTATCCCACGCCATTTGGTTACCTTTCACCTCCATCCTGCGTTATGTTACCTCTCACGGCTATCTCACGTTATTCTGTTACGACTCACACCCATCTCACGACTATCTCACGTTATTCTGTTACGTCTCACACCCATCTCACGAGCTAATAGAATCCCTCACGCGTCTCACGTCCTTCTCACATTACTCACGGTAATCGAAGGCTTTACCAAGACCAGTCGGGCTCTTCCCTTTATCTAAATTGTCTTCATTTGTTTCTCTTCTTTCTTTCCTCTCTTTCTCTTTCTCCCTCTTTCTCTCTCTGATTTTCTCTCTCCCACTTTCTTTTATTTTCTGTCTCTCTCTCTCTCTCTCTCTCTCTCTCTCTCTCTCTCTCTCTCTCTCTCTTTGTCCCTCTTTCTTTGATTTTCTCTCTGTCTGTCTGTCTCTCCCTCTTTCTCTCTTTGATTTTTTTCTCTTTCTCTCCCTCTTTTTTTGATTTTATCTCTCCCCCCCTCTCTCTCTCTCTCTCTTTCTCTCTCTCTTTCTCTTTCTCCCTCTTTCTCTGACCTTATCTCTCTCCCCCCTTTCTCTCTCTCTCTCTCTCTCTTTCTCTCTCTTTCTCTCTGATTTTCTCTTCTTTGCGTTCTTACTCTTGATCTTCCTCCTCTTCTCTCTTCCCCTCACTTTCCCCTCTCTTTCCCTTTCCTCGTACCCCTACCTCCCCCTTTCCCTCTCTTTACCCCCTCTCCCC
>NC_134800.1:2253715-2263715 GCF_046742065.1 Oratosquilla oratoria | reverse complement strand
GAGAGAGAGATGCCAAGGATAGAAGAACGATGGGGAAAAAGCAGATGGACTCCGTGGGACGAGAATTACTCAATGTTATTCTTTAATTTTGAGATAAGAATTAAAAATATTAAACACTTTACATTTATACTTATCTAAACATATATATGACATGGAAATTATATTTATGTTTTCATAAGAATTTTGACATCAGTTTGACATTTTTTCTGTTTTTTCTGGTTTGATTATTTTTAGTAAAAAAAAATCGTCGGAAATGAATAACAGCGTTATTGATTTTTTAATTGATAAAAATTGATAGGTCATTCGCCGTTTATAAAAATAGGATGGGAATCAGTTTCATATGTATATTTTTTTTCGGTTTTTGATGAGATCCGCCTTTTCTAAAGAAAACATGTTCAGTGAAAAAACACCAGAAAAAGTCGTTCTATTTTTTTTTTCAAATAATAAAATTGATATGTCAGGTCAGGTTGGGAAGTTAGGTTAGTTTTGAGGAGGTTAGGTTAGGTCAAGTTAGGTTAGGTCAGGTTAGATTAGATCAAACCAGGTTAGGTCAGGTTATATTAGGTCAGATCAAGTTATTTTTGGTCTGGTTAGATTAGATCAGGTCAAACCAGGTTATCTTTGGTCAGGCCAGACCAGGTTAGCTTTGATCAAGTTAGGTCAGGTCAGACCAGGTTATCTTTGGTTAGGTTAGGTTAAACTGGGTCAGGTGCTCACTTTCGACAATAACGTGCCAAAATGTTTTATTTGAACAATAAATAATACCAATTTTATTTCTTTCCGGTATAGAATAGAATATGGACTCCACTGAAATTGGGGAATGCGGAAAGTGAACTCCGGGGGTCCGTTTTCTATCTCAACATCGATACAGTTTGTTATTGAAAAGAAAAAATGGGAAGAAGGGATTTTTTTTTCAGAACAAAATAGAGAAATGGTGAGACTGATTGCCCTATAGAACACTACACATTTCATATGGAAGAGGAAGGGAATATACATGAATGCATATCTTCATGCATACACGTTGACACACACACATACACACACGCATACACACACACACACACACACACACACACACACACACACACATATATATATATATATATATATATATATATATATATATATATATATATATATATCCAAAGTAGACCACTTGGAAAAAGAAACTAACGATGCAGAGCGCTTTCGTATATTACATGCAGTATCTCGAGTCGACCTTTTTTGCACTGGAGATGTAATATACGAAAGCGATCTGCTTGGTTAGTTTATTTTTCCAAGTGGTCTACTTTGCATAAGTGAACACACGTACCCGTGTTCTTATTAACACACACACGCACACACACACACACACACACACACACACACACACACACATACACACACACACACACACACACACACACACACACACACACACACACACACACACACACACACACACACACACACACACACACACACACACACACACACACACACACGCACACACACACACACACACAAACACACACATATATATATATATATATACATATATATATATATATATATATATATAGATTCTACATATTTTTTGAGAAGTATTGGGTTCCCTCCGCATCCCGTTTTCTTTCTCTTGGTCCATTTTTCCCGCCGTAGATTAAGTTTCTGGTTAATTTGGCTCGATTTTTGGAAATAAGGGCGCCGAGGTATTTTCTCTTCTTGTCCTCCGACCTTGTTTTTCATTACGTCGGCTTGATGGAATTCGCCAAAAGTTGCCTATTTTTTGGCCAAAGTTATGCTCTTGGGCCAAATGGAGCAGCGGTCCTCTTCCCGAGGGCCGGACAGTTATGACCGTTATGACAGTTGTGACCGTTACAAATGTGACGGCAGATACGACCGTTATAGCCGTTACGACCGTTATGAATATTAGGTTTTTATAAGCGTCACGGCCGTTATTGTCGTTAAGACCGTTATGAAAGTTGGACCGTGTACAAATTGACGGCAGATACGACCGTTATAGCCGTATACGACCTTATGACATTATGTTTTTATATATATATATACTATATATATATATATAAATATAAAAAGTTACGACCGTTATTGTCGTTAAGACCGTTATGAAAGTTGCAACAGTCACGACAGTAAAACCATTATAGCCGTTACGACCGTTATGACAGTTATTATGATTTAGAATTTTATAAATGTTACGACCGTTATTGTCGTTAAAACAGTTATGAAAGTTGCAACAGTCACGGCCGTTATGACATAACCGTTACGACAGTTATGATAAGACCGTTATAAACGTTACGACCGTTATTGTTGTTAAAACCGTTAGGAAAGGCGCGACCGTCACGAGCGTTATGACAGTTGCGAGCGCCAGGACAGTTATGACCGTTACGACCGTTAGAACCGTTAAGGGTTTGAATCAATTACAGCCGTTCGCTTCGCGATCAGAACTCACGTGACCGTGAATGTATAAGCGGGAGTATTGGTTTCCTCCCTTCCTCTCTCTCTCTCTCTCTCTCTCTCTCTCTCTCTCTCTCTCTCTCTCTCTCTCTCTCTCTCTCTCTCTCTCTCTCTCTCTCTCTCTCTCTCTCTCTCTCACTCACTCTCTTCTCCATCTCTCTTTCTCTCGTTCTCTCTCTTCTCTCTCTCTTCTCTCTCTCTCTCTCTCTCTCTCTCTCTCTGAATGCGTCATTGGAAGAATATATAATATGTATGTAAAAAGTGTGTGTGTGTGCGTGTGTATATATCCTTTTATAGGAGCGGTGAAAGGGAAACAGTATTGAAGGGAAGAGCTCTGGTGGTTGGTCCGGGGATCGAACGTCAGTCCCTCGGGTCTGCACCTCCAAGTAGAAGCTCTCCTCCCTTCAATTCAATTTTTCTTTTTTTCTTATGTTCATATAAGGAGATAGACAACCTGCGAGTGATCATCTTGAGGAATGTTGACGGTTACTGTGGGGCTACGGACTTGGTGGTAATGAGACTCGAAGGGTACGTTGCTAGGAAGAACTACACGTGGGGGTCAGAGGAGTGGAAAGAAGAAGGCGAAGAAGAAGAGGAAGAAAAAAAAGAAGAGGAGGAAGAAGAAGGGGAAGAAGTGGAAGAGGAAGAAGAGGGAGAGGAAGAAGAAGAGGGAGAAGAAAAAGAAGAGGAAGAAGGAGAAAGAAGAAGGAGAAAAGGAAGAGGAGGAAGAAAAAGAATAGGAAGAAGAAGGAGAGGAGGAAGAAAATGAAGCGAAAAGAAGAGGAGGAAGAAGGAAGAAGAGGAAGAACAAGAAAAGGAAGAAGAAGAGGAGAAAACGAAGAGGAAAATGAAAAAAGAAGAGGAAGGAGAAAAGAAGTAGAGGAAGAAGAAGAAGAAGAAAAAGAAGAAAAATGGTGTCAAATGTACTACTAACCTCAGACACCAACAGGAGTGTTCTCGACGGGTCGCTGCCACCATAGACAAACCAACAAAGTTGTCAGGAGAGCATCGCAGCTGTAATGAGCTGGCGCTATCTTTGGCGCCAAATATGAAACGTAACAAGACGAAAGGATTCGTCGCTTTCGCAAAACAATGCATCAGAGACAATCAACCTTTTTGTATCTCGAGTCAAATCTTCGTAATTCGGATGAGAGCAGAAACATAAGATTAAAAAAAAAAAAAAATTGTAATCATGTGATATCATAAGTTTATATGAGAGGAGATTTATGGCAATATTAAAGGATTTATTGGACTCGTAGAGAGAGAGAGAGAGAGAGAGAGAGAGAGAGAGAGAGAGAGAGAGAGAGAGAGAATCGAAACCTTAATCGTTTAGGACGCGACTCAGTTAAACTCCTTTATACAAACCTCATTCCTGTCATAGCTCAAACTCGAAAAAAAAATGTTAATAGATAAGAATGAATGGAAATAGGAAACACAGGAGTCTCAGTCTGAGTTTGTTCCTGATTAGTTTCGCAGATTAGCTTTTCAAAACTAGTCTGGAACTAGTCAGAAATAAAATCAGACTAAGACTGTGTTTCCTATTTCCATTTATGTCAATATGTCTTAACAAAATAAATAAGTAAATGAATAAACAAATCTTTTAGTGTTGTACAGATTGAATTCATAATGCCATAATTTTGATATACAGAAAGAAGCTAGGCAGTTCCATATATACACAGTGTATATATACATATATAAACTTTATAGTGAATATACATATGTACTATCCCTACCTATATGGGAGTAGGGGAGAAACGTCAGTGCAGGGGGGGGGATTAGGGAGGATGGGGGGAATAGCTCCCAAGTGGGGAGGAAAGGAGGGAGTCGATAGCGTGACTGACTGCCTTGCTTACCGCCTGGGACTCCCTCGCCGAACGTCGTCGGACTTGTAATGAGAAGATAATCAGCAAGAGAACCACTACCACTACTACCACCACAACACTACCATCACCACTAACACCACCACCGCCACTACATTCACCAACACCACTAATATTAATACACAGACCACCATCAAACATTAATTATTAACACCAACACCACAAGAACAAGTGTTTGGAATCATTACCACCACCACTGCCACCGTATCTGTTTTCCATTGTACCCTTTACCTACGCTGTATCGAAAAACCGCTAACTTTCTGAGTATACAATCTATCGAAAAACCGCAAACTTTCTAAGTATACAATCTATCGAAAAGCCGCTAACTTTCTAAGTATATAATCTATCGAAATTCGCTAACTTTCTAAGTATACAATCTATCGAAAAACCGCTAAATTTCTAAGCATACAGTCTATCGAAAAACCGCTAACTTTCTAAGTATACAATCTATCGAAAAACCGCTATGTTGAATCGCTTCATATACACCAGCTAATTGTTCTCTTCTCTTTTCAGGTGAGTACAGCAGAGCCTATAACGCCAGATTGTGTGACGTCATTTATGTGACGTCACTCGTTTTATGACGTCACAACTTGAGTGACGTCACGCTGGAGTTGACTTCATCTTATCCTCAGGTGATGTACCATCTAATATGTATACTGTGTATGTGTGTGTGTACGTGTGTGTGTGTACGTGTGTGAGTGTGAGTGTGCGTGTGTGTGTATGTGTGTGTATACAGAGGGAGAAATCCAGGTGCAAGTTGAGGAAACTTTGATTGTTCCCCCTCCCCTCTTTCCCCCCTCCTCTCCCCCTCACCTCTCCTCTCCCTCCCCTCTTTTTCTTCCTTTTCTCTACTCCGCCCTCTCTCCCCTCCCCTCTCCTCCCCCTCCCCTCTTTTTCTTCCTTTTCTCTACTCCACCCTCTCTCCCCCTCTCCTCCCTCTCTCCTCCCTCCCCTTCCCCTCCTTTTCTTCCTTCTCTCCCCTTCCCTCTCTTTCTCATTTTCCTCCATTCCCTCCTCTTTCTCCACCTCTTCCTTCCTCATCTTCCTCCTCTTTCCTCCTTCTCCGCCCTTTCCCTTCCCTTCTCCCTCTCTTCCTCCTCCTTCTCTTCGTCCTCCTCTTCATCTTCCTCTTCTTCGTCCTCTTCCCCTCCCATTCTCCCTCCATTTCCTCCTTCATCTTCTCCTACTCACTACCTCTCCCCTCCCTTCCTCCTCCTCCTCCTCCGTCCCCTAACCCTCCCTCCCTGACTCCCCTCCCCGTCACTCCCTCTTCTTCTGGGAGTGCCCCCTCCCATCGCCACGGTCTGCCATCTTGTTTCTTTGTCTTTGTTTATTTTTCAATTTTCTTCGAAGCATCGTCATAACCAGGGGCCACCTCAGGCTTAGATGCTAAATCTATATATAATCGAAGCTGCAATAAGTAGCTTATAGTCTTCGCATTATTATTTTTTTTTTCGTTTCAGTTGCCAAAATAAATTTCCTTTTGGGGTTTGTTCGTAAGTCTTTTCATTTTAGAATTATGTAGTGTGCTTGTGTGGTTTCACCATGGTCCTTGAATCACGTGTTGGACTCGTGATCGACAGCCATTTCCCTCCCGGAAGAGAGCTCAGAGCTCGTATGTGGCCGATCTATGGGTAATGCTGTGACCTTACACGCACACACACACACAACTCCCCGCCCACGAGAGTTGTAGTAACAATCCGCAGCGCAGCGATACTGAAATGATTTCAGCCCTGGGCGGGATTCGAACCTAGACCGCCGTAGTGGCAGGCGAGAACTCTAACCACAGCGCCACGAGGTGTGTTTGTGTGTGTGTAGTGTGTATTTGTGAATTGACTTCTGAAAAGAAATGCCCCCCCAAAAAAAATATACTTTAAGACTAACTTGAACCTTTCTTATTCTTTTTCTCAACCCTGGCCTCAATTGGAACAGTCTTCCCGTAACACAGGATCATCCAGCATACTGGCAAAGAAAATAAAAATATATATTTTTTTAAATGAGGATAATTAGTTTGTTTTCTTAGTTCGTGTTTGTGACACTGATGACCTCATGGGTGGCACTGTGACCCAAGTTACAAGTGCCTTTCCTCTCGAGGTGCCAAGCACAGAGGAAAAAGGGAATCTTATCTGTTCGCGGCTCCGCCCATTTATCTCGTAAGCTCCGCCCATTTTTTGTAAGCTCTGCCCATTTCTTTGTATGCCCCACCTATTTCTAGATAAGCTCAGCCTATTTCTTTTATAGGCTTCATACATTTCTCTATAAGCTTCGCCTATTTTTTTCGTAAGATCCGCCATTTTCTATTTATAAGCTCCGCCCATTTTTTATAAGTTCCGCCCACTTTATAAACTCAGCCCACTTCCTTATAAGCTCCGCCCACTTCTTTATAAGCTCCGCCTATTCCTTTAAAGGCTCCTCCCACTTGTTTATAAGCTCCACCCATTTCTTCAGAATTCCACCCATTTCTGTATAAACACTACCTATTCCTTTATAAGCTCCACCCATTTCTTTATCAGCTCCGTTCCCATTTTTTTATAAGCTTCGCTCAAGTCATCATTAGGTTCGCCTATTTCTTTATCAATTTCACCCATTTACACACACATACACACACACACACACACACACACACAATATATATATATATATATATATATATATATATATATATATTTATATATACGCTCAAGAGGATCACAGTGATCGCAATATACATATCTTCAAAAACTTTCTTTTCTCCGATAGTGGGATTTTTCAGTCCATCTTACAAATGCGTTAGAACATTCACTCGCTTTACACACACACACACACACACACACACACACACACACACACACACACACACACACATACATATATATAAATATATATATATATATATATATATATATATATGTATATATATATATTGGTCCTTGAGCTGGTACAGTTACAACTGAGGCAATGACGCAAGGGCGAGTTGTTGTAGTCGACCAGAATGGCCGCATTCAATATCCATTTACAGGGAGCGTGTCCAGGACTCGACCTTCCCCCCACTCCCCCCAACTGTGGGGGGGGGAGAAGCCACGCTCTGCGGGTACCCTTCATAGCGGGGGGAGGGGGGGAAAGGCCCCTCCAGCCCCAACGCATTGATGAAGAGGGTCATTATTTCGTGGGGGAGGGGGGAAAGGGGGGAAGAATCCTCCAACTCTCATAATTTCAGGAACTAAAAGTTCTGAGTTTGGAGCTGCATGACGGGAACATATTGTGATGCTTAGGAGACGAGGGAGCTCTGGAGAGGCTGCCAGAGAGGGGATGTATACCATGTAAAGTAGACCTGTTATATGTACATAGGGAATCTGATTTATTTAAATTTTATTTGTTTATCTTATTTATTTATTTTTATATATTTATTTTTTATTTTCATTTTATTGATTATATTTTGTTTATTTATTTATCTATTATCATTATTAATATTATTATTTGTTATCGTTTATTTATTTATCTATTTATTTTATTATTATTATTTATTATTATCTATTATTATTATTATTTTTTTTTTTTTTTCTTTCCCTCCGTTTTTCTGCTACTTTCCTGAAAATGTCTCTTCTTTCTCTAAGGACAATAAGTGCTGTTTATTATTGAGAAAATGTCGCAAATAATGGCTGTAATATGTTGTAGGCTATGCACAGTCTGGGAAAAAGTCCTTTGACACTTTTGCTATTGAATGTTTCATTATACAAAGGTTTTAAGTCTTAGATGTACATACGTATGCGCACACACACATACACACACACACACACACACACGTACACACATACACGCACACACACGTACACACATACACGCACACACACACACACGCACACACACACACACACACACACACACACACACACACACACACACACACACACACGCTCTCACAGATACACACACACACATGCTCTCACAGATACACACACACACATACACATATACATACAGTATATGTATGTCTTTATGTATGTATGTATGTGTGTGTGTATGTATGTATGTATGTGTGTGTGTATGTATGTATGTGTGTGTGTGTGTGTGTAAAGCAGCGGAGGAAGTAAACAGGAGACTCCATCTTCCTTCTTCGTGTGGCCAGATGGCACCTCTGGGGGGTCCCTCCGTCTTTGTCGTTCTTTCTCGTCGCCAAATGCTGAAGACGTCGTTTCCTCGACTTCGCAAAGTAAACGGAGGAATTTTCGAGAACAGAGAACATTGTTTCACTACGGTTTTATTTTCACATTTTTTTCTTTTTAAAAAAAAAAAAAAAAAAAAAAAAAAGTTCCACATGGATTTCCCGACAGAGTTTGTAATTGTAAGGCGAGGAGGACCCTCATACGCCAGGAGGCGCTGAGTAGCTGCTACGGCCGAAGCCGCCGTCACCTCTGCCCTATGAGGCGCTTTTGGGAACTGTTCGGGGCGCAAGTAGCAAACAGCCACTCCTGGGAATCGGAGAGGAGTGCTGGATTCGAACCCAGGACTAAGCGAATTCGAGACCAATTCTATCCATCGATCTGTTGTCATTGCTCTGAGTTTCCCACAGGTTCTGTGGACGTACTGTGACTTGCTGCATTGCGTTTGACCCAGGGCAGTTGGTGGATGCAGGGATGACCCGTCATCCATGAGGAGCTAAGATGGGAGGGGGATCTGGGGAGTGGAATGGGTGGGGGTGGGTACGTGCCTCTGACTTGGCTACCTCTCTTATAAGGGGGAAAAAAGCTCTCAGTATATAGAGTATAGACGGATAGGAGCTTCGATATTTGGGGTAATGCTGTTGGTCCACCTGTCTCGGTGTTTGCTCAGCTGTCGTCTTGTTACAATTGTCTCGTTTAAAAGTTGGTAGTTGGGTATATCGTGGTTTAAGGTATGTGATGTAAGGAGTATGGGAAGGATTTACAAAGGATTACAAAGGCGTAGCATGCCGACAGGAGACCTTTTGGTCCATAACTAGGTCTGATGCGAAAAAATAAAATAATGATAAAAAATTATAATATAGATAATGATAAATAAAATAAATAAATGCATAGGTATAGTTAAATAATATACAAACAGGTAAATAGTAAATTATAATAAATTGGCCGATAAATAATTATAAATGAAAATCAAGCAAATAAACAAACAGAACTTTTTCTTCCACACTGCCATAGTCTAAGAATGTCCATTTATCTATGTTATATCTGTGGCAAGATAATGATTTAATTTTCTTCTATGATTATGGGTCATTTATAATTATCACTTTTATTTTATTTTAGTAATTTTCCTGTGTACTTCCTCTATATTTATGTGCGTCTCTTTGTTTCATTGATGTTACTGGCTAAATAGCTGTTTGTTTATTAATATAATTATATATTTCTATTTTTCCTGTGTAGTACTTCATCTATATTTATGTCCTTTCCTTTGATCTTACTGGCTAGGTAATCGTTTAAAAATGTTTATTTATTGTTATAATTATCACTTAGATATTTTCTATTTCTCATGTATACTTCTATGTGTGTTTCTTTGCGTGCTGAGATTATTAAGATTTTTTTTTATTTCGTTGTGTGTTCTTCTTATTCCCTCTTTTATTCGACTGTTTTAAATATTATTTCATTGTTATCTATTTATTTAATATTATCCTTGTTATTATTATTGTTATTATTATTGTTATTATTATTATCATT
>NC_134800.1:2208715-2243715 GCF_046742065.1 Oratosquilla oratoria | reverse complement strand
AATACCTTCTTCACTAGACCAACCCCATTTAATATCCCCTTTGCAAGGACCATCACAGTCAAGCAATATCCCCCTTGCAAAACCAACTCAGTCATGTAGTAACCCCCTTCGCCAGGCCAAGCTGGCAGTTCAATATCCCCTTCGCTAGACCCACCCAGGGATTTAATACCCCTTTTCCAGACCGACCATGCATTATCCTTTTGCTAGACCAATCCATGGATGTAATATCCTTAACGCCAGACCAACCCAGCCATCAAATATCCCTTTGCAAAACCTAACAGTCCATTCAATACCCCTCTTCATCTCTCCCTCCCTCCCTCCTTTCCTCCATCCCTCCATCTCTCGCTTCCCCCATCTTCCTTCCCTCCTTCCCTTCCTCGCTCCCTCCCTCCCTCTTCCCTCTTTCCCTCCCTCCCTTCCTCCCTCCCTCCCTTCCTCCTTCCCTCCCGCCCTCCCTCCTTCTCTCTCTATCTTCCTCTCTCTTCCTTCCCTCCCTCTCTCCCTCCCTCCCTCTTTCTTCCCTCCTTCCTTTCCTCCGTCCTTCCCTCCCTCTCTCCCTCCATCTTTCTTCCCTCCTTCCTTCCTTCCCTCCCCCCTCCTTCTTTCTTCCCTCCATCCTTCCCTCCATCCCTCCTTCTTCCCTCCTTCCTTCCCTCCCTCGCTCCCTCCTTCCTTCCTTCCTTCCTTCCTTCCTTCCTTCCCTCCTTCCCTCCTTCCCTTTTTCGCTCCAGTCCCTACGTTTAACTAGAATCTCACTCTCTTACATCCTTCCTCCCATTGCCCTTACTCCTTTCTCCTTAACTCCTTCCCTCCTTCCCTCACAACATCCTCCTTAATTCCTTCCCTCTACCCCCTCCCTACCTTCTTCCCTCCCTCCTTCCCTCCCTCCCTCCCTCCCTACCTTCTTCCCTCCCTCCTTCCCTTCCTCCCTTTTCATCCCTCCTTCCCTCCTTCCTTCCCTCCCTCTTCCCCTCTCTTCTCCTCCCTTCCTCTCTTCTTCCCCTCTCTTCTCCCTTCCTCTCTTCTTCCCTCCTTCCTCCTCCTCCTCCCTTCCTCTCTTCTTCCCTCCTTCTTTCACCTCCCTTTCTTCCCTCCACCTAACTAAGAGTCGAGAGGAAGGATTACGTGGGTGAAATTGGTGATGGTGGGCGTGTGGGCGTGTGGACGGCGTCTCCTTCTGCCGGAAAACTTGTCAATATTGTCCGAAAGATCTTTGGGAACTTGGGGCGACAAACATAATGACACGCTTCCCGCCTCTCCTCCCCCTCTCCCCCTCTCCCACCCCAGGAGGGGCAGAGGGGAGGGGGAGGGAGGGAGGGTGGGAGGATGGGGGAGATGAGAGGAGAGGAAAGGAATGAGGAAAGAAGATGGGAAGAGGAAATATATTTAAGGCAAGGGAAGGGAAGGAGGTGCGGAGGATGGGGGAGGAGGAGAGGAAGGAGGGGAGAGGAGGGGAAGGGCAGAGAGGAGAGGGAGGAGGATAGGAAGGGAAGGGAGGGGAGGAGGAGAGGAAGGGAGGGGAGAAGGAGGGGAAGGCGTGGAGGAGGAAGGGAAAGGAGGGGAGGAGGAAGGGAAAGGAGGGGAGGAGGGGAAGGGAAGGAAGGGGACGAGGAAAGGAAAGAGGGAGAAAGGGAATGGAGGTAAGAGGAGGAAAGAGGTAGTGGAAATTAGGAGAGGGGAGGGAAGGAGAGGAGGAAGTTGGGAGAGGGAGTTAGCAGGAGGGGAGGGAAGGAGAGGAGGGAAAGGGAGGGGAGGACAGGGGGGGAGGAGGGGAAGTGAGGGGAGGAAAGAGAGTAGGAGAGGGAAGAGGAAGGGAAAGTGGGAGGAGGGGAAGGGAGGGGAGGAGAGGGAAGAAGAGGGGAAGGGTAGGGGAGGAGGGAGGTGGAAGATGGAATTAGGAGGAAGGGGAGATGGGAAGAAGGGGGGAGGAAAGGAGGAGGGGAGAAATAAAAAGAGAAGAAGGGGAGATAGTGGAAGGTAGGGGGGAGGAGGGGTGTGGGAAATGAGGGAAATAGAAAACGGGGTATGGTGAATATGGAAAAGGAGGGAACCCATTCCATTTTCTCTCCTCCTCCCATTCCTCCTCTTCTTTCTCCCCCTCATCTTCCTCCTCTTCTTTCTCCTCATCTTCCTCTTCTTCCTCATTCTCTTCCTCATTTTCCTCCTCCTCTTCCTTCTCCTACTCCTCCTCTTTCTCCACTTCCTCCTCGTCCTCTTTCTCTTTCTCTTTTTCCTCCTCCTCCTCCCCTTTTTATCTTCCTTTTCCTCCTGCCCCCCTCTCTCCCTCTCTCCCTCTCTCTCTCTCTCTCTCTCTCTATCTCTCTCTATCTCTCTCTCTCTCTCTCTCTCTCTCTCTCTCTGTCTGTCTGTCTATCTATCTCTTACTCTCTCATTCTCTCTCTCTCTCTCTCCGTCTCTCTTTATCTATCTCTCTCTCTCCGTCTCTCTCTCTCTCCGTCTCTCTCTCTCTCTCTCTCTCTCTCTCTCTCTCTCTCTCTCTCTCTCTCTCTCTCTCTCTCTCTCTCTCTCTCTCTGCGTTTAAACAAACCTCATTAGCATGTTTAGTTTCACTGATAAATGCGATTAGAGCCGGCGCGAGCGCTGACGTCAGCTCTGACGGTCAGCGGATGTTTTTCAGGGTCCTGGATGCTGAGGCACCAAGGGGGGGGGGAAGGGGGAGGGGAGAGAGGGGGAAGGAGAGAAAAGGGGAGAGGGGGTGGGGAGGGGGTGAGAAAAGGGGAAATGAAGAGGGGGAGAGGATGAGGGGGAGAAAGGGGGAAGGGGGAGGGGGAGAAAGCGGGAGAGGTGGGAGAAAGGGGGAGAGGGAGAGGATAGACGGGGCTAAGGAAGGGGGAGGAGGGAGGAGGGAGAGGGGGAAGGGGGGAAGCAGAACGAGGGAGGATAGAGCGGGAATGGGAGAGGAGGGAGGCCGAAGAGGACAGGAAGGAGGGGGAAGGAAGGAGGAGGATAGAAGGGGAAGGGGAAGGAAGGCTGGAAGAGGATGGAGGGGAAGGAGGGGAGAGGATGGAGGGGGAGTGGAGAGATGAGGGACGGAGAAGAGGGGAATATGGCGAATTAGGGAGGGTGGTAGGGGGAGAGGGGAGGGGGAGGGGGAGGATGGGGTGAGGGGACATTGCTGATTCTGTATCCATCTTTGACCCTTTTCGTCCAATCCTCCTCCTCCTCCTTCCTCCTCCTCCTTCTCCTCCTCCTTCCTCCTCCTCCTCCTTCCTCCTCCTCCTCCTCCTCCTCCTCCTCCTCCTCCTCCTCCTCCTCCTGCTCTTCCTGTTCCTTCCTCTCTTCGCCTTCCAGGGATGAAGGTCTCTCTCTCTCTCTCTCTCTATCTATCTATCTATCTCTCTCTCTCTCTATCTCTCTTTATACTGTTCACTAAAGTATTTTTCCTGTTGATTTGATTTATCACCATTTTCTTCTTGTTCTTGTTCTTGTTCTTCTTCAGTAGCTATAATTCTTTCACTTTTTTATATATAAAAAGGAGAACTATCATGAATATTTCTCTTATATCACATAACATAAGGGGCTAATATGGTAGGATATGCAATGGTTTGGGTAGAAAATATTTCCACCAATCAGGTGGCAGGGATTATGCAAGTGGGCGGAGCTTACGTGTCAAGTAGGCGCGAACGCATAGTATTGTGTTTTCACCCAATCAACTTTGACATTGTGATGTCACTGATTGGTGAATGGATTGGTTGATTAGCGCGATATTTCGTTATGAGACGGATCATGTAAACATGGTGTCACACTAAGCAATTCTCGTTAGCATGCTATTTGCTTTTGCTTTTTCGTTTGAGTAAAAACTACTTCGGTTATGATCTTTTGTTATGAGACTCATAAGGCATCCTGGTGGCACACTGAACATTTCTCGCTAGCATGCTACTTGCTTTTGCTATTTCGTTCGAGTAGAAACGACTTCGGTTATGATTTTTTGTTTTTCAAATTTCCAAGCGTCAAATTTCTCTTTTTGCGTCGTAGAGTTAGAAGTTGAATCCCGAACTAAGAGGAGTTAAATCTAGATTACGAATGTTAGTCACATTATTGAGGTGTTCTTACGGAAGTCAAGAATATTGTAACCGAAGTCGTTGCTACTCAAAAGCAAATAGCAAAAGCAAGTAGCATGCTAGCCTACTGTGCCGCCATCTTAAAACGAGGCAACATTCGCTCAGAATAACAAGTGTTGTCCCATTTTCCAAAACTTTTCGTTCAGGTCCGTAAGTCCTTGCTGGTTTTCGTCGAGGCTTTTTGGAAAAAGGTGACGACATCTCGTATAGTGAGTTAATATTTTTTTCATAATCATTCGTCAAACAAGAAATGTGTATTAATGTTGAAAAGTAAAAGGAAACTGGGAAATAGAAATTGAAACAGCGACTTACTGAACGAGTAATTGATTAGCTGTTGTTATTTGACCAATTTATACCAAATTGAGCGAAATTAGGAAAACGCGAACAATATTGACGACGACCATAATGGACATGATATTGGCAATATCCACAGATCACTAAATCCTTTTTATCCATTGAAATTTATATAAAAAACAAGATGAAATAAAATAAATGAATGAATACAACAAATGAATAATCATTAATGAATAAGATAGACTAATAGGCTATGACAATACTAATAATAAATTAAATAGAAATAATATTAAAAGTAAACAAAATATCTAGAGAAAAAGGACAATACAAAGATTAAAAAGATATAAAAATAAAACAATATATGAATAAGTATAATAGAATGAATAAACGTTGATAAATAAGTGAACAAAGAATGAATAGAGAATCAATGAATAAGAATAAATTAATAAATAGATAAAGGGCAGTTCGGTCAAATGGCGTTGACAAAGTAAAATGGAGGATAAATACACAAATAGAGAAATAAATAGATAAATGAATAGGAAGACAAATAAATAAACAAGTAGAAAAATAATAGATAAACAAACAAACAAACAAATAGAAAAAAGTAATAGATAAACAAACACACAAATAACCAAAATAGACAAAATAATAGATAAATAAAGAAATAGAAAAAATAATAGATGAATACAGACAAATAAACAAATAGACAAAATGATAGATGAATACAGACAAATAAATAAACAAACAGAAAAAATAATAGATAAATACAGACAAATAAATAAATAGAAAAAATAATAGATAAATACCGACAAATAAACAAATAGACAAAAAAGATAAATACAGACAAATAAATAAAGAAATAGAAAAAATGATAGATAAATACAGAAAAAAAGATATACAAATACAGACAAATAAATAAACAAACAGAAAAAATAATAGATAAATACAGATAAATAAAGAAATAGAAAAAATAATAGATGAATACAGACAAATAAACAAATAGACAAAATGATAGATGAATACAGAGAAATAAATGAAAACAAAACAAAAAATAATAGATAAATACAGACAAATAAATAAACAAACAGAAAAAATAATAGATAAATACAGACAAATAAATAAATAGAAAAGATAATAGATAAATACCGACAAATAAACAAATAGACAAAATAATAGATAAACAAATAGAAAGAGAAATGAATATACATACAAATACATAAAAACATAAGAATAACATAAGAATAAAGCATAAGGCCTACACTAGGCAGCTCCTTATCCATAGTGTAGGCCTTATGGTCTCTTGCAGTCTCCTTTATTCTTATGTTATTCTTATGTTCTTATGTATGCAAAATGAATAGATAAATAAACAAATAGGAAGAGAAATACACAAATAGGTCAAATAAATAGGCAAACAAATAGGAAGACAAATTAATAAATACAAAAATAGGTAAAATAAATAAACAAATAGACAAATAAATAAACGTAGGAAATTAATAGATAAATAAAAATAGAAAGATAAGTAGATAGGTGAACAAATAGAAAAATAAATAGGTAGGTAAAAAATAGGAAAATAAATGGATATATAGTCAAATTGAACAAATAGAGGAGTTTGAGTCAACTGGTAGGTTTGGATGCAAAGAGAGAGACCAATCAGTGCAGTTAGGTGTCACGAGTCAAGAACCATATCAGGTCCATGAATCCCTCACTCCCTCACTCCCTCAATCCCACACTCCCTCAATTCCTCACTCACTCAATCCCTCAATCCCTTATCCTCACACACTCCCTCAATTCCTCATCCTCACACACTCCCTCAATTCCTCACTCACTCAATCCCACATCCTCCCACACTCCCTCAATTCCTCACTCACTCAATCCCTCATTCTCCCACACTCCCTCAATTCCTCACTCACTCAATCCCTCATTCTCCCACACTCCCTCAATTCCTCACTCACTCAATCCCTCACTCCCACGCTCCTTCAATCCCTCACTCCCTCATTCTCCCACACTCCCTCAATTCCTCACTCACTCACTCCCTCATTCTCCCACACTCCCTAAATTTCTCACTCACTCAATCCCTAATTCTCCCACACTCCCTCACTCCCACGCTCCTTCAATCCCTCACTCCCTCATTCTTCCACATTCTCTCAATTCCTCACTCACTCAATCCCTCATTCTCCTACACTCCCTCAATTCCTCAATCCCTCATTCTCCCACACTCCCTCAATTCCTCAATCCCTCATTCTCCCACATTCCCTCAGTTCCTCACTCACTCTATCCCTCATTCTCCACACTCCCTCAATTCCTCACTCAATCCGACAATCCCTCACTCCCTCACTCTCCCACATTCCCTCAATTCCTCACTCACTCCCTCATTCTCCCACACTCCCTCAATTCCTCACTCAATCCTTCAATCCCTCACTCCCTCATTCCCACGCTCCATCAATCCCTCACTCAGTCCCTCACTCCCTCAATAATACCTCATTCTCTCACTCCCTCACTCTCTCATTCTCCCACACTCCCTCAATCCCTCATTCACTCAATCCCTCACTCCCTCAATACCTCATTATCCCACTCCCTCTCCCCTCCCTCCCACACTGCCTCAATCCCTCACTCACCCACTCCCTCAATACCTCACTCAATCCCTCACTCCCTCTCCCCTCCCTCCCACGCTCCCTCAATACATCACTCACTCAATCCCTCACTCCCTCAATACCTCAGTCTCTCACTCCCTAACTCCCAGACTCCTTTCCTTTCTCTGTCTCCTCCTCCTTTTGCTCCCCCCCCTCTCTCTCTCTCTCTCTCTCTCTCTCTCTCTCTCTCTCTCTCTCTCTCTCTCTCTCTCTCTCAGGCTCTCTTTCTCCCACTCCTCAGTTTCTCCTCCTTTTCTCTTTCCCCTCCTCTCTCTCAGAGACTTCTTTCCTCTTCCTCCTCCTCTTCTCCTTCTCCTCTCCTCCTCTTCCTTTCCTCCTCCTCTCCTCTTATCCTCCTCCTCCACTCTCTCAGGCTTTCCTTCTTCTCTACATCTTCTCTCTCAGTGTCCTCTCCTCCTCCGCCTCTTCCTCTTCTTCTCTTCCTCCACCTCTTCCCCTCCTCCTCCTCCTCTTCTTGCACACGGGTAATTGCCTCACACCCAATGATTTCGACTAATAAATTTGTTCACAGGCGCTGATGTCGCTTGAAGGGTCGACCCTTTCATCAGTGGTCGCAATTGGGAGGAAAGAGACGCCGGGGGGGAGGGGGGGAGAAGGGGGGGGGTGATAGGTGTGGTGATGTTGGTGGTGGTAGTGGTGGAGGTGGTTGTGGTTGTGGTGGTGTTGGTTGTAAGATGTCACTTAGATAATTATTCGTGTTCGTTGAACTCCCATGGATGGGTCGGCAGTATTTTCCATTGAATAAAAATATAATATTACAACTACTACTACTACTACTAATAATAATAATAGTAATGAGTAATAATAATAGCAATAATTATAATAATAGTAATTACAATAATAATGATGATATAATAATAATGAGTAATAATAATAATAATAAATAATAATAATAATAAAATAAATAAATTAATAATTATAATGATAGTGAATGAATAAGAAAGTAAATAGGTAAATAAAATATAAAATAAAGAGGTACATAAATAGATAAATGAATAGATAAATAGATAAGATGAAGTAAAGCAGTGATATTAATAAATAAACAAATAAAAGAATAAAATTTAATACTCAATCAGTGTTGTGCACAAAGCCGTTTAAAAATATCAGTCAAAAAATATATATTTCCACAGTCAATGTTGTATACAAAATTATAATTGTTATAATAATAATTATAATAAATAATATTTAATTATGATTTATAATAATGATATATATATAATAACAATGAAAAAAATTATGATAAGATAATAATTGATAAATGATATGATATACAAAGCAGTATAGAAACAGGCACAAAAGATTTCTGTTTTCCACGGTTAATGTTGTATACAAAATTGCATTAAATAAATCAGGGAGGAAATTCATATTTACTCACTGAGTGGACCAAACATTTTTGGACCGACTGTACACTTGAACAAGACAAATGTGAACAGAATTTATTCAATTTGGGAGTTCAAGTTTGCATGAAAAAGTGTAAATTTTTTTTGCTGAGAAATAAAGAATAATATGAACAAACAGGAACAATAACATGAACAGTAAATGAACGCTAACACGAACAACAGAATTAAAAGTAACATGAACAATAAAACGAACGGTAAATAAACATTAACATGAACAGTGAAATGAACAGTAAAACGAACGGTAAAATGAACAATAAGAATAGTAAAGTGAACAATAACAAAAAGTTACATGAACAATAAAATGAACAGTAAAATGAACAATATAATGAATAATAACATGAAAAATAACATGAACAATAACATGAACAATGAAATGAACTATAATATGAATAATAACATGAACAAAATATAAACAATAACGTGAACAACATGAACAGTAACATGAAAAATATTAATATGAACAATAACATTAACAAAATATGAACAATAACGTGAACAACATGAACAGTAACATGAAAAATATTAATATGAACAATAACATTAACAAAATATGGACAATAACGTGAACAATAATATGAAAAAATATGAACAACGAAAACATTATACCATTGCCACGATTAAAAATGTATAGAAGAACTAGCAAATAAAAATAACAAATAATAAACAAAAAATAAATAAAAATAACTAACATCAAATCTTAATAACAAAAAAATAAACAACCAATAAATAACAAATTGAAATAAGTAAAAACTAACAGATAAAAATAACAGATACATAACAAATTGAAATAAGTAAAAACTAACAGATAAAAATAACAGATACATAACAAAGAACAATAACATAGCAACAAACAAATAACAATAGAAAATACCAAACAGCAAATAAATAACAAATAGTAAATAGCATACAACTAAATAACAAAAATAACATAAATAACAGGTAATAGCAAATAAATAACAGACAATAAATAACATGAAATAGTAAATAGGAAACAGCAAATAAATAACACAAAAATAACAAATGACAAACAAATAAGTAATATCAAATAACAAATAAATGACAGGTAATAAATAACAAACGAGAGATAGCAAATATCAAACAACAAATAGATAACACAAAAATAACAAATAACACTTCGAAAGAAATATTCGTGTTCCAATTTGTGTTGTGTGCTTGCTTTACGGTTTTTAAGGAGACTACAGGAGACCATAAGGCCTACACTAGGAGACTACAAGAGACCATAAGGCCTACACTAGGAGACTACAAGAGACCATAAGCCCTACACTAGGGAGTTCCATGTCCCATACCACCTGTCATCCCCATCCATAAAGTTGTCTAACCTTGTCTTAAATTAACCAATTGTTTCAGCGCTAACTAGATAGTTACTAAGTTTATTCCATTCGTTAACCACTCTATAGGTAAACCAGTTCTTGCTTATTTCCTTCTTGAACCTAGATTTGTCCAATTCAAGCCCATTAATACGAGTCCTGCCTTGTGGTCTGAATATGATGACCTTGGCAGTGTATCGTTCGCATGGTGTTTATTCTTTAAAAGTTCCTATGGTGTATGTTTCGGAGTGTATGGTGATATGGTGTCCAATATGGTGTACAGCATAGTGATTTAATTGGTCATAGATGGTGATAGAAGTGGGAGTGATGATGATGATGATAGGTGGATATCGTAGTGGTGGTTGTGATCATAATGATGATGGTAATGATGGTGTTTGTGGTGGCAGTGATGGTGATGATAGTGATGGTTGCTGTTATCATCGATTATTGTTCACCGGCGATTCTGTCCTATTAGACGATCTCACGCCGTGTGATGATTGTGATGATGATGGTGCTGGCTTTGTTGTTGATGGTGATGTGGAGTTGAGGAGGGAGGGAGGGAGGAGTGGAGGGATGGAGGTATGGAGGGGGAGAGGGCAGGGGAGAGAGAAGAGTGAAGAGGAGAGGGGGAAATGTAGGAGAAAAGGGGAGGGGGAGATGGGGGAGAGACGGGGGAGTGTGAGGGAAGGGGAGAGGGGGAGATAGGGAAGAGGGGGAGATGGGGAGGAGGAAAGAGGAAGAGCGAGGATAGAGGGGGAGACGAAGAAGATTAAACGGGGAGAGGGGGGAGATGGGGAAGAGAGAAGGGGAGAGGGGGAAGAGAGGGAGAGCGAGGAGGGAAAGGGAGATGGGGAGGAGGAAAGAGGGAGAGAAGGGGAGAAGGGGAAGGGAGGGAGAGAGGGAGAGAGACGGAGTGGGAGAGAAAGGGAGAGATGTAGGAGAAACGGGGGAGTGGGAGATGGGGAGGAGGAAAGGGGGAGAGAAGGGGGAGGGACGCGAAAGAGGTGAGAGGGGAGGGGGAGAGGGGAGGGGGAAAGGTGAGAGGGGAGGGGGAAAGAGGTGAGAGGAGAGGGGGAAAGAGGGGAGAGTGAGGAGAGAAGGGGAGATGGGGATAAGGAAAGGGGAAGAGAGGGGTAGAGACGCGAAAGAGGGAAGAGGGGAGGGGGAAAGGGGGAGATGGGAGGGGGTAAAGGGGGGAGATGGGAGGGGGCGAAGGTCCGTGGCCCCTTAAATCTTGCATTGCAAAAGTTGTGCAATAAATCAAATTGAGAGTTGTCTGGGCCTTGCTGGCCTTCTCGGCCTTACGAAATGGGGAAGGGGGCCTTACTTAATGGGAAGGGGGGGGCACCTCCCCCCCCTCGCCTGATTTATTGTGGCGGCCTTCCATTTAATTTCCTGGGGCTCTACACCTAATTGGCTGGGGGGCCCTTCAAGTCTTCTGCTAGGGGGGTCCCGTAGCTTTATGTTTCTTCTTCTTCTTCTTCTTCTTCTTCTTCTTCTTCTTCTTCTTCTTCTTCTTCTTCTTCTTCTTCTTCTTCTTCTTCTTCTTCTTCTTCTTCTTCTTCTTCTTCTTCTTCTTCTTCTTCTTCTTCTTCTTCTTCTTCTTCTTCTTCTTCTTCTTCTTCTTCTTCTTCTTCTTCTTCTTCTTCTTCTTCTTCTTCTTCTTCTTCTTCTTCTTCTTCTTCTTCTTCTTCTTCTTCTTCTTCTTCTTCTTCTTCTTCTTCTTCTTCTTCTTCTTCTTCTTCTTCTTCTTCTTCTTCTTCTTCTTCTTCTTTCTGTCTCTCTCTCTCTCTCTCTCTCTCTCTCTCTCTCTCTCTCTTTTGAGGGTGATTTATTGATGAGAATATTTTTGTGTTTACTAAGGTCTTTCTGACTTGAACCTTCGGGGCCTTACTTTCGGAAGGTCTTTGTTCAATGAGGTGTTTACTAAGGGTCTTTGCTCTTATTAGTGACCTTAGTACTTATACATTAGGGTCCTTAATTTGCAAAGGGGGCCTTAGTACTTATACATTAGGGTCCTTAATTTGCAAAGGGGGCCTTAGTACTTATACATTAGGGTCCTTAATTTGCAAAGGGGGCCTTAGTACTTATACATTAGGGTCCTTAATTTGCAAAGGGGGCCTTAGTACTTATACATTAGGGTCCTTAATTTGCAAAGAGGGCCTTAGTACTTATACATTAGGGTCCTTAATTTGCAAAGGGGGCCTAAGTACTTATACATTAGGGTCCTTAATTTGCAAAGGGGGCCTTAGTACTTATACATTAGGGTCCTTAATTTGCAAAGGGGGCCTTAGTACTTATACATTAGGGTCCTTAATTTGCAAAGGGGGCCTTAGTACTTATACATTAGGGTCCTTAATTTGCAAAGGGGGCCTTAGTACTTATACATTAGGGTCCTTAATTTGCAAAGAGGGCCTTAGTACTTATACATTAGGGTCCTTAATTTGCAAAGGGGGCCTTAGTACTTATACATTAGGGTCCTTAATTTGCAAAGGGGGCCTTAGTACTTATACATTAGGGTCCTTAATTTGCAAAGGGGGCCTTAGTACTTATACATTAGGGTCCTTAATTTGCAAAGGGGGCCTTAGTACTTATACACTAGGGTCCTTAATTTGCAAAGAGGGCCTTAGTGGGGCCAATCATCATCTCCCTATTACTCCTCCTCTCCTCTTACTACCCCCACTCCTCCTTCGCCTTCATCTCCTCCTCTTCCTTCTCTTCCTTCGCTTCCTCCTCCTCCTCCTCCTCCTCTGTTAACCTGATTTCTTCTCTTTATCGATCCATATTATTTAATTCCTCCTGCTGCTCCTCCTCCTCCTCCTCCTCCTCCTCCTCCTCCTCCTCCTCCTCCTCCTCCTCCTCCTCCTCCTCCTCCTGCTCCTCCTCCTCCGTTCACTTTCACCCTCCTACTCCTCTTCCTTCTCTTCCCATTTATCCTCCTCTCACTTCCACCCTCCTCTTCCTCCTCCTCCTCCTCCTCCTCCTCCTCCTCATTCACCTCCTCTTCTTCCTCCTCTTCCTCCTCTTCCTCCTTTGTTAACCTGTTTTCTTCTCTTTCTCGTTCCGTATCATTTACTTCCTCCTCCTCCTCCGCTCACTTTCACCCTCCTCCTCCTCCTCCTCTTCCTCCTCCCCTTTCTCCTCCTCTTCTTTCTTCTCTTACTCCTCTTCCCCTTCCTCCTCGTTCTCCTCTTCCTTCTCTTTCCCTTCCTCTTCCTCCTCTTCCTTCTCTTCTTTCTCCTTTTCCTCCTCCTCTTCCTTCTGTTCCTCTTCCTACTCCTCCACCTCCTCCAACCTCTTTTCCTTCTCTTCTCCCTCGGGATTATTCTCTCGCTCCTGACCGTCCACCCACTTCTCCTCCTCCTCTTCTTCCTCCTCCTCCTCCTCCTCTTCTTCCTCCTCCTCCTCTTCCTCCTCCTCTTCCTCCTCCTCTTCTTCCTCCTCTTCCTCTTCCTCCACCCCCTTCTCCTCCTCTTCTTCCTCCTCCTCCTCCTCTTCCTCCACCCCTTCTCCTCCTCCTCCTCCTCTTCCTCCTCCTCTTCCTCCTCCTCTTCCTCCTCCTCCCTGGTTCCTTAGGCAGACCGGCAGGAGACCTATTGGTCCCTAACGATGCCGGACATGCTCCCGAGAGAAATGGCGGACGGCCATTACTCCGGAACACCCAAGTGTCCTTCTCAGTCTTGGTATTTTGACCTCCTCCTCCTCTTCCTCCTCCTCCTCTTCCTCCTCCTCGTCTTCCTTCTCTTCTCCTCCTCGTCGTCCTCCTTCTGTTTTTCCTCCTCCTCCTCTTCCTCGTCCTATTTTTCCTCCTCCTCATCTTCCTCCTCTTCCTTCTATTTCTCCTCCTCTTCCTCCTCGTCGTCCTGTTTCTCCTCCTCCTCCTCCTCCTCCTCTTCCTCCTCTTCCTCCTCCTCTTCCTCCTCCTCTTCCTCCTCCTCCTCCTCTTCCTCCCCCTCTTCTTCCCCCTCTTCCTCCTCCTCTTCCTCCTCCTCCTCTTCCTTGTCCTATTTCTCCCCCTACTCCTACTCCTTCTACTCCTCCTCCTCCTCCTCTTTGGTATCTTCATCTTCCTCCTACTCCTTGACTGTATCTTCCTTTTCCCCTCTTCCGCATCCTCCTCCGTCACCTCGTCCTCTTTCTTTGGCCTTTCCTCAACTTTCTTCACCTCCTCCTCCTCCTCCTCGGTTCCTTCCATCTCCTCCTCGGTTCCTTCCTCCTCGTTTTCTGCATAATTACTCCTTTCCCCTCCACAAATAACCCTTTCATCTCTTCCTCCTCCTCCTTCCCCTCCTCCTCCTCCGCTTCCTCCTCCTCCTCCAATTCCAATTAACGGCCACATATTCAAACCCTCCAATAGCAATTCAATGCATCCGGGAGGGGGCAAGACATCTCATTCACATCAGCCAATCACAGGGCAGACGCTCGGCCCCAGGAGCCAATCAGCGCGCGGGATTGTTGCAAGCGACATGACGTAAGAGATCAGTTATGGAATCGGAGGTAAACATTGGAGTCTTGGAGTCTTCCAGGGTTCTTAGTGTCAGCAAAGAGGAACAGGAAGTTTTGTCCACATTGAGGACTTAATATCGGATCGTGTGCACATACACACGCGTACACACATGTGTACGCATTTCCCAATACGCGCGTACACACATGTGTACGCATTTCCCAATACGCGCGTACACACATGTGTACGCATTTCCCAATACGCACACACAATTACGCGCAGAGGCAATAACAGTTGTTCTGGCACAGAGAGCGCAGACACATTTGAAGGTAAATTTGCTAAAATATCAAAAGGAACGAAGAGAGAGAGAAAGAGAGAAGAGATATTTTTTAAATCTTATTTTCCTTTCCCCCCGTGTTTCTCTAACGCTGTTGAGCGTTCCTCAGTGTGCTCTCCATCTCTATCTTTACATCCTCCTACGTCTTCCTTCTCCTCCTCCTCCTCCTCCTCCTCCTCCTCCTCCTCCTCCTCCTCCTCCTCCTCCTCCTCCTTCTCTTCCTTCTCTTTTTATGACGCTCCTGCTCCATTTTTTTCTCTTTCTTCTCCTCTCCCTCCTCTTTCTTTTCCTTATCCTCCTCCTCTCCCTCCTCTTTCTCTTTCTTTCTTCCTTTTACTCCTCCTCCTCCTTCTCCTCCTCCTGCTCTTCCTTCTCTTCCTTCCCTTTTCATGATTCTTCTGCTCTATATCTTTCTCTTCCTTCTCCTCTCCTTCCTCCTCCTCCTCCTCCTCCTCCTCCTCCTCCTCCTCCTCCTCTCCCTCCTTCTTCTCTTCCTTCTCCTCCTTCTTCTCTTCCTTCTCCTCTTCTTCCTCCTGTTACTCCTCTTCTTGCTCTTCCTGCTGCTGTTCCTCCCTCTCCTCTTCCTCCTCTTCCTCCTCCGCTTCCTCCTTCGCCTCTTCTTTACATTTTTCTATTTCTCTTTTCATTCCTCTCCTTTGCCCTCCTTTCATCCCTGCTTCCTTTGATTTTTCTTTTAATTCTCCGTCTGTTTCTCTCCTCCTCTTCCTCCTCCTCCTCCTCTTCCTCCTCCTCCTCCGTCGACTCTTCTTTACATTTTCCTACTTCTGTTTTCATTTCTCTCCTTTTGCTTCCCTTGACTTCTCCCTCCGTTTCTCTCCTCCTCTTCCTCCTTTTCTTCCTCTTCCTCCTCCTCCTCTTTCTCCTCTTGCTCCTCATCTTCCTCTTGCTCCTTCTCTTCCTCCTCCTCCTCTTCCTCTTCATCCTACTCCTCCCCATCTTTCTCACCTTGTCCTCCTCCACCTCCTCTTTTTTCTTCACTATATCTTCTCCTCCTCCTCCTCCTCCTCCTACTCCTACTCCTACTTCTTCCTCATATCTTACTCTTCCATTCCTCTTCCTCTTCCTCCTAAACTGATTTCTCCACCTTTTCCTTCCATCTTCCTTAAGACTCCTTCCTCCTCCTCCTCCTCCTCCTCCTCCTCCTACCTTCCTTCCTCCTCCATGACTCCACTCCTTCTTCCTCGACCGAGGTCGTCCTTGTCCGGCACGGTTAGAGGGCGAGATGAAGTGCGACACTGAGTTACCTTCGAGGAGGAGGGAGGGGGGGGAGGAGGAGGAGGTGGAAGGATGGGCAGCTCGTCCACCAAGGCAACAGCGTTTGTTGGTGGCAGCTTTGTTGCCCATGAAACTGAAGGTTCTGCGAAGGGGATCCTGAATTCTTAGTCTCCCGTGGCGTCTAGATCTGGGAAAAAGCGAAAATATAAAAAAAAAATGGACGAAATGTGCAAAATATATGAAGTATACAAAGGGTATATGTTATACGAAATGAAATATACGAAACTTGCATAATTTACGAAATATGTAAAAAATGCAAAATATACATGTTATACGAAACATAAAGAATATACAAATTATAAGAAACATACAAATTATACGACACATTAAAATGTGGAAATTAAGCAAAATATGCAGAACATGCAAAACATGCAAAATATACATAACATGCAAAACATGCAAAATATACAAAATATACGAAACAAGGAAAACATGCAAAATATCAGCAAATATACAAAATATAGAAAACATACAAAATATACAAAACATAAAGTATACGAAGCATACAAAATATACAAAACATTCAATATATACAAAAAATACGAAGCATTCAAAATGAACAAAATATGCAAAACATACAAAAAATATACAAAATTTACAATAAATTAAAAAAATAACCCGAAAGATCCAAAATACACAGACCATACAAACCCAAACAAAACATGCAATATATACAAAACATGCAAAATATACAAAATGAACAAAACATACAAAAGAATATATACAAAATTTACAAAAAATATTCAAGAACAACCCAAAACATCCAAAATACACAGACCATACATACCCAAACAAAACATGTGCAATACACAAAATCCAGGAGATTCCAGTCAGCTCTTCCAGGTCTCCAGACCTGGAAACCTCTTGGACAAAGGCCCCATCCGGCCACCGGATCCGGTATGCCCTGACGTCACATCCTGGAAACCTGGAAATAATGAATGGGTCCCGATAACTCACCAGTAGCTTCTGGTTTTCTCAGTCTTTACATATCTGGAGATGCTTTAGTCTTCGCAGACAACGATGATGTCAATATATCGTCGTTGTGGCGTCCATAACTCATAACAAGATGGCGGACTGTGTATATGCATGTGCCATTGCAATGGCCAAAAATTCATGTCATTGCATAGATGACCTGAATTGTATATAAACGATGTATACACACATACACATACGTACATATATATATATATATATATATATATATGTATATATATATATATATATATATATATATATATATATATATACACGCGTTTAAATGTATGTGCATGTGTGTGAACACGTATATATTTATTTTACGAAAGATCCTTTCACCCTTATAAGAAAGTTAAACGAATAAAAAACCCAGAACCACAGATCATAAACAAATAAAAGGTACTAAAAAAATAATAATAATAATCAGCACTTTGGACCTTGGGGGGAGGAGGTCCCCCACCCCTCCACCCCGTCTCTTGGCACGGCACGCTAAATCAAAAGCAATGCAGTGAGGCGCAGTTCATTCACAACAGGAACCAAGAACCGAGGGTGGTTTATTTCGCCGTTTTATCACAGGACAACCCCACTTATCACCCACTCCCCTCCACCTCCTCATCCATTCGAAAGTAGATGTGAAGCGGATGAGAGGAACATCCATTCGGGACACGTCATCCGTTCATCCATTTCTGGTCTCGTGTTTGTTCTTATCTTTTGCGTTCTGTCTTGTCTGCTCGGTAGACACACCACGTCCATGCAAATCCCCTTAGCCCCATCCATCCATCTCATCCTCGGTCGTCCCTTCAGGCTCACCCTATCCACCTTTGCATCCCACACTCCCTTGGCTCGTCTCTCCTCACTCAGAGAAAGTGAGTGGGTAATTTTGAGATATGTATTTGTGTGTGTGCGTGTGGTTTTGTATGTGTGTGTGGTTGTGTGCGTGCGTGTGTGTTTGTGTGTGTGTGTGTGTGTATGTGTGTGGTGTGCGTGCGTGCGTGTGTGTTGTGTGTGTGTGTGTGTATGTATGTATTTTATGTGCCCAAACCAATTTGGAATTCTCTCTCCTTTTTTGAGATGTATGTTTGTGTATGTGTGGTTGTGTAGTTGTGTATGTATGTATGTATGTATGTACGTATTTTATGTGCCTAAACCAATTTGGAATTCTTTCTTCTATCGTAGTAGACAGCTTTCTTCCTACCTTCGTTCTATGCCTCCCCTTCACATTCCTTTCTTACTTATTCTCGTTTCCTTTCACGTTTCTCAAACTCTTCGTCTAAATAACATTCAGTGTTTTTTTTTTTCTTCGTCTCCCCTTCCTTTTCGTTTCATAGCTCGGGTAAGGTTTGCTGTCCCAGTGAACGCATCGTGTACTGTTACTTGGGGTAGAACGAAACACAGCGGTGGGGTTTTGAGTTTAGTTCATAACAGCAGTGACAACAACAAACCCCGAACAACAACAACGACGGCAAACCCCGAACAACAACAACAACCACCAAACAACGATGACAACAACGACGGCAAACCCCGAACAACAACAACAACCACCAAACAACGACGGCAAACCCCGAGCAACAACAACAATAACAACAACAAAAAACGAACAACAACAACAGCAAACCCCGAACCACAACAATAACAGCAACAACAACAACAACTCCAGTCCGAGATGCGAGGGAATAAACTCCCAGATGCTCCAGGCTGCGTATCATCCTACTGATACCAATACTTGTCACCGTGGATCATCCTCACTGTATATCCACCCCAGAATGTGGAAAGAGAGATTAATCATTTGTTTTTTTAACTTCTGGTCGACAATTTTACATAATCCCGAAAACGTAATTTTCGAAATGAAAGAGAGAGAGAGAGAGAGAGAGAGAGAGAGAGAGAGAGAGAGAGAGAGAGAGAGAGAGAGAGAGAGAGGGGGGGGGAGAGAAAGAATTTCAGTACATTCAACATAACCTCCCCCCCCCAAAAAAAAAAGAAAAAAAAATATATATATATATATATATATATGACATTTACATGAAATATATAGGAAAAAGAATGAAATGGAAAAATGAAAAAGACTATACACGGCTGATTCGAAGCCGATTTTATATGAAAAAATATATCTCCGTTTTTCGACGATTTGATCATTTCGAAAAGAGAAAACGAGGAATTAAAGGAAATGGACGAATAAAAAAGAAAAAAGAGAATGGCAGGGGGTTGATGGCGAGAATAAGGGAAGGAAATTACACGAAAAATGAAAAGGGACGTAATTTGGTGAATTTTTAACTCTGTTCAATAAAATCAACTGGTGACAGTAAGAATAGATACCAAATAAAAGGAATCTTCATTGTTTTATGTGTGAGAATTTGAAATTGCATTTGGTACTCAAAAATATTATTGAGCGTAAGATTTTGAGAAACGAGAGAAAGGCAGTGTGAGTGATAACTTGATCATTGTTATCATTATTTATTTGTATATTATTGTTATTATTATTATTATTATTATTATTACTATTAGTTATTATTATTGTTATCATTATTGTTATTGTTATCATCATTATTATTATTATTATTATTATTATTATTATTATTATTATTGTTATTATTGTTTTATAAGTATTGCTTTATTATTATTATTATTATTATTTTATTATTATTATTATAATTATAATTACTATTATTATTATCATTATTATCATTATTTTCATTAATTATTATTATTGTTATTATCATTATTATCATTAATTATTATTATTGTTATTATCATTATTATTATTATCATTGTTGTTATTATTATTGTTTTATTATTATTGCTTTATTATTATTATCATTATTATTACTATTATTAGTAGTAGTATTATTATCATTACTATTATTATTATCATTATTATCATTATTATTATCATTATTAGTATTATTAGTATAAAAATTTAATCAAGTGGTAGAGAGTATCGAGGAGACAAGACTATGGTATCAGAATGCGCGGTGTACCCAGAGAGAGGGGAAGGAGAGAGGCACGAGTAGTGGGTAATTCAGCCATAACGTGTGTGTGTGTGTGTGTGTGTGTGTGCGTGCATGCTTATATATGTGTGCTTTTTGTGTATATATGAGTGTGTGTGTGTGTGTGTGTGCACGCGTATGTGTTTATGTGTATATGATTGTGTGCGTGTGTGTGTTTGTGTATATATGAGTGTGTGTGCTCGCGCGTATGTGTTTGTGTATATGAGTGAGTATGTGTGTGTATGTGTGTATTTGTGTGTGTGCGCGCATATATGTGTGTATGTGTATGTACATATGAGTGGGTGTTTGTATATGTATGTGTGTACGTGCTCTTGTAGGCTCAAAAACACTCATTCCCGATCAAGCGTTTCATGTTTAATCATAATGGACGAACGAGTTAATCGCCTTTGTTTTTAGAATAAAGTATTTTTTGCATAATAGATGAGCAGTGTATATATCTATTTATTTTTTTCTATTATTCAAAGACCATTCTGCTGTGCAGAGCTGTGGTATGGTCGCTTTGGCCCCGGCTCGTATGCACATAGGGTATATTGATTCCTAATCCTATATTCCTGTCTATCACTGGCATAGGCACTCGTAGCATACTGGGTAAAGGTGACGGCTTGTGCTCTGGCCGAGCTCCTCTCTCTCTCTCATTCTCTCTCTCTCTCTCTCTCTCTCTCTCTCTCTCTCTCTCTCTCTCTTTTTTTTTGCAAAGTTTTTGAAAATGGTCCGAAATGGTCCAAAGATTCTTTTCGCCTTATCTAAGAGAGTTTTTCTTTCACCTTTCATTATTTTTTATCTCGTATTTTCTCCCTCGTGCCCGTTGTCTCTCGTCGTGGTCTTCATTTTTTTTTTTTTTTTTTTTTTTTTTTCATTGGCGTCCGAAAAGGTCTCTCCCTCTCGGCCGAATAAAATCGCCTGACGACAAAGACAACAAACATAATGGCCAACCACCTATGGACTCCGAAGTACTAGTCGACAGAGTCTGAGCTCTGATATCTTTATTGTATTCCTTTTATTGAATAAAATCCTCTGGCGACAGATATGGAAGACCTCACTCTCCTTCCCTCTCCCTTCCTTTCTCTCACCTTCTCCCTCCCCTCTCCTCCACTTCCCTCCCTTCTCCTCCCCTCCACTCTCTTCCCCTCCCATCCTCCTCTCCCTCCTTTCACCCTCCTCCTCTTCTACCCTTCCTTTTCCCCTCCCACTTCCCTTTCGTCCCTTCCCCTCTTCTTCCCTCCACTTTCCTCCCCTCTCCTCCCTTCACCGTTCCTCTCTTTTCCCCTTCCCCTCCCCTCCCCCTCCATGCTCCTTCCCTCCACTCCCCTTCACTCTCCCCCTACCCCTCCCATATCTTCTCTCTCCCCCTCCCCTCCCCCTCTCTTCCCTCCCCATCCTTGCCTCCCTTCCCTTCTTCCCTCCCTTCCTTTTACTCCCTTCATCCTCCCCCTCACTCTCCCATGTCTTCTCTCCCCACCCTCCGTCCTCCTCTCTTCCCCCCATCCATACCTCCCTTTCCCTCTCTTCCCTCCCCTACTTACATCCCCTCACCCTCTCTTCCCTCCCCTCCCCCTCTCTTCCCTCCCCATCCTTCTCTCTTCCCTCCCCATCCTTCTCTCTTCCCTCCCCATCCTTCTCTCCCTTCCCTCCCCATCCTTCTCTCCCTTCCCTCCCTCTTCCCTCCCCTCCCTACCTCCATTTCCCCTCCCTCCCCTCCTTACCTCCACTTCCCCTCCCTCCCCTCTACTCCCCTACCCCTCCCCCCTCCCCCCTCCCCCTCAATTTTTCACCGCAATTTCCAAAATGGCCTCCGACACGCCGCCCACCTGTCCAGAGCGGCCACCTGCTCCGGAGGGCCACTGTCTAACAAGGGCCACTTTATCACGCGGACGAACGCTTCCCTGTAACGGACACCTCGTTGGAACGGCCGCCCAACAAGAACGAGGCGGTTTCTGTACCCGAAACTAGTTGCCGAAACTGGATCTGGGATGGACTCTGCGGGTCATGACTGGGCTGGCGACCCCTTCATAGGAAAGTACGACACACACACACACACACACACACACACACACACACACACACACACACACACACACACACACACACATATATATATATATATATATATATATATATATATATATATATATTATGTGTGTGTGTGTGTGTGTGTGTGTGTGTGTGTGTGTGTGTGTGTGTGTGATTCACCATGATCTTGTATCACATGTTAGACTCGTGGTCGACAGTTATTTCCCTCCCGGAAGAGAGCTCAGAGCTCATATATGAATCTATAGGTAACGCTGTGACCTTACACGCACACTCACACCCAACTCCCCATTCACAAGAGTTGGAGTAACGACTTTCAGCGCAGCGATACTGAAATTATTTCAGCCCTGGGCGGGATTCGAACCCGGACCACCGTAGTGGCGGCCAGGAACTCTACCAGCTGAGTCATCGAGTCTGTGTGTGTGTGTGCGTGCGTGCGTGCGTGCGTGCGTGCGTGTACCCACTTGGACCCGCCGACGACGCCACGGGGCACCACGAGCGTAGCTACCCTCAGGAGGCATATGCCAACTGGTGGACGGGAAATTCTTCTCAATGATTTAAGCGAAGCTTGGGGCTGTACTTGAATATTAATGGAGGGTTGGGTCAAGTGAATCTAACCCGATTATCATATCCCAAACCTCCTTTTATCGGGTTTTCTGAATAGGATGAAGGTTTGTGTGTTATGTTGGTGTCTGGTGTTGTTGTACAGTCTTAGCCTTTTACATAAGCGGTTTAGAGCGTCACTCCTTGCGGCGGTGGTCGAGGTAACGGTTTTTTTTATTAGCAATGCCGCCAGCGAGTTGGACCAAGGGAATGAGATATTCAGCGTTACAAAGTCCTCTCTCTCTCTCTCTCTCTCTCTCTCTCTCTCTCTCTCTCTCTCTCTCTCTCTCTCTCTCTCTCTCTCTCTCTCTCTCTCTCTCTCTCTCTCTCTCTCTCTCTCTCTCTCTCTCTCTCTCTCTCTCTCCCCCACTCTATGCCTCTCTCTCTCTCTCTCTCTCTCTCTCTCTCTCTCTCTCTCTCTCTCTCTCTCTCTCTCTCTCTCTCTCTCTCTCTCGCTCTCTCTCTCTCTCTCTCTCTCTCTCTCTCTCTCTCTCTCTCTCTCTCTCTCTCTCGCTCTCTTTCTCTCTTTCCGCTCTTTCTTCAGCCACCTGCCAAAGCTGATCATTACCTTGCAGAAACCATCTGCCAGGCTCGCCCAGCTGGCTCAGCACCAGCTATTACGACCATCTTCTTATAGCAAACACTTGCTCATTGCGACCACTTTCTCATAGCGACCACATTCTTATTTCGACCACCTTCTCATAGCGACCACCTGCTCGTAGCGAAACCTCATGGCGACTACCTGCTCATAGAGACACCTTCTCATGGCGACCACCCTTCTCATTTCGACCACCTGCTCGCAGCGACCACCTTCTCATAGCGACCACCTTCTCATTTCGACCATCTTCTCATAGCGACGAACTGTTCGCAGTAACCACCTTCTCATAGCGTCCACCTTCTCATAGTGACCACCTCATTTCGACCACCTAATCACAGCGACCACCTTCTCGTAGTGACCACCTTCTCATTTCGACCACCTGCTCGGAGCGACCACCTTCTCATAGCGTCCACCTTCTCATAGCGACCACCTCATTTCGACCACCTACTCACAGCGACCACCTTTTCGTAGTGACCACCTCATTTCGACCACCTGCTCGGAGCGACCACCTTCTCATAGCGACCACCTCATTTCGACCACCTACTCGCAGCGACCTCCTTTTCGTAGTGACCACCTTCTCATTTCGACCACCTGCTCGGAGCGACCACCTTCTCATAGTGACCACCTTATTTCGACCACCTACTCGCAGCGACCACCTTCTCTCGTAGTGACCACCTTCTCATTTCGACCACCTGCTCGGAGCGACCACCTTCTTATAGCGTCCACCTTCTCATAGCGACCACCTCATTTCGACCACCTACTCACAGCGACCACCTTCTCGTAGTGACCATCTCATTTCGACCACCTGCTCGGAGCGACCACCTTCTCATAGCGTCCACCTTCTCGGTGCCACACCTGCTCGTAACGACCACCCCTTCCTGAGCGTCCAGTCGGGGGGGCGGGGGGGGGGGGCGGACGGACTTGTTCTGCGTCTCATATATCCAAAACCAATTCCAACATTCCGGGTTTTATCTTCGGTGTTCCGGCGTTCCGGCGTTCCGGGACATTTTCTCACCGCCCGCGGACGTTTTTCCACCCAATCGAGGGGTTGCTTGGTACCTGGATTGCGTTGTTATCTTTCGGTGTCTTTGTAATGGGAGAGATATTGCTGGAAAAATAATTAGTGTGGAGTAAACTTTTGCATACACACACGCACACACACACACACACACACACACAGACACACACACACACACACACACACACACACACACACACACACACACACACACACACACACACACACACACACACATACACACACGCACAAATGTGCGTGTGTGTGTATATGAATTTTGGGCACGCATATACTGGAACATATGTATATCATGATGTGTATTTATCAATTTTGCTTTTCTCTCCCTTCTCTCTCTCTTTCTCCTTCTCTCTCTCTCTTTCTCTCTCTCTATCTCTCTCTCTCTCTCTCTCTCTCTCTCTCTCTCTTTCTTGTTTAGATGGATCCGTTTGTCTTCTTGGCTTGATTGCTCCGTCACTGTTTGTCTTCAATAGTTCTGCTGTATACGGTTCGTGCACACACACACACACACACACACACACACACACACACACACACACACACACACACACACACACACACACACACACACACATTTCAGTATCGCTGCGCTTCTAGTCGTTACTCCAACTCTCGTGGGCGGGGAGTTGGGTGTGTGTGTGCGTGTAAGGTCACAGCATTACCCATAGACCGGTCATACGAGCTCTGAGCTCTCTTCCGGGAGGGAAATAGCTGTCGATCACGAGTCCAACACGTAATCCAAAGACCAAGGTGAATACACACACACACACACACACACGTACACACACACACACACACACACACACACACACACACACACACACACACACACACACACACACGTACACACACACACACACACACACACACGTACACATACACGCACATATTTTTTTAGTTCACGTATAACTTGATTCACTTGTAAGTACTACAGAAAACGTTGTACCCGTACGCTGCGACATTGTAGTAATCGCATTACTTGACGTCGTAAAGGAGTCGTGTCATTGTCGTAAATCTACGACATTCGTAGTGAAGGCAACTGTACACAGACACACACAGACTCCTTATGTGTGTGTATATATATATATATATATATATATATATATATATATATATATATATATATATGTGTGTGTGTGTGTGTGTGTCTGTGTGTGTGTGTGTCTGTGTGTGTGTGTGTGTGTGTGTGTGTGTGTGTGTGTGTGTGTGTGTGTGTGTGTGTGTTGTGTGTTTGAGTCAGTTATAGAATCCCCCCCCACTGATCAACTGTGGATTTTCCACCCTAACTAACATAGGCTAGGTGAGGTCAGGTCAGGTTAGGTTAGGTTAGGTTAGGTTAGGTTATGTATCACGAGCCAATAATGAACTGTAGAATGTCCACCACAGCAATACTCAATCATTCAATCTCCACCCCAAGCGTGCGTGTACGTATGAAATCTTACAATTTATCCAGACGGCTTTATTCAGCCCCCATTTACGTAGAAAATGGGTCAACCATTCCCCAGTATATCAGAAAATGGGATCACTTGTTAGATTGACAATACTAAAGCATCGTATCAATATGAAACCTCGTTAATAATTAAGTAAATAAACAAATGAATGAATAAATAACATACAAAAAATAAATTAATAGGTACATAAAAATAAGTTAATAGGATAAGTAATAAATAAATAAACAAAGAGTAGATCATGAAATTAATACATGAATAAATATATAAATCAGTAAAAGAAATAAATATTTTTGGATAAATGAAATTCTTGTTTTTTATTATTTTCCCCTATAACTATAGATTAAGGTTCTTGTGTATTATTATTACACCCATAAACCCCCATTTTCATGTCCGTTTTATGAGGATTTTCTCTCTCCCCTTCGTGGTCCGTCTCTATGCGTATGGGGCCCCGTCTCCCCCAATTCCACCTTTTATGAGATTTTTTACAGCCTCGCTGGGCTGCTTAACATATTTTGTTTTGTTTAGAGGCTGGTGGAGGTACGCCCGTGAGAGCAGGTTTTATGTGTGTACACACACACACACACACACACACACACACACACACACACACACACACACACACACACACACACACACACACATACATATATATATATATAAATTTATATATATACATATGTGTGTGTGTGTGTGTTTTACAGCCTCGGTGGGCTGCTTAACATATTTTGTTTTGTCTTGAGTCTGGTGGCGGTACGCTCTCAAGAGCAAGGATTTTATGTATATATATATATGTGTGTGTGTGTGTGTGTGTGTGTGTGTGTGTGTGTGCGCATGTGTGTGTAACTATTAGAATACGATCAGTAGTTTATATTACTTATTCCACCTCTCTCTCTCTCTCTCTCTCTCTCTCTCTCTCTCTCTCTCTCTCTCTCTCTCTCTCCCTCGCTCTTCTCTCTTCAACTTTCTTTTATTTGTCGTTTATCTTCTTCGTCCCTTTTATCCCATCCTGCCTTTTGTGCCTTTTCGGTTCATTACTCTTTTCTCTCTCTTCTCTTCTTTGCTCTTTACATCTCTTTTCTTTCTCGTCTCCTCTCCATGCAAGAGCTCTCTTCACTTCTCTTCATTTCTCCTTACTCTGCTCCGCAATATACTCCTCTCTTTTTCCCCGCTCTTTTTCTCCCCGCCTCTTTTTCCATGAGACAATTTTATTTTTTCTGTACTCTGCTCTTTACGTCTCTCTTTTTCTCTCTCTTTTGTCCTCCACGCAAGAATTTTCTCCATGTCTCTTCATTTCTCCTTCCTCTGCTCTCCAGCACATTTTTCTCTTTTTCTCCACTCGTTTTCTCCTCGCCTCTTTTCCGTAAGACCATTTTCTTCCTTTCTTCAGTCCTTCTCTTTTCGTTTATTTATTTTTTCAAATATTTATTCATATAATTATTTATTTGTGTACTTACATATTTACTTATTTACCTATTTATTTGTGTACGTACATATTTATTGATTTATCTATCTGCTTAGTTAATCATCTATTTGTTGATTTAATCATTCATGTATTCATCAATTTGTTTTTTATTTGTATAGTTTTTCACTTCCCTTTTTCTTGGTCATTCTACGTCTTATTTGGTCTCACCCTTCCTCGTCTCTCTCTCTCTCTCTTTCTCTCCACTCTCTCTCTCTCTCTCTCTCTCTCTCTCTCTCTCTCTCTCTCCACTCTCTCTCTCTCTCTCTCTCTCTCTCTCTCTCTCTCTCTCTCTCTCTCTCTCTCTCTCTCCTCCCGACTCTCCCCCCAGCCTCTCTCTCTCTCTCTCTCTCTCTCTCTCTCTCTCTCTCTCAACTCTCTCTCTCTCTCTCTCTCTCTCTCTCTCTCTCTCTCTCTCTCTCTCTCTCTCTCTCTCTCTCTCTCTCTCTCTCTCTCTCTCTCTCTCTCTCTCTCTCTCTCTCTCTCTCTCTCTCTCTCTCTCTCTCTCTCTTCTTTGTGTACCATCTTTCTTTCACTCTCCCCTCTCTCCCCCCCACTCTCCCCCAAGCCTCCATTCTCCCCTCTTTTCCTTGATCCTTGTTTTCTCTCTTCTCTCTTTTCTCCACTTGTATTTTTTACCCAAATTCCTCCCTCCCCCATTTCTCCACCATCCCCTTCACTTTTCCTTCCCCTTTTCTCTCGCTTTTCCCCATCTCTTCCCCCTTTCCCCACTCTCCTCTACCTCTTCCCTCTCCCCTCCTCTTCTCCTTGATCTCTTTCGTTTCTCCCCAGTTAAATTTTTCACCCGTGATCCCCCCCTTCCCCCCTCCCTCTCCCCCTCCCCCTCCCCTCCTCTCCATCTCTCCCTACACCTCTTCCTCCACTTCCCCCATCTACCTCCCCCTCTCCCTCCACCTCCCCTAGCTCTCTTCCCCCTCTCCCTCCACCTCCCCTAATCCCCGTTCCCCCTCTGCCTCCCCACTATATCTCCCTCCATCTCCCCCTCTAACTTCCCCTCTCCCTCTCTATCTCTACCTCTCCCTCCACCTCCCCTAACCCCCTTTCCCCCTCCCCTAACCCCCCTTCCCCCTCTGCCTCCACTCCATCACTCCGTCCACCTCCCCCTCTCCCTCTACCTCCCCCTCCACCTCCCCCCTCCCCCCTCCTAAGTCTGACAACTTCTTCGGTTTCTTTCCTCCCCAGAAGATCCGGGTTCTCCCGGATCCGGAACCCGAATCTATGTCTGGGCTCCCGGATCCGGAACAGCCTTGTCGCCGCCGCCTTTCCCCCTCCTCCCCCTCCCCCTCTACCCCTCCTCCTCCCCCTCTCCCCTCCTCCCCCCTCTTCACGACGCTTCCAGCCGCCTTGACGCCACGATATCAATTTGAACTCCTACCCCTTCACCCTTCCCCTTCCTCCTTCCCCTTCCTCCTTCCCCTTCCTCCTTCCCCTTCCCCCTCCCCCTTTCCCCTTCCCCTTTCCCCCTTTTCCCTTCCCCTTTTCTCCCTTCTTATCTTTCCCCCTTTCCCACTTCCCCTTTCCCCCTTTTCCCCTTCCCCCTTTTCCCTTTCCCCTTTTCCCCTTTTCCCTCTTCTCACCTTTCCCAATTCCTCAATATACATCTTCCCCGTCCCCTTTCCCACTTCCCCCTTCCTCCATTTCCCCTTTTCCCCTTTCCCCCTTCCCCCTTCCCCTTTTCTCCCTTGTCATCTTTCCCAATGCCTCTTTATCCATCTCCCCCTTTCCCTCATTTCCCCTTGTTCTCTTCATCTCTTCCTCCTTCCCCTTCCACCACTCCCTCTTCCTCTCTTCGTCTCCTTCCTCACCCCTTCTCCTTCTTCCGTTCACCTCCTTCGTCGTTCCTCCTTCCTTCTTTTCCCTTCTCCCCCCTTTCTCCCTCTCCCATTCCCCCCCTCCCCGCCGGCGACATCTCACAAAAGACATATTTAGATATTCAATGGCTGATATGCCCCTTTTGCCCGTGTCAGTTTGGTGTATAATTGGATGGTGTCGCCTTCCGTGTCATTGAGGGAGAGGAGACCATTTGGGAGTCATTGATGGAGATGAATGTTGGTGGAAGAGAAGGAGTTATGCGGGAATGGGGGAGATCAAGTGAGTGTTTTGGAGATTTTGAGAAAATAAGGGTAAATGTTGAAATGAATATTGGATCAGAAAAATTGAGTTCATGCTCTCTTAATCAGTGTTTAATTAAATGGTGGAATTTATCCCCACCACGAACACAACCACCACCATCACCACCTCCACCATCACCAACACCACCACCAACACAATCACCACCACCAACACAATCACCACCACCACCAACACAATCACCACCACCAACACAATCACCACCACCAACATCACCATCACTATCACGACCACCATCACCAACTCCATCACCACCAACACCACCATCATCACCTTAATCACTATCACGACCACCACCATCATCACCACCAGCACCATCGTTACGATCAACACCACGATATGGAGAAAAGGTCCCTTTCCTTGTTTATGTAGAATAAGTCTTGATCTTTTCACTAGGCATCACAAAGAACAGCTTTTATTTCTTGTCAAAATATTTTGAAAATTTCGAGAAGACGTTTACTTCCGTACAGAAAGTATGGGACACAAGAGAGAACAGGTGAAGAACTCTTGAAGATTTTTTTGGGGGGTGGGGTGGAAGTCGAGGGTAGTTTTCATAAACCGTGTCCATCAAATTAAATGTGGCGGGACGGGACCGTAGACTGTGTACCCGAGTGATCATGTCGCACGTGCTTGGGTTGAATTTAACGCTATAATGACTTTTTTCCATTTGTTTATTTGCCTGTCTGTCCGTCTGTATGTTAGTCTTTGTACTTGTCTGCGTGACTGCATTTCATCTCAGACTTTCTACTTGTCTGTATGTGTGTCTGTGGCTGTCAGTCCTTGTAATAACTGCAATTCACCATAGGGTTTCTATCTGTCTGTACGTCTGTCTGTTTGCTTACCCGTTTCTCTGTCTACCTGCCTTACAATATGTCACCTATTTCCTTTTTGTTCTGTTGTATATATTTTGGTTTCTGTATAAATTTCACACCTATCTATGCCTCATATTTACACATAAATATTACCACTCGTCCGTACATCCAGTCAGTATGAACATTGTAATACAATTTGTCTGTACAGATGTATGGCACTTACCATTTTAATAATTTTCAATTGTTCAGTTTTACCTCCGTAATCATCATACGACCAGTTCATGGACCAAAAGGTCTCCTGCCGTGTGTAGACGAGAAGATAGAAGGTTGGGAGGGTCGAGTCCCGATAGAGGTCAGCGTGTGACCACAGTGAGAGCTTACTCTATATGCGTATACTACATATATATATATATATATATATTATATATATATATATATATATAATATATATATATTATATATATATATATATATATAATATATATACGAAAAAGGGAATAGAAAATGCTTCAAATCTCTTCTCCCATTTTTCCAAGTCGACGCATATCAGGAAATTCGCGTGTGACACTTCGCTGGCGGGCATGTACGGCACCCAGGGACAAGAACCTGCTCCAAGGCCACTGTAGGGGGCACGGCAGAGCACAGATCTGCATCGTCCGCGAAAATAACCAACCGTGAAAAAATTTCATTCGCGAATTTAAGATAACTTCGCGTGCGTGCTCTGCTCAGGCAGTGTCTTGAGAGGTAAAGTGGGCCAGGGAGCTTGAAGGCCAAAGTGGGCCAGAAAGTTTGATAAGGAGAATAATAATAATCAGACAATGAACTTGGCCAGGCTGGGAACCCTTTTCTTAGATATCTGGAAGTAAAGGCGCCCAAATGAAACAAAATTTTTAGAAAATCATTATGTTATCAAAAAATAAACACTAGGAGAAATAAAAGCTATCAAATGCATGAAAAAATGAGGAACAAATGAATAATGTTTTACCCATAAGCAGCCAAGTAAATACACCATTACAAATATTAATAAATTTGATAAAGCAGCAGTTAAAACGGAAAATAGATCAACATAGATTGATCCCACAGGACGATAAAAACCCTTACCATGTCAAAGGAAAACTTAAAGAAAAAAATCAAAAGAAAACAGAAAAAAAAAGAATCGTGACCTCAGATTTTGGTGAATTCAGTTCTACATTTTTCTTTGTCGAGGTGTGACATCACGTGCACCGTGACGTGACCCGTGGACACCGTGACGTGACGGACGAGGTGACGTTCACGAAGTGACGCTTACGGCGTCCGGAAGATTAAAACAGAAGAAAACGGTGTGGGGCCCAGAGACCTTAAAAAAAAACAAAAAACAAAAAGTGAGTCTTAGAAAAATGAGGCCTAAAAATGAGGCCACACAGGATGAAGAGGACAAGCACGGTGAGGCCACAGAGCTGCCGTGAGACGAAAAGACTGTGAGATGGCTAAGAAGAAGACTCCCAGACAACCCGTGAGTTTGGTTCAAAGTAAGGCGATGTTTACTGGACATGCGTCGTATTCTAAATGCAGAATGCGACATATTACGACGCAATTTTCTTCCGATCGACTTTGGCAAGGGAGCAGCCGTTCGGCTCAAAAAAAAAAAAAAAAAAAAAAAAAAAACTTTCAGGACTCCGAACATGGAAAAGTCATGATGAGGAAGGAATGATAATAATAACAAAAAAATCACGTTCAGAAACCTCTACGAAAAAAAGAACCAAGCTCAGGACTGGATATGAAAGAGAGCCAAGTTCACATTTAGGACTGAAGACGAGAGAGAGAGACGCTCAGGACTAGTTGCGAAAAAGAGGAACTTGTACGCTCAGGCAGGACTGGGTACAGAAGAAGATAGAAAAAGAGAGAGAGAGATATATAGAAAGTGAGGGGTAGATAGATAGATAGTGAGAGAGCCAACTCCGCGCTGAGGGATAGGTACGAAAAAAAAAACAGAGGACCTTACAGACTGAGACCTGAGTACGAAAGGAAGACACTTTCATGCTCGGCCACTTGCAAATGGGGCAATAATTTCACGGAGACGGGGAGTCTGGTGAATGGAAATCCAACGTCGAGTGACGAGGAGTTCGAAAGCTCCCCCGCCGATGATGTAGCGTTACCCCCCCACCCCCGAAGTCCTTTACATGATAATAAATAACAGAATATCAGACCCAACGTGAAAAATGTGGAGGAGTGTTAGTAAGGTGAGGACGGCATATCGAAAGAGAGTTCTTGAGGTGAATGGACTGAGTTGAGGTCTTGAACGGAAAAGCCACAGAAGAGTCGGGACTGATGCCACTAATATGCTCCTCCCCAGACTATCCTCTTCATTCGCAATATATATATATATATATATATATATATATATATATATATATATATATATATATATATATATATATATATATTTTTTTTTTTTTTTCATGAAAGTAGCAGTTGCTGACAAAACTGATGAGTTAAACACCATGTGAGGACGAAGCCTTTATTTATACGACGTTTCGCTTATTACTGCTTTTTCAAGTATATATACATATATATATATATATATAATATATATATATATATATAATATATATATATATATATATATATATATATATATATATATATATATATATATATGATGTGAAATAGACGCGAAGAACGTCCCTTTTGGACGCATTCACTCCCTAATGACCCATTGAAAACCTTCTGTACATACATGCATACGTGCATACATGCATATATACATACACGCATACACACATACATACATGCACATAAAAATATATATATACACATACATATGTGTTCTTATGTTCTTATATGGCTACACATGTCATAGGCATACATATACATGTATTTGTGTTGCCGCATCTTTAGAATGCAGTTACCTTCCGCCTGTGTGAGTTCTGGAAGAAAATCTTCGGTCCGCGAATCGGCCTCTCCTCGTGCCCTTGGCGGCCAGTCAGTGACCGCGTAAAGAACACGTGAAGGGGAGCAAATGCTTTCGTGATTTGTATAATATTCACATTAGCCCTTCTCGGACAGGGTCTCTCGCGGTCTCACGAGAATTTCCACTCGCTCCTGCTCTCGTGTTCTCTCTCTTTCTCTCCCTCTCTCTCGTTCTCTCTCTTTCGTTCTCTCTCGTTCGTTCTCTCTCGTTCTCTCTCTTTCGTTCTCTCTCTCCCTCTCTCTCTCATTCTCTCTTCTTATTCTCTTTCTCGTTCTATCTCTCTCCTTCTCTCTCTATCTGTCTCTCTGTCTCTCTCTCCCTCTCCCTCTCATTCTCTCTCCTTCTCCTTCTCTCTTCTTGTTCCCTTTCTCGTTCTATCTCTCTCTCTCTCTCTTTCATTCTCTCTTTCTTGTTCTCTTTCTCGCTCGCTCTTTTCCTTTGTTTTATTCCTCCTCCTTCTCCTCCATTTTTTCTTCTACTTTTCCTTCTCCACCTTCCCTTTGTCTTCTTCCTCCTCCTCTTCTATCTCAACTTCTCTCTTCATCTATGCCCATGCTCTACCTTCACTTTCTCTTACTTCCTCCTCCTCTTCCTTCCTCTCTTGTTTCTCTTCCCCTCTTTCCAATTTTCTTCTTTTTCCTATTCCACCACCTCCTCCCCTTTCCAATTGTCCTCTTTTTCCTATTCCACCACCCCCTCTCCTCCTCCTCCTTAACCTCCTCCCTCTTCCTCCTCCTCCTCCTCCTCCTCCTCCTCCTCCCCATTCCAATTTTCCTCTTTTTACTATTCCACCACCTCTTCCTCCTCATCCTCCTCTTCCTCCTCCTCCTCCTCCTCTTCCCCCTCCTCCTCCTCCTCCTCCTCCTCCTCCTCCTCCTCCTCCTCTTCCTCCTCCTCCGCCTTCTTTTCTGCCATCTGTCTTTGTATTTCATTATGTTATTGGCGGGCTTCAAGACCAGACGGTTGACCCCAGACCAGACTAGACCATAGGAGACCAGTCTTGGTCGCTCCTTTCCATCCAGTCCAGCCCATTCTAGTTCATTCAGTCCATCCAGACCATTTAAACCATCCAATTGTTCCAGACCATCCAGTCCATTTAATCTATTCAGACCACCCGGAATTCCTAGTTGATCCAGCCCAACCAATCCATCCATTCCATCTACACCATCCATTGAGACCGTCCCGTCCATCTTGTCAATTCAGATCATCCAGACCATCCATTCTATCCAGACCGTCTAGACCATCCAGTACATCCAGACCAATGAGACCCACCTGTTTATCCAGACCATTTAGACCATCCAGTGGATCCAGCCCAACCAGTTCATCCAGACCGTCTAGTCTATCCAGTTATTTTAGTCCATCCAGACGATTTAGACCATCAAGCCCATCCAGACCATTTAGACCAAGTCCATCCGGACCACTTAGATCCTCCAGTCACCAAGTCCATCCAGACCATCTATTCTATCCAGACCGTCTAGGCCATCCAGTACATCCAGACCATCCAGTGGATCCAGCCCAGCCAGTCCATCTAGACCATGTAGTCCATCCAGACCGTCTAGGCCGTCCAGTACATCCAGACTATCCAGTGGATCCAGCCCATCCAGTCCATCTAGACCATGTAGTCCATCCAGACCATCCAGTCCATCCTTTTTCAGTCCAGTCCAGACCAAAGCTCCACAATTTACTTTCGGGTCTCCGCTGGGCGACTTTGCTTGACAGTCGGCCTTGCCGAGGAGCAGGAGAGGGCCCGACGTCCGGCTTGGCCTCTTCTCTCCTCTCCTCCTCCTCTTGTTGTTGTTGTTGTCGCTTTTGATGGTCTTCTTCTTCTTCTTCTTCTTCTTCTTCTTCCTCCTCCCCTTCTTCCAGCTCCTCTTGTTGTTGTTGTCGCTTTTGATGGCCTTCTTCTTCTTCTTCTTCTTCTTCTTCTTCTTCTTCTTCGCGTTCTTTTTCTTCGTGTTCTTCTTCTTTGCGTTCTTTTTTCTTCTTCTTCTTCCTTTTCTTCCAGCTCCTCTTGTTGTTGTTGCTTTTGATGGTCTTCATCTTCTTCCTTCTCTTCTTCCTCCTCCTTTTCTTCCAGCTCCTCTTGTTGTTGTTGTTTTT
>NC_134800.1:2183715-2203715 GCF_046742065.1 Oratosquilla oratoria | reverse complement strand
CTTCCTCTCCTCTCCCCCTTCCCCTCTTCTCACCCCACCTGTCCCCTTCTCGCTCTCCACTTCCCCTCCCCCTTCCCTCCTGTCCTTCCATCTGCCCCCTTCCTCTCCTCTCCCCCTTTCCCTAACACCTTCCCCTCTTCTCTCCCCCACCTGCCCCCTTCTCGCTCTCCCCTCCCCTTCTCTCCCTCCATCTGCCCCTTTTCTCATATTCCTTCCTCTCCTCTCCCCCTTTCCCTACCCCTTCCCCTCTTCTCCCCCACCTGTCCCCTTTTCGCTCTCCCCCCTTTCCATCCCCCTCCCCTAATCTTATACTACTTCCTTTCCCTACCTCTTCTCTTCTCCCCCACCTGTCCCCTTCTCGCTCTCCCCCTTTTCCCTCCCCCTCCCCTTCTCTCCCTCCATCTGCCCCTTCTCCTACTCTCCTTCTTCTCCCCTCCCTCTTCTCCCCCACCTGTCCCCTTCTCGCTCCCCCCTTTCCCTCCCCTCCCCTCCTGTCCCTCCATCTGCCCCCTTCCTTTCCTCTTCCCCTTTCCCTACCCCTTCCCCTCTTCTCCCCCACCTGTCCCCTTTTCGCTCTCCCCTCCCCTTCTCTCCCTCCATCTGCCCCCTTCCTCTCCTCTCCCCCTTTCCCTACCCCTCCCCCTCATCTCCCCCCCGACTTGTCCCCCTCTCGCTCTCCCCCATTCTGCAGCGCTGTTTGCTCTGGTAATGGCCGCTTTCAGGCCTACAATAGACCCGACCCTCCACTCCTCCTCCACACGCCCTCCACTTGCTCTTCACTCCTCCACACCTCTTAACACGGCCGCCACTCTGATCTTGTCTGTGGCCTCCATGTACACTCCATATGCCGAGAGTGCCAACTCCACGTATAGTCCATTCACTCCATATGTTTCCTCCCTTTGCACTCTCACCTTTTCTTTTTTGAAATAAATTTTAATCCCTTCAGTATAGTGACAGTCTTTATAGATTCTTATTGTCACCGTCGCCAGATGATTTTTATAATATATTCTATTTTATTTCATTTTATTGTATTGACTTTATTTAATTTCATTTTGATATTTTGTATCCTCTATTCTATTTCCTATCTCATTCACTGTCTTATTATTTCTACTCTGTTCTCGCTATTTTCATTCTCTTTATTTTCCATTCTGTTCACTATTTTATTCTCTATGTTTCGCTCACGTTATTCGATCATTGTTTCCTTTGAACGAAAGATTTTGAAGATATCTATACTATTTGGCATCCTGATTATGCAAAACACGAATCCGTGTACACTTGATTAGAATCCTCGTGAATGGCGACCTTGCCAGGATAAGTAAGATTTATCGGAAATTGATTACATTAATCTATGCGGTTCATCCTATACCAGAAAATGGTAATATTATGGAAATATATCGTTTCAGCAATTGCTATCATTCATGCTAGCATTAGGTGGTTTAGCTTTTAGGTTAGGTTAAGTTACGTTGGGTTAGGTTAGGGTAGGTTAGTTTACAAATAATGAAGGATTGGTGGTTTGCGTCCCTCCTTCCTCCTACGACTTCCTGGCCTCATCACCGTCATGGCGAATTTTACTTATTTCTCTATTTATCTATTTATTTATTCATTCAATTATTTATCTTTGCACTGGCGGGGTTGATGATATAATAAACCTTGGAATTCAAGTTATTTACTATGGAACATAGGCAAAAAAGTATATATAGAATATTATCAGGCTATCAGTAATTTATTAGGACACAAAATATATCCGTTTTGATCTTCTGAAGGGATGAGCGAGCATACAAAATATGAAAATGATAACTTTCCGAAAATACAAAAAAAATATATATAGAATATTACAAGGATATCGGTAATCTATTGGGACACAAAATACCTCAATTTTGATTTCCTGAACTAGTCATCGAAAATACAAAATATCAAAACCATGATCTTCCGAAAAAAATATAGTATATTACAATGATATTAATAATTCATCAGGACACAAACTATCTCGGTTCTGATATTCTGGAATACCAATCGAGAATGCAAATTATGAAAATTGGAGAGGCCTTGCGAGGCTAAGAAACCAGTTCTTCAAGAAATTAGTTCTTCGGGTTCCCCGACGCGATGGGAGCGTCCGGGGCCAAGGATCGATCCCAAGACGCGTTACTGGGATTCTTTAGTCGATCGTCGGCCTGATGCGCGTCTCGCTGGCTGACAAGGACCCGGCGTCAGCGTCCAGGACCTCGTGTCAGCCTTGGAGCGACGTCACTGATCAAAATTCCACGAAGAAGTAGATGGTGAGGGAGAGGCAGATCTGGAAGGTGGAGGTGGATGGAGGGGTGTAGGTGGAGGGAAGGAGGGGTGTAGGTGGAGGGAGAGGGGTTTGGCGGAGGTGGTGGGAGAGGTGGAGTTGGAGGGTAAGGCGGAGGTGGAAGGGGAGGTGGATGGAGGGGCGAAGGTGGATGGAGGTGCGGAGGTGGAGGGAAGGAGGGGTGTAGGTGGAGGGAGAGGCGGTGGAGGTTTGGGGGAGGTGGTCGGAGAGGTGGAGTTGGAGGGTGAGGCGGAGATGGAAGGGGAGGTGGAAGAAGTGGAGGTGGAGGGAGGGGTAGAGGTGGAGCCAGGTGAAGTGGAATTGGGGGTGAGGGGGAGATGGAGGGAGAAGTGTAGGTGGATGGAGGAGTGGATGTGAAGGGTGAGGTGGAGATGGAGATGGAGAGTGGAGGTGGGGGAGGGAGGGAAATGGAAGCGGGGGAGAGGGGGAGAGGGGGAGGGGGATCTGACATTCTTAAGAGTCTTTGGTTTGTCCGGAGAGGTCTTGGGGGATTTTTGGATCCACAGCCGAAAAAAAGGATAAGAGAGCGAGGGGGAAAATATATATATATACAGCTCAAAAGTACGTCCATAGCTGCTAAAAATATATGTATATAAATAAATAATAAATCCACAAAAAGGACAATAGATTTTCAGATGAGAAAAAACGAAGACTAGATTTACAGCTAAAAAAAAAAGCAATAGATCCACAACTTACAAAAGGAGAATAAAATATACTGCCAACTAAAAAAGAAAAGAAAAAAAAATCCCAGCTAAAATATACTTACAGTTCAAAAAAGGAAAAAAAAAAATAGATCAACAGCTCAAAAAAAAAAAAAAAAAAAAGTCCTAGCTAAGAAGTAGAAGAAGAAGAACAAGAGAGAAGAAAGAAATCTCGTTGCCATTATTTCCGCTGGCATCCTCCCCCTCCCCCCTTCCCCCTCTCCCCCCTCCCCCCCGATGGCGTCTGTCGCACACATTCGGACTGCGGGTTTATGTGTTCCATTTCGCTCTCCAATGGCTTCGACTTCGTGGTGTCCTTGCAAGTCTTTATTATGTCCTCGTCTCCGGGAGCCTTCCGGAGGAGCTTCCCCGTCCGGGAATTTCCGGATCCGTGGTGCCAATGACGCCACAAGTCATCTTCGCTGACGGCTCTTTCTCTCTCTCTCTCTCTCTCTCTCTCTCTCTCTCTCTCTCTCTCTCTCTCTCTCTCTCTCTCTCTTAGGCCGGCAGGGGGCGGAGGTTTTTGGGGGGGGGGGCTTAGGAGTTTCGTGGCACTGAAGACTGGGGTCTCTCTCTCTCTCTCTCTCTCTCTCTCTCTCTCTCTCTCTCTCTCTCTCTCTCTCTCTCTCTCTCTATGTCTCTGTCTCTGTCTCATTCTCTCCCTCTTTCACTCTCAATATCTTTCTCCCTCCCTCTCAATCTCTCTGTCTCTCACTCTCTTCTCTATTTCTTTATCTCCCTCCCTCTCTATCTTTCTCTCTCTCCCCTCTCTCCTTCTCTCTCTCCCTTCTCTCCTTCTCTCTCTCCCCTCTCTCGTTCTCCTCCCCCCCTCTCTCTCTATCTCTCTCTCTCACTCTCTCTATCTCTCTCTCCGCTGTCACCTTTGCCCTTTGTACTAGTTAGAGGTAGTGAGAGGTGAGTGTGGAGTGTAGGAGGAGGAGGTGGAGGAGCGGGGGGATAGAGGGGGAGAAGGACCCATGGGAGGTGGAAGGAAAGGAAGGGGAAGAGGAAGAACGGGAAAATAGGAAATTGGGAAAATTAGGAAAATAGGGAATTAGGAAATAGGAAAAGAAAATGGAAGAAGAAGAATAGGAAAATAGGAAATAGGGAAGATTAGGAAACAGGGAATTAGGAAAATTGGTAAATAGGGAATAGGGAATTAGGAAATAGGGAAAGAAAGTGGAAGAAGAATAGGAAAATAGGAAATAGGGAAGATTAGGAAACAGGGAATTAGGAAAACTGGTAAATAGGGAATAGGGAATTAGGAAATAGGGAAAGAAAGTTGGCTATAACTTTGTTGGGGGCGAAAGACTAAAAACTGGCCATGGGGGGAGGGGCGTGGGGGGGGGGAGAATTGAGGGAGATGACCAGGGGGGAGGGGAAAGGGGGTGCTATGATGAGGGGAGAAAAGGATAGGAGAGGAGGGGAGAGAATTGAGGGATACGATTGGGGGGAGGGGGAGAGGGGAAGGGAGGCTGTGAGGGGAGTGGGAACAGGTTGGGAGAGGAATGGTGAACAGGTTGGGAGAGGAGGGGAGAGGGGGAGTCGATATTACGAAAAAAAGATGAGCTGGTCACAAAAATATACATAAGATGTTATATAATTAGAAAATAAATAAATAAGTAGATAAATAAATAAATAAATAAATATATTAAGCATATACATATGGATTGAGAGCTCACATTGTAGGGAACAGGAAAAGGTAATTCAGAAACAAAAGAAAATGGGATGTATAGCATAGAAATAATAGAAAATGGGATGCGTAACATTAGATAAGTAACAAACGGGATGTGTACCTTAGAACCAGTAGAAAACGGAATGCGTAATATAAAATCTAAAGACAACGGAATGAGTAATAAAAACAATAGAAAATGGGATGCACAAAATAAAATCAATAGAAAACGGAATGCGTAACATAAAATTTATAGAAAACTGAATGCGTCATATGAAAGCAATAGAAAAGGCGATGCGTAATAAAACTGAATACGTTATATGGAATCAACAGAAAACGGGATGTACAAAATAAGATCAACAGAAAACGGGATACGCAACATAAAACCAACAGAAAACGAGGTGCGTACGTTAGAATAAATAAAAAACGTAATGCGTGTTTAAAAACTAATAGAAAACGTAATACGTTCCTTAGATGCAACAGAAAACGGGGCGCGCATCAAAGGGTAAATAAAACACGGGATGGGTGCGTAAGAAGCAACAGAAAACGTGATGCGTTCCTTAGATCCAATAGAAAACGGTGTGTGTGAAATAAGATCGTTGCATTCAGGAGAACAAAAGAAAGTGTTATGGGGAAGACCTTAGAGAAGGCACAGAAAACGAGATTTAGGGAGTAAAGAAAATGGAAGATGAAAGGGGAAAGAGGATTATAAACTGAAGGAGGGGGAGTGAGAAAGGGAGAGATAGGGAAGGAGGGTGGGAGTAAGGGAGTATAAGAAGAAGGGGGATTGTGGGGGAAGGGTGAGGATGGGGGGGAGTGGGAAATGTAGGGGGAAGAGGGAGTGTGGGGGGAAGGGGGAGGGTGGGAGGGAGTTGGGACGGAGTGTGGGAGGTTGAGGGAGTGTGGGAGGGATGAGGAATGAAGGAAAAGAGACAAGGGAGTCTATACGTGGTTGTCTGCTTGTGTGCGATTCACCAAGGTCTTGGATCACGTGTTGGACTCGTGATCGACAGCTATTTCCCTCCCGGAAGAGAGCTCAGAGCTCATATATGACCGATCTATGGGTAATGCTGTGACCTTGCACGCACACACACACCCAACTCCCCGCCCACGAGAGTTGGAGTAACGACTCGCAGCGCAGCGATACTGAAATTATTTCAGCCCTGGACGTGTGTGTGTGTGTATGTGTGTGTGTGTGTGTGTGTGTGTGTGTGTGTGTGTGTGTCAGACATTTGTTTATTTATTTATTTGTTTATTGATCTCGTTCATTTATTTATCCATTTACCTATTTGTTGATTAATTTTTATCATTTATTTATTTGTTCATTTCTTTATAAATTATAAATGTAAATAGATAAATGAATGATCATAAATGAGCAAAAAAAAGGAGAATAAATGTATATAAATCTCCGGACACGGCGTCAGCTACGGACCAGACCGGAAGAGTTGCTCCACCGGAACTCGGGATAATGATATTTGTGTCCGGAAATACATTGGAAAAGGGAGTAGACGTGGAAGAATTAATTATTTTTCTTTTTTAACTATTTTTGTTTTATTCATTTATTTATCTGTCCGTTTATGTATTTATCTTATTTATCTATATACTCATTAATTTTTATTTAATATATTTACTTTCGTTTTTATTTTATTTTATTTATTAAATATGCATATATTTTTAAGAATGCATGATACCTCGATGAAAATTGACTATTTTTGTTTTATTCATTTATCTATTTATTCATTTATGTATTTACCTTATTTGTCTATTTATTATTTTTATATAATTTATTTACTTTAATTTTATATTTTATTTTATTTCATTTTATTTATCAAATATACATATTTTTAAGGATGCATGATACCTCGACGGAAATCGACTCCCCCCCACCTCCTCCCCTCCCTCTCCCTTCGCTCGCATTTGAATTTTATCAGTAACGGTTTTTAACGGACTCTGCTGGTCGCTGTTCCGGCCTCTGGGTGTATTCGTTCACGTCACTACCTGCCCCTGCTATGCTCACCTGCTCTTATCTCATCCAACTGCTCCCACCACACTCACCTGCTCACACCACACTCACCTGCTCACACCACACTCACCTGCTCCCACCACACTCACCTGCTCACACCACATTCACCTGCTCCACCACACTCACCTGCTCCCACCACACTCACCTGCTCACACCACATTCACCTGCTCCCACCACACTCACCTGCTCACACCACTCTCACCTGCTCACACCACTGTCACCTGCTCACCTCACACCACACTCACCTGCTCACACCACACTCACCTGCTCACACAATTAACCTGCTCACACCTTATTAAGCTGCTCCTACTTCATTTACTATACTCACCACCTGCTCCCACCACATTCACCACCACCACTTTCACCTGCTCGCACCACACTCACCTCGGGAACAACATCGAAGAGAAGGTAGCAAAATGGTGAAATAGCAGACGTATAATACAACTGATGAGCAACATTTTTATTTCATTTACTATGTGTACATATATATATATTTATATAATATATGTATGTATATATATGTATATATATATTTATATAATATATTTATGTATATATATGTATTTGTATATATATGTGTATATATATATATATATTTATATATATATATATATATATATATATATATATATATTGCTATGAAGGTTGGACAGATGAGTGGAAAGGTGGTAGAGAAACACGGGTTAGAGCGAGAACACTGTATTACAGTGTTCTCGCTCTAACCCGTGTTTCTCTACCACCTTTCCACTCATATATGTATATATATATCTATATATATATATATATATATATGTATGTATATGTATATATATATATATATATATATTAGTTGAAATTGGGCCCCACTTGGGATTACTGCGTGGCTCTGGTCCATAAGGGTGTACCTAAAGCTCCTGCAATATCGGATACATAGAATATGAAGACAATGCCAAATATGGGGGTACTTTTTTGTATTCCCCCTTTCCCCCTCCCTCTCCCCCTTTACCCCCCCCTTTCCCCACTCCCCCTTTACCCCCCTTTCCCACTCCTCCCCCCTTTTCCCCCTTTCCCCCCTCCCTCTCCCACGGCCAGAACAAAGGTGTAATTCATCAAAAGTCAAATGGTTAGAGTGGTTCTGCAGTGGAGAAGAAAACCAGGATGAGGAAAAATATATTTAAGAAAAAAAAATTGTTGCTAAAATCATTTTATGAAAGGAACAAAAAAATGAATGAATGAAAAAATAGAAAGAGAGTTGTTCAGAAAAGAGAGTGAAAAAGAGAAGAGGGAGAGATCGAGAAAAGAGAGAGAAAGAGAGCGAGAAAAGAGAAAAAGAGAAGAGAATAAAGGGAAAGAAAAAGAGAGAGCAAGAGAAGAAAAGAAAGATAGGAAGAGAGAAAGAGAGACAAAGGGAGAGAGAGAAAGAAGAGAATAGAGAGAGAGAAAAAGAGAGAGAAGGCGAGAGAAAAGAAGAGAGATAGGGAGAGAGAGGAAGCGAGAAAGAGAAGAAAGAAAGAGAGAAAGGAAAGTGTGATTGGGAACAAAGGAGGTGAGCAAGTAATCGTCCTGAGATGACAGAAATCTTCCAAGACATCACTCGACCACAATGGAGTCAAAAAAAAAAAAAAGAAAAAAAGACGCAAAAGAAAAAAAGAATCGACGTTGTTCAGTTTAAGCTTTCAAAGAATTATTCTGAAATTGCTGAGGTGGAGGAGGAAGAGGAGGAGGAGGAGGGAATGAAGGAAAATGTGGAGGAAGGGGAAGAAGAGGTAGAGGTAAAGGAAGAGGGGAGAAGGAAGAGGAGGAGAAGGTGAAGGAAAATATGGAAGAAGAGGAGGAGGTGGAGGAAGAGGAGATGGAGGTGGAGGAAGAGGCAGAGGAGGAGGAGGAAGAAGAGAAAGAGTGAGCAGACTTGCACAGATCCATCGGGTACCAATCATTACCAATCATACGTTGTGATTGGCGTTGTTGCACTTCGGTGTTTCGCGATGATCAGAGAGATTCGGGATTGGCATGGAAGTGATGAGTCATGGCCGTGATTGGGTTATGATTGGACCCATTCCCTGGGCTGTGATGGGCATCTGCCAATCAAAGAGGTTCCTTGCCACCATTGTATATATATATGTTTGTGTATATATATGTTTGTGTGTACATATATATATATATATATATATATATATATATATATATACATACACATGTACATATGTTTCATTATAACTTTAAGTGTTTGATTTTATAAATTCATTAATGTATTATATTTATTCATTATTTATTTATTAATCGATTTATTTCTCTGTTGCTCATTTCTGTCGGTATTTATTTATTTCTATATAATTTTGTTTTTTATTTCATCTGTTTATTCGCTTATTCTATTTATTATTATTTGATTAATCTGTTTATTTATTACTAATTTTTGTATCTATTCCTCTATAAAGAAAATTAATTTCTTTATTCTATTTCTTTATTATTAATTAATAATTTATTATTAATTTATTAATTGATCTATTATTGATTAATTAATTTATTACTTATTTTTGTTAGTCTTTATTTCTACATTATATTTTTTCATCTATTGGTTCGAGCATTCTATTTTTTTATTAATAATTAATTTGTTAAATTATTTGTTTATTGCTTGAACAGGATATAGGGATGACCCGTCATCCAGGAGGTGCCAAGATAAGAGGGAGGGAGGAGGGTGGAGGGGAGTGGAATATGTAGGAAATGGAATGGGTGGGAGTGGTTTCTATGCCTTTTTCTTTTTGGCTACCCCCCGTGTAAGGGGGAAAAAGCCTTTGGTATATGTATGTATGTCTTAGAAATATATAATAACAAAAATTAATGTGACACGTTAGTCAAATTGACGTCTCTCCTCATTCATGGTACCATTATGGTTATTATTTTTATTGTTGTTGTTGTTTACCGTTGTTGCTGTTGTTATTACTACATTTTTATTTGGGAGTGCTTTATGTCGTTGTTTTTGTTCTTGTTATTACTATTATTTATATGGCTGTGATCTTTGTTGTAGTTGTTATTGTTGTTATTAATATATTTCTTATTTTGTGACGATTTTGTTATTACTATTATATTTGGTCGTGATCTTTGATGTAGTTGTTATTGTTGTTGTTATTGATATATTTTTTATTTGGTGACGATTTTATTACTATTATTTATATTTGGTTGTGATCTTTGTTGTAGTTGTTATTGTTGTTGTTATTAATATCTTTTTTTATTTGGTGACGATTTTTGTTGTTCTTGTCCTTGTTAGTATTATTTTTATTTGGTAGTGATTTTTCTTCTTGCCCGTATTGTTATAGTTATTACTGTAATTGTTATTTGGTGTTGATTTTGTTGTTCTTTTTGTTCTTGTTCTTGTTCTTCACCGAGACCATGGTGGAGGAGAGTTGAGAATGGAAGGGCGAGGATTGATCCCGAGAGACGGAAATGGAATAAAAGTTGAAGGATTACAGATGAAAACATCTGCCATTGTTGTGTTTCCGGGCGAATGAGCGAGCGTTCGAGTCCTGATTACGATATATTCCTGTGTTCAATTGAACCATTGCTTCGCGACGCTTTATTGAAACGTCAGCTGACGGAATGTACCTGTAAAAGCCAGATTGAAGCTTCGAAACGCCGGTTCGAAGCGTTCGGTATTGTTTCAGAAGGTTTATTACAAAGATAACGAGCCCCAGTTCGAATCCGGAGGTTGGGAATCGGACAGTTCGGGTGAAGTTCGAAGCGTGACTCACGACCAAGGTTTTATTGGTTCGAAACGATGATTCGAAACGTCGGTGAAGCTTCGAAACCTTGAGGAAAAATAGTTAAAAAAAAGAAGAAAATAAAATAAAAATGAAGCCTAAGCCATAGTCAATGGAAAAGAATCGAACACTTTCTGTGAGACTTCGAAACCAGACTGGGAAGGAGAGACAGACTCACACAGACAGACAGAAAGGCAGACAGACAGAGTAACAGACGGAAAGCTCGGATTTCGAGTTGGGGCGTGGAAAAGACACTCAAGATTTATTATATATTTATTTACTTATTTATATTTATTAATTTACTTATTAAGATATTTTATTAATTTTCCACACACACACACACACACACACACACACACACACACACACACACACACACACACACACACACACACACACACATATATATATATATATATATATATATATATATAAATATGTATATATATATATGTAAATATGTATATATATATATATATATATATATATATATATATATTTATTTATATTTTTTTTTTTTTTTTTTTTTTTTTTTTTGAGGATTAACTTGTAAATCATTGGGTTGGATCTTAGTCTACTGTATGCCTACCTCGACCTTCCTGCCTGCCTCACTCTCTTTGATTGCACTTGGGTCTTCTATGCGACGATGGGGCCCTGTCTCTTTGATGCTGGGCCATGCGGTGGGTGGGTAGGCATGGGGTCGCATAGCCATGCGGGGGGTGGGGGGTGGGGGGCTTTCCGGGGGCTTGCGAGGGGGCTTTAGGGGCCGACTGTGCAGGGCCCTTCAGTCCAAGGGACCAAAGAGTTGGAAAACGTCAATACCCGTGGTAGAGTCTCAGAGGTGTATTGCATGGGCTGGGATAAGTTTATTTTTCCTTTTTTATTTATTTAATTATTATTATTATTATTATGCGTAATTTTTTCAGTATAATTCTAGAATGTGATAGCATTTATCTAGCTGACCAGAAATTAAATTATATAGAAATTATATAAAATTATATGGAAAAAAATACACATCAAATAATAATGATAATAATAATAGTAATAATATAATACATAAATACATATGTATGTATTATTATTATTATTATTTAATGCGTATTTTTTCTATACAATTCTAGAATGTAATAGTATTTATCTTGCTGACCAGTTAATAAATAATCGTGTAAATACTTGTCATTTGCTGTATATGTGGTTAGTAAACTATTATATATTTATATATATATATATATATATATATATATATATATATATATATATATATATATATATATATATATGACGGTTCCAGATAGTCTGAGTTCTATTCTGTGGAGGATGGAATGCCTTTTGGATTGAATTTGCGTCTTCTGTGGATCACAAGACCACAGGGGGAGGGGGACGGCAGACCTCCGCCCCCCCTCCCCCTGGGAGGTTCAGGACATTTTCTGGTTTCCTGTGCCGGCTATAGGGAAGAGGACAGAGAGGGAGACACGCACACACACATACACGCGCATACACACACATATACATGTATATATATATATATATATATACATTATATAAATATATATATATACATATATATATATATATATATATACAGATATATATATATATATATATATATATATATATATATATATAGATAGATAGATAGATATGCACACATAAATACAAACACCCATACACACACATACACTCATACACAGATAGAGAGAGAGAGAAAGAGAGAGAGAGAGAGAGAGAGAGAGAGAATAAGATAAGAGTAAGGAATATGGGAAAGGATAATAAAGATTAAGGGAAGGGAGGAAGGAAAAATAGAGAGAGAGAGAGAGAAAATGTCAGTAGATAGATAGTTATGCCAATGGGTAAGTAGACAAGTGATAAATTATATAGATAAGCAAATAGCTATATAGGTAGGAGACAGGTGGGGAGATAGGCAAGCAAGTAGATAATATAGGTAAGTAGATAGGTAGATAGGCGTCCTGGAATCATAGGAACGACCTACAGTATCCCGGGAAGGGGCTTACTGTATAATACACTCGCTGCCTTGCATCCTGCCCTGTTGTATGATACAATAAGCGTCAGAAGAATAGAGGGCCTTTGTGTTCACAGGTGAGTAACCAGCTGAGTTACGGCGCCGGCGGGATTCATGACTGCAAGCGAATGGCTGGGAGAAACGGAGCCGGCCGTGTAACGGCTGAAAAAGAGCCGGTCGTGAAACGGGCGAAAAAGAGACGGCTGTGTAATGGGTTAAAAAAGAAATGGTTGCGTAACGGGTGAAAAAGAGCCGGCTGTGTAACGGGGTGAAAAAAGAGACGCTTGTGTAACGGACGAAAAGGGGCTGGTGTGTAACGGACGAAAAAGGGCCGGGTATGTAATGGGTGAAAAAAGAGATTGTTGTGTAACGGCTGAAAAAGAGCCGGCTGTGTAACGGACGAAAAAAGGCCAGGCTATGTAACGGCTGAAAAAGAACCGGCTATGTAACGGGTGAAAAGAGAGATGGTTGTGAAACGGGTGAAAAGATATGTGTAATGTGTGAAAAATATTGTGTAAGGGGTGAAAAATATTGTTGTGTAACGGGTGAAAAATATTGTGTAATGGGTTGAAAAAGGGATGGTTGTGTAACGGGAGAAATGCCGGCCGTGTAACGGCTAAAAGGAATAGAGTTGCCTGTGTAACGGATGGAAAAGCCGGCTGTCTAACGGATGAATAAAGCCGGTTGTGTAACGGATACAAGTTTAGCCGGTTGTGTAACGGATAAAATCCGGCTGTGTAACGCTTGCCGGTTGTATAAAAGCTACCAACTGCGTAGCTGATGGAAGCCGGCTGTATATGAACTGCCGGCATTTTAACTGTTGGAAGGACGAAAAAGTGACCAAAAAACGCGGGGCCGGCTGTGCAGCGACCGGAAGAGCCGGTCAGGCAAGCGACATCGGAGTTGATCTCAGACTACAAATATTTTTCTCATTTGAGAATTCCCAATATTCGGGTGTGGTGCAAGCAAGGTCATCATATTAAGACACCAGGGTAAGACTCTTAGTAATGAGTTTAAACTGGACAAGTTTAGGTTTAAGAAGGAAATAGGCAAGAACGGGTTTACCTAAAGAATGGTTTACCTATAGAATAGTAGTGAGCGCTGAAACTATCAGTTGTTTTGAAAGAAGGTTGGACAACTTTATGAATTGGAATGACAGGTGGTAAAGGTCATGGAACTGCCTAGTGTAGGCCTTATGGTCTCTTGCAGTCTCCTTCTTATGCTCATGTGTTCTTATTTTCTTATAGAACAAAATACGAAAAGATGTGACTACCAAGTGTAGGCCCTATGGTCTCACTTTATGGATGGGGATGACAGGTGGTAAGGAACATGGAACTACTTAGTGTAGGCCTTATGGTCTCTTGCAGTCTCCTTCTTATGCTCATGAGTTCTTATGTTCTCAGAGAACAAAATACGAAAAGATGTGACTACCAAGTGTAGGCCCTATGGTCTCACTTTATGGATGGTGATGACAGGTGGTAAGGTACATGGAACTGCCTAGTGTAGGCCTTATGGTCTCTTACAGTCTCCTTCTTATGCTCATGCGTTCTTATTTTCTTATAGAACAAAATACGAAAAGATGTGACTGCTAAGTGTAGGCCATATGGTCTCACTTTATGGATGGGGATGACAGGTAAGGGATATGGAACTTTGGAACTGCCTAGTGTAGGCCTTATGGTTTCTTGCAGTCTCCTCCATTCTTATGTTTCTTTGTTAATTAGAACTTTCTTTTGAATCTTAGAAAGTGCTTCTGGTAATCGGAACCTTTCCAGATTTCGTTCCCAATACTGGAAACTTCCCAATATCAGAGAACTTTCCGAAAGGGGAAACATTCCTTTTTCGAAGTGAAATGAACTAGCGGGCCCTAGCTGTCATAAATAAAATCCTCCTCTTCTTTCTCCTCCTCTTCCTCTTCCTCCTCCTCCTCTTCGCCTTTCTCTTTCTCCTCCTTCTCCTCTTCCTCTTTCTCCTCTTTCTCTTCCTTCTCTTCTCTTCTTCCTCTTCCTCTTAATCCTCCTCTTCTCCTCCTCATCTCCTCCTTCGCCTCATCCTCTTCCTCCTCATCTTCTCCTGCTCTTCCTCCTCCTCCTCCTCCTTCTCTTCTGCTCTTCCTCCTGCTCTTCCTCCTCCTCTTCCATCTGTTTCTCCTCTTCCCATTCTCCTTTTTCTCCTCTTCCTCCTTTTCCTCACCCTCTCTTTGCTCCTCCCCCTCTTCTCCTGCTCCTCCTCCTCCTCCTCTTTTCCTGCTCTTCCTGCTCTTCCTTCTCTTCCACCCGTTTCTCCTCTTCCCATTCCCCTTTTTCTCCTCTCTCTTCCTCCTCCTCACCCTCTCTTTGCTTCTCCTCCTCTTCCTCCTCCTCTTCCTCCTCCTCTTGTTCCACCTGTTTCTCCTCTTTCTTCCCATTCTCCTATTTCTCTTCTTCCTCCTCCTCACCCTCTCTTTGCTGCTCCTTCTCTCCATCCTCCTCTTCTTCCTCCTCCTCCTCCTCCTCTTCCTCCTCCTCCTCCTCTTCCTCTCCATTTTCTTTCCTTTGTTTCAAGTTCTAAATGGATTCTTCGCATTTCATCGGAGGCTCGATATGCCCTTCTTGTCCCAAAGCGCTGTGAAGCGGAATCAGGCCCCGCCCACTTTCCCTTTGCTCCGCCCCTCGCCCCTCCCCTTGCCCCTCCCCTTGTCCCTCCCCTTCTCCCTTTTTCCATCTCCCAAACTTATTTTTCTTTCCATGTATCTTTGTGTCTTTTTATATGATGAATAGGGATGACAGGTGGTAATGGACATGGAACTGCCTAGTTTAGGCCCTACGGTCTCCTGCAAGCTCCTCCGTTCTTGTGTGTGTGTGTGTGTATACATATATATATATATATATATATACATATATTATATATATATATATATATATTATATATATATGAATAGAATATTCAAACGCTCGCACACACACATACGCACACACACACACACACACACACACACACACATATATATATATATATATATATATGTGTGTGTGTGTGTGTGTAATGATACATATAACATTACATTGATATACTGAAATGAAGAAATACAAATACAAAATATTTTCCTTTATGCGTGTGCATACCCATTCATGTATACACATTCATGCATACACACTCATGCATACATGTATGTATGAATGAATTTAGTCCAGACAAGACTAGAGAATGTAATAATGGATGAGGGAAACACATTAGAGAAATGAATTGCTTACAATTCTTTCTGTGTTTTATTTCTCGCGAAATCCGCTCACATGTATGCATTCATACGTACATCCGCACGTACATACGTGTATGCATAATTGTGTATTTAGACACGCTCACATATACATACACGCGTACGATTATATATATATATAGTGTGTGTATATGTGTGTGTGATTCACCATGGTCTTGGATCACGTGTTGGACCCGTGATCGACAGTTATTAACCTCCCGGATGAGAGCTCAGAGCTCATATATGACCGATCTATGGGTAATACTGTGACCTTGCACGTATACATATCCCCAACTCCCCGCCCACGAGAGTTGGAGTAACGACCCGCAGCGCAACGATACTGAAATTATTTTACCCCAGGGCGGGATTCGAATGCGGACCGCCGTATTGGCGGCCGGGAACTCTCACCACCGCGCCACGAGATTGTGTGTGTGTGTGTGTGTGTGCATAGAGAGAAATTGGACGTGACCAACCACACGCCTGCATCCCTGCGCCTCTTCCTTTAACCTCCTTTACCTCCCTTTAACCCTCTCCGACTCCCTTTAACCCGCTTTCGCCTCCTTTAACGAGTTTCGGCTCTTTTATTTCTCGTTTAATTGTTTTATTTCTCGTCGGATGTGTGGTGGTCACTAGGGGGTTAGGGGAGGAATTAGGGGGGAGTTAGGGGGGGAGGAATCGTCACGAGCGTTCCGGGCAAGAAGGGCATCTTGCGATTTTTTTTTTTTTTTTTTTTTTTTTTTTTTTTTCAGCTGGGTCTTCCTCATCCGAATGTATCGCTTATGACACCGACTTGGGCTTCGGCCCTTCTGTCATCCGGGGTACGTTCGTTCTCTCTCTCTCTCTCTCTCTCTCTTTCTCTTTCCCTCTCTCTCTCTTTCTCTTTCCCTCTCTTTCTCTATCTCTATCTCTCTTTCCCTCTTTCCCTCTCTCTTTCTCTCTCTCTCTCTCTCTCTCTCTCTCTCCCTCTCCCTCCCTCCCTATCTCTGTCTCTCTCTTTCCTTCCCTCCCTATCTTTCTCTCTCTCCCTCCCTCCCCGTCTCTCTCTTTTTTCCTCTCTCTCTCTCTCTCTCTCTCTCTCTCTCTCTCTCTCTTTTTTTTTTGGGGGGGGGGTACCCTCAACTGACGTCAAATCTTGCCAGAGTGCAATTTATGTATCGATTGAATTATTTCAATTATTTTTTCTTCTTCTTTTATCTTTTTCGTTGAGCCATTTTTCCTCTCTTTCTCTCGTAAGGCAAACGACCAAGAGCGAACTGAGGAAATTGGTGGGAGAAATTACGGGAGAATCGCTGGTCTCCTAGGAGACAGAGAGAGGGAGAGAGAGAGAGAGAGAGAGAGAGAGAGAAGGGGGCGGAGAGAATGAGAGGAAATCGAAAACCAAAGAAGAGAGAGGCAAGAAAGAAGAGGCAAGGAGATGGACGAGAAGGTGGTAAAGAGGGAGGACGAGAGGAAGAGAGAGAAAAAAAGAGAAAGAGGTAGATAGATGAACGGGGAGAAATAGAGCGAAGGAGAGTAAAGCGGAGAGCAAAGGAGAGAGGCAAGAAGGAAGTGGTAAGCAGATGGACGAGAAGGAGGTAGAGAGGGAGAAGAAGAGAGAGAAAAGGAGGAAGAGGTAGAGAGATAAGCGAGGAGAAAGAGAGAGGGTCGGAGAGCAAAGGAGAGAGGAAAAGAGGAAGAGGTAAGCAGATGAGCGAGAAGGTGAAAGAGAAGTAGAGAGAGAGAGAGAGAGAGAGAGAAACTGTCGAGAGGAGAAAAGAGAGAGAGACTGAATAATTGGTAAACAAAAGAGGAGTACAGGGAGAGCGATAGGTAGACAAATGGGCAAGAAAGAGAGAGAGAGAGACCACTGGGTGAGGAGAGAGAAAGAGAGAGGGAAAGAGGTTGAGAGAAGGAGACAGAGAGAGAGAGAGAGAGAGATGGGCCACTGGGTGAAAAGAGAGAAAGAGAAAGAGAGGGAAAACGGTGAGAGAAGGAGACAGAAAGAGAGAGATAGACCACTGGGTGAGGAGAGGGAAAGAGGTTGAGAGAAGGAGACGGAAAGAGAGAGAGAGAGAGATGCCACTGGTTGAGGAAAGAGAAAGAGAGAGGGAAAGAGGGTGAGAGAGGAGACAGAAAGCGAGAGAGAGGAAGAGAGATATGCCACTGGGTTAGGAGAGAGAAAGAGAAAAAGAGGGTGAGAGAAGGAGACCGAAAGAGAGAGAGAGAGAGAGAAAGAGAGAAGCAGGTAGGTAGGTAGGTTACACGGACGTGAGAGCGTGTAGCTGCTCGTGCTTGCTTGCTTGCTTGCCAAGGCACTTTTCTGGATTGGGTTCTTTGTCTCCTCCGCGTCGCATTGACATTAAACGAAACTTTAATGCGGAACAACCTCGCTTCATCACACCGGCGCAAGGCCCGTGACTAAACTGAATGAAGTCCACTGTCTTAATATGATGACCTTGCTTGTATCACCCTTGTTAAAGCCCTTGGTCCATTTGAACACCTCTATGAGATTACCTGCGGCTGGAGCCTTCGTGACAGGGTAGTTTTCGTTCCGTAGACAATCACCTGCCTTGTCCGGTAACCAATCGTTAAGCCAATCAGAACCCAATCCCAGACCAGAGGACGATTGTGATTGGTCCTTGCAGTCTCTAGCCCCAAAGGGAGTTACGATCTGTTGAATGAAATCGCCAGGCGGCAGACAAGGGGATCGTTTAACCAGCGCTTCTTTCCTTGGGCACCAAACCATTATCCCACACCGAAGGATTAATGACAAGTGATCAACATTTTTTGTTTTATTGGATATTAGTTTCCGATCGTAAAAGAGCATTTGCGTGGGTCTGGTCCGTAGGGGGGACACTGAAGTCCCCCCCCCACTAGAATACTGAATGCATGAAACTCGTGTAGATAGTGTCCCCGTACGGGATTCCTTGGTGGTGGTGGGAGTCTCTCTTTCTCTCTCTCTCTCTCTTTCTCTTTCTCTCTCTTTCCTTCTCTTCTGTTTCTCTCTCTCTCTTTCTCCCTCCCTCCCAACTCTCTCTCTTTCTCTCTCTCTCTCTCTCTCTCTATCTCTCTCCCTCCCAACTCTCTCTCTCTCTCCCTCCCTCCCTACTCCCTCTCTCTCCCTCTCTCCCTCCCTCTCTCTCCCTCCCTACTCTCTCCCACTCTCTCTCTTCTCTCTTTTTCTTTCTTAATCTCTCTCTTTCTCTCTCCTCTTCTCGCTGGAAAGTGTTGTCGCATCCCATAGCCGCTGGATGCTGGAAGAGGAAATCCAGATCCGACAGGTCACGTGATCAAACACCAAGTGTGACGTCACGGCCTTGAAACACTTCCCGTTTCAAAAATTCCTTATTTTCATTTGTGCGTCCGTGTGTGTGTGTGTGTGTGTGTGTGTGTGTGTGTGTGTGTGTGTGTGTGTGTGTTTACTTTATAGTATTTGTTTATTTGTATATATATATATATATATATATAATGTGTGTGTGTGTGTTTGTGTGTGTGTGTGTGTGTGTTTATAGTATTTGTTTATTTGTATATATATTATGTGTGTGTGTGTTTGTGTGTGCATATGTAATCACGCGTATGTGTGTGTATGCGTGTTTACTTACCTGCATGTGCATGCGTGTGCACTTACGCAAATGTATGCTTGGCTGTATGTGTACACATCTGTGCACATTCCTACATACGTATGTATATTTGTAAATCCAACATATTTATAACAAGCAAACGTACCCTTAATTGGTTCCACAAGTAAGAGAATTTCCTCTGAATATAGATATTTATTCGATCCCATGTCATATACTTGTCTAACATGTAATACAGTTGCTGGTTGGCTCTCCGTGGGCTGCTGGCGGAGGAGGAGGAGAAGGAGGAGGAGGAGGAGGTGGAGGAAGAAGAGAAGGAGGAGGAAGAGGTGGAGGAGAAAGAGAAGGAGGAGGAGGAAGAGGAGGAGGAGGAGGAGGAAGAGGAGAAGGAGGAGGAGGAAGAGGAGGAGAAGGAGGAAGAGGAAGAGAAGGAGGAGGTGGAGAAGGAGAAGGAGGATTGCAAATATATTCTTGGGTTGGAGGAACATCATTACATATATATTTCCGACAGCCCCCCGGGAATCGAACCGAGGCCCAGCCAGACCGCTTCAGGTATCTTTGCATAAGTTTGCTTCCCCGTGCTTTGATTTACTCATGACGTCATGGGATGCAACAATTGCTGTGATAGCTGATGCTGTACAAAGCGCACGGTGTATGCAATCACTACCTTTTCTATGTAAACTTTATTAACTTGTCTATTTATTAGTTTATTTATATATATATATATATATATATATATATATATATATG
>NC_134800.1:2158715-2181215 GCF_046742065.1 Oratosquilla oratoria | reverse complement strand
CTTTATGTTGAAACGTTTTCTTTTTCGTCCTTCTTTTGTTTGGGATCCTCCCTCAGGTCCCAGAAGAGGTCAGGGCCAAAGCCCTGACGCTCCCTGGCCGCCCCTCCGCTCCCTAAAGGCGGAGTACCTCAGGGCTCAGAATTGGTGCCAGATGCCAAGGGAATGGTGAAATGGCAAGGTTGTGTCTGTGTCTTGTCTGGATACTTTGTGAACTTCGGTTCGTGTCTCAATGGAACTGGAGAGCCGTTTAGCTCTGTTCACTGCTGGGCATGAGAGAGGAGAAAATTTATGTTAAAGAAAAAGAAAAAAATAGAAGACATTTATTTGTATGTGGTTCTCCGCGATGATGGATTCCATAACAAAGGAACCCCCAATATATATATATATATATATATATATATATATATAATATATATATATATATATATATATATATATATATATGTATATATATATATATTACATTTGACGTAGGTATTAAAGATTATCATTTAATTTGATTGTATCTATCAATTCATTAACGAGTAATTGTTTTCACTGTTGAATAGTTGAATAATTAATAAGTTGACTTTATTATTTTTTTTATTTATCCATATATTTATTTATTCATTTTTGTGTTTATTTTGGTATGTGTACTAGTCCGAGAATGAAGACGAAGAAGGAGAAGCAGGAGAAGAGGATGAAGAAAAAGACGAATAAGAAGAAAAAGAAGAATGGCAAGAGGAGGAGTAGGAAGAGGAAGACTGTAGAAGACGGCAGTATTAATGGTAGCCCTCATTGCCAGCCCCCCCTTCCCCCCGTTGCCCCCCTAACCAACCCCCCAATCCCCACCCCTCGTCCTCCTCATGGTCATTCATGAGTTTTGACTTCTTGTATCGGACTTCTCGATGTTGTTGTGACAGATCACCCTCGGCGACTTTGCCCTCGTTATCCTATTTTAATTACTTCGAAGGGGGCTGCAGCCCCCTCAGCCCCGCTCTTCGATATTCTAAAATTGACATCATTAATGCATTTCACTCGTGATTTGCCGTTTGCGTTTATTTTGCGAAGAGAAAAATGAGAGGATCAGTTTGGAGATCTGACCGGCAGGCATTAGGGTGTCGGCGTTGTCTTTGTGCCTCGCCTCCGTTTTCTTTCGTTTTCTATTCATTTATCTATTCATTTATATATATTCATTTATCAACTCGTCTACATATTTCTTTATATATATTTATAAATGTATTAATTCATTTAATATTTATTCATTTATCTATTAAATTGTCTTTATTTACTTGAATATTTGCATATTTATATAAATATTGATGTATTTATTCATTTCTCTATTCATTTATTTATTTGTTTATTGACCTGATTATTTATCTATTCATTAATTTATCTATGTTTCATTTATCTTATCTATTTATCTATTCATCCATTAATCTTTATTGTATTTATTTAACTTATATATATTTGTCTATTTATTTGCCTATTAATTTTTTTTTTTTTTTTTTTTTTTGGTAGTATTTGTCGCGCAATTCTGCCCATCCCTTTTTTGTATCATTATTATTATTATTATCATTATTATTATTATTATTATTATTATTATTATTATTATATATTTCTATTTATTTTCTATTATTATGTTTCTTTTTTTTTCGTCAGAAAGTGTCAATCGTTTGTTTCCTTCAAAGGCCTTCGTTCCCCATTTCTATTCAAGAAATGTGTTTCATTTTTTTTATCTTGTCTATTTATCTATTCATCCATTAATCTTTATTGTATTTATTTAACTTATATATATTTGTCTATTTATTTTTCTGTTCATTTTTTTTTTGTAGTATTTGTCGCGCAATTCTGCCCATCCTTTTTTGTATCATTGTTATTATTATTATTATTATCATTATTATTATTATTATTATTATTATTATTATTATTATTATTATTATATATTTATTTATTTATTTATTTATTTATTTATTATTTTTCTTTCTTTTTTCGTCAGAAACTGTCAATCGTTTGTTTCCTTCAGAGGTTTTCGTTCCCCATTTCTATTCAAGAAATGTGTTTCATTTTTTTTTTGTAAAGCGACGGGAATCCATCTCGCCTCTTGCGTTTCGAGGAGACAAAATTTGCAAGACTTCTTTGCCTTTGGAATTGAGAGGCGAGATTGATTCCCAACTCTCCATTATTCGCAACATATTTTTTAAAAATAGAAATAAAGAAATTCCACTTACCTCCTTTTCTTATTTTCATTATTATTTATTGTTTTATCTATTTTATTTTTATTTATTATCTATTTATTATTATTTTTTAATGTTCGCTGGCCGAACTGGTTAGGGCGTCGCTATTTGCTGCGAAGGTCGAGGTGACGGCGGTTCGAACCATGCCACTAGCGAGTTGGACCAAGGGCATGGATATTCCACACTACAATGTACTCTATAAGGGGCACCGCCTTAGCCTCCTGATAGGGGGAGTTTAGAGACTTTAAACCGAATCGTAAGTACAATAATAATAATAATAATAATAGTAATGATAATGATAATATAAAGATAATGATAGTAATGATTATTGTAATAACAATAATAAGGATAATGATTATAATAGTAATGATAATTTTATAATCTTTTGATCGTGATAGTAATGACTATAATGATAATAATAATAAAAACCATAATAATAATAACAATAATAATCATAATAATAATAATAATCATAATAAGATAAGAATTTTCCCAATACTGGAGAGCTTCGAATTAAAGAGAGATTCCTAATACCGGGGACAATCTGTCCCGTGACAGTTGTCAGCCCTTCGTATTATCGGCACAAACAGGCTTACCAAATGATGCGAGCGAAAACAAATCAGGGCTTACCATTGTGTTTCGTGAGGCCAACAGCATTACCATAAGACAAAAGCCCACACGAGACTTTTGTGGCTCTCTGTACGACACTGTTTCCTCCTCTTGGCCTCCCAAGAAGAGGAGGAGAAAGAGGAGGTGGGGAAAAAGGAGGAGGAGGAGGAAGAAGAGTAGGAGAAGGAAGAGAACAGGGATAAAGAGGAGGAGAGGGAGGAGGAGGAAGAGTAGGAGTAGAGGGAGGAGAAGGAAGAGGACAGGGAAAAAGAGAAGAGGGAGGAGGAAGAGGAAGAGGGATGAAAATGAGGAAGAGGAGGAGTAAGAAGATAAGGAGAGAGAGGAGTAAGAGGAGTATGAAGAGGATAAGGAGAGAGAGGAGTAAGAGGAGGAGGAGGAGGAAGAGGATAAGGAGAGAGAGGAGAAGAGGAAGGAGGGGAGGGAGGAGAAAGAAACGTAGGAGTAAGAGGAGGAGGAGAAAGAGGAAGGAGGGGAGGGAGGAGAAAGAGACGTAGGAGTAAGAGGAGGAGGAGGAGGAGGAGGAGGACCTAATTTGGGGCTTGATCGTCTACAAGGCTTAATGTCCTCCTCGAGGGTGTGGTCGACATCACCTCTCCCTCCGCCACACTCTCTTCCTTTTCCTCTTTTTTATCTATTTATTTTATTATTATTATTATTAATTATTATTATTATTATTATTATTATTTATTTTTTATTTTTTATTCTTTTTGCCTCCTTCCTCTTTTACTTTCTTCTTTTGGTGTGTCTTTCTCGCATTATTGTTCTCTTTTTTCTTTCTTTTTCTTTTTCTATTTTTCTTTTTTCTCTCTATTTCTATTGCTCTTTACCTCTTTCCTCTCTCTCTTATCTTTTCCCTCTCTCTATCTCCCTCCCTTGCTCCTTTCTTCCCTTCCTTCCTACCTCCTCCTCTCTCTCCCACTCTCCCTCCCCCTTTCCCTCCCTTACTCCCCCTCTCTCTCTCTCTCTCTCTCTCTCTCTCTCTCTCTATATATATATATATATATATATATATATATATATATATATATATATATAAAAGCAAAGAAGACAAACGAAAAATAAAAACTAATTTGAATTTGTATAATCTCTCCCCCCCAAAAAAAAATAAATAAATAAATAAATATATAAATAAATAAATAAATAAATAAACGAATAAACAAATAAAATAAAATAAAGAAATAAAACTGAAAAAAGGAATTGTCTCTCAAACTCTAGTAAATCTTGGACAAGTTTGTGCCCAACTAGTAAAGTGGTTTTTCTAAGTTCTCGTAATGGATAGACCCTTCCTCTGGCAGCGTGACTCACATTCCAATCAGGGCGGATTGGATCCTTCGGAGGAACCACCGGGGGGGAGGGGAGAGTGGTCATCGATGTTCGGGGGAGAGTTTGTCTGACCACCTTCACAGTTGTCAACAAGGTTGATGGAAACTTACCAATTGTACTATCATAGTGGAGATGGGTTGAACGCAAAATTTCGTGTATGTGTATGTAACTCGAGCATACAAATATATAAGAAAAGTTGCGCTCAACTTATATCTCTCTTGATGGCGCAATCGGTTAAGTCACTAACACTTGTCACGTGCTAGCCCTGATTCAAGTTCTTGGCCGTATCACGTTTCAATTTCTGCATGCTGGCCTCCACGAGAGGCTCGATGTTGATGGCTTAGAATTAAAGTGTATTGTGGTTGATATATATGTATATATATATATATATATATATATATATATATATATATATATATATAATATATATATATATATATATATATATTGAGGATGGGGATGGCGTATCAGTATACCCCAATTATCCTTGTTTGAAATGATACTATCCTCCGGAATTAAAAATAATAGTAATAATAATAAAGATAAAACAGAAAATAGAGTCCGAAAACATGGGTGAGACGAATGTCCCCCTAGGACCAAAAGAAACTGGCCAACTTTTGCCTTCGCCGGGAGATCGTGAGAACGTAAGCGACACCCGTCCTTCCCTCCCTTTCTCTCTCCCTTTCTCCCTTTCTCTCTCCCTTTCTCTCTCCCTTTCTCTCTCCCTCTCTTCCTCCCTCTCTTCCTCCCTCTCTTCCTCCCTTCCTCCCCCTCTCCCTCCTTCACCCTTTCCCTCCCCATCTCCCATGTTCCTCCCTCCCTCCCTCCCCCTCTCCCTCCCTTTCTTCCCCTCTCCCTCCCTCCCTCCCCCTCCCTTTCTCTCTCTCTCCCTCCCTTTCTCCCACACTCCTTCTTTCCTTCGCCCTCGCCCCTCTCCCTCTCTCCCTCCCTCACTCTTTCCTATTCTCCGTCCCTCTCTCCTATCCTTCATCACTCCCTCCTACCCTTCCTCCCTCTCTTCCTCCCTCTCTTCCTCCCTCCTCCCTTCTCTCCGTCACTCTCTCCCTTTCTCTCTCCCTTTCTCTCTCCCTTTCTCTCTCCCTCACTCTCTTCTATCTTCCGTCCCTTTCTCGTACCCTCCCTCTCTCCCTCCCTCCCTCCCCCTTCCTTCCCTCCTTCCTTCCCTCCCTCCTTCCCTCCTTCCCTCCCTCCTTCCCTCCCTCCTTCCCTCCCTCCTTCCCTCCCTCCTTCCCTCTCTCTTTCCTTCCTCCATCTCTCTTTCCTTCCTCCCTCTCTCTTTCCTTCCTCCCTCTCTCCCTCCCTCCCTCCCCCTTCCCCCTCTCCCTCCTTCCCTCCTTCCCTTTCTCCCTCCTCCCCTGCTTCACTTTCTCCCTACCTCCCTCTTTCCCTCCCTCTCTCTCCCCCTCTTTCCCTCCCTCTCTTCCTTTCCCTCTCTCCCTCCCTCCCTCTCCCTCTCTCCCTCTGTCCCTCCCTCCCCTTCTCTCCCTCCCTCTCCCTCCCTCCTTCCTTCCCTCCCTCCCTCCCTCCCAGGGGAAATCAAAGAACTATTGCCGGCCGGCGGGTCCTTCCCCGCCGGAAGCTTGGAGGTCCCAGAAGCGTCTCCAAGAGACACCGCTTGTCCAAGAACACCAACGAAAAGCAGGAGGAGGAGCGTACTACGCCAGGGGACGCTGAGTAGCTGTGGCCGGAGCCGTCAATTTTGCCCTCCGATGCGCTTTAGGTAACCCACAGTAACTATTGGGAATCGGAGGGAGTGGCGGGATTCGAACCCCCATAACTAAGCGAAAGCAGAAGAGATGAGACATAAAAAGAAAAAGAAAAAAATCCTTGGTAGAGACCGAACTGATGACTTAGCGGTCGAGCTCGGTATCACTTCACCAGCAAGTCTTACGCACGCTCGTCTGTGTATTCACCTTGGTCTTTGGATCACTTGCAGGACACGTGGTCGACGGCTATTTCCATCCCGGAAGAGAGCTCAGAGTTCAGAGCTCGTATGACCGATCTATGGGTAATGCTGTGACCTTACATGCACACACACACCCAACTCCCCGCCCACGAGAGTTGGAGTAACGACTCGAAGCGCATCGATATTGAAATTATTTCAGCCCTAGTCAGGATTCGAACCCGGACCGCCGTAGTGACAGTCGGGGACTCTGCCAACCGCGCCACCGAGTCGTGTGTGTGTGTGTATTCACCTCGGATCTGCTGCAGCCTCTTTTCGAGACAGCCAGACACCACCCTACGGCAGTGAGCTCAGAGCTCATTATTAGCAGATCTCTGGGTAGGTCTGAGACCACTCACACTCCACACACCGGGAATGCAAGGTCACAACTCCTTGACTAACGTCCCGTACCTATTCGCTGCTAGGTGAACAGGGGCTACACGTGAAAGGAGACAAACCCAACTTGTCTCCGCCCGGCCGGGGAATCGAACCCCGGTTCTCCGGCTTGTGAGGCCAGTGCCTTACCAATCCGCCACGGGGCCGTGTGTGTGTGTGTGTGTGTGTGTGACATAATTCTTTACACCAGCCGATCTAAAGCTCCACAGGGGAACCCTCCCCCCCCTATTTCCAAATTCCCTCCTCCCCCATATCCCCCCCCCCCCGGTACTTATGTCCTTCTTTCCCAGAACCGTTCACATTGGATTAAAGCTGACACGCTGCCGGAAACTCGGCTACGCCTTCCCCCCGGATCCGGGAACTGTGATATGGGGGACAAGAACACCGTCGCAGAGTTTCCCTTCGTGTCAAGGGCGAGGGGGAGGGGTAAGGGAGTATCTCTTTCATCCCTCCACCGTAGGCCATCTCCCCACGACCCTCCCCCCTCGCCTCTCCCCCTCGCCTCTCCCCCTGGCCCCTCTCCCTTCCCCCTGGCCCCTCTTCCTTCCCCCCTCGACCATCTCCCCTCTCCCCTCGCCCCCTCTTTCCCTCTTTTCCCCTCGCTTCTCCCTCTTGCCCCCTTCCATCGTCCCACTCCTCTCCCTCCTTGTCTCTTCCCCCCTCATCCCTCTCCCTCTACTCTCGCCCCTCCCTCCTCACCCCTCCCTCCTCGCCCCTCTCCCCTCTCCCTTAGGCCCTCTCCCTCCCCCTCCCCACCCTCTTCTCGTAGCCCCTCCTCCTCCTCCTCTTGTACTATTCTCATCACATGAAGAGTCAGTGAGGAGGTACAATGATAAACCATCATGCCTTTAAGAGACCTTCCTCCTCCTCCTCCTCCTCCTCCTCCTCCTCTCTTCCTCTTCTTTTTTCTTCCCCTCCTCCTCTTCCTCCTCTTCCTTCTCCTCCTCTTTCTTCTCCTTCTCCTTCTTCTCCTTCGCCTCTTCCTCCTCCTCCCCCTCATGTTGTTGTTTGTTCTTATTATCTTCTTCCTCTTCGTGTTCTTTTTCTTCTTCATCCTCCTCCTCCTCTTCTCTCCTCCTCCCCTCTTCCTCTTCTTTTTTCTCTTCCTCTTAATTTTCTTCCTCCTCCTTCTCTCCCCTGCTCCTCTTCCTCCTCCTCTTTCTCCTTCTGCTCCTCCTCCTCCTCCTCCTTCTGCCCTTCCTCCTCCTTCTCCTCTTCCTCCTCCTCCTCCTCCGCGGAAGGATGTAAAGCCACAGGGGACTTGCTGTGGCACAGAATCATCTCTCCCCCGGGGGAGGGGCGCGTTCCCCCCGGGGGGGGGCGAGCGGCTGGGCTTTCGCCAGTTGCTCTGCAAGAACTGTCTTATATCCGTGGGGTTCCGTTCCAGCGTTTCGTTCCAGGTTTACGTTTACTAACCTTTCATTCCGTCTCACTGTTACGTTCTGTTATGTCCCGTTACGTTACGTTGCATTCCCGTTACGTCACGTTACATCCCCATTACGTCACGTTACATCCCCAGTTACGTCATGTTACGTCACGTTAAATCCCCAGTTACGTCACGTTACATCCCCAGTTACGTTACGTTACATCCCAGTTACGTCACGTTATATCCCAGTTACGCCACGTTACATCCCCGTTACGCCACGTTACATCCCCGTTACGTCACGTTACATCCCCGTTACGTCATGTAAAATCCCCAGTTACGCCACGTTACATCCCCGTTACGTCACGTTACATCCCCGTTACGTCACGTTCCATCCCCGTTATGTCATGTTACATTCCCATTACATCACGTTACATCCCCCGCTACGTTACAAGGCAGCTTCATTTAATCGGTGACCCCCCCCCTCTCGGTCCTCTCATTCAGAAAAAGAGAGGACGGGGAGAAATCCCTTCGGGCTGCGTCAAAATATCACTCGCACATAACCAGTCCCTTTCATGCAAAAAAAAAAAAAAAAAAAAAAAAAAAAACGGAAATATATTTGAATGTACAGTTGCATCATTGAAAGAGTGGAAGATTTAAAGAAATTCAAAGGTAGACAGACAGGCAGATAGACAGGGATTGACAGACAGACATTCCGTTGGATTTATAGGAAGGCGTCTTGGCAGGTGTGTGACGTAGGAAGGCAGAAGTAGAGGAGGAGGAGGAGGAGGAGTAGCAAGAGGAGAAGCTAGAGTTAAGGAGGAAAAGACGGCTCGGAGGAAGAAGAGGAGGGGAGGAAGCAGAAGAGTGGAGGAAGAAGAGGAGGAGGATCATGAGTTTGAATAGGAAAAGGAGGAGGAGGAAGAAGAGGAAGGGGAGTTTAAGGAGAAGAGAGAGTCGTTGAGGAGAAAGAGGAGGAGGAAGAAGAGAGAGGGATTAAGGAAGAGGAAGAGGAAGTGGAGAAGGAACCGAGGCGGTCGTGACCAAAAGAAAACTTGGGGGAAGCTGGAAGGAAGTCTCTGTTTTGGACACAGGCGGAGGAGGAGGAGGAGGAGGAGGAGGAGGAGGTGGTAGAGATGGAGGCGTTGGTGGTGGTGGTGGAAGGGGAGGCGTTGGTGGTGGTGGTGGAGGTGGAGTATTCGGTGGTGGTGGTGGAAGTGGTGGTGTGGAGGTGGAGTATTTGGTGGTGGTGGTGTAGGTGGAGGTGAAGGCGTTGGTGGTGGAGTATTTTGTGGTGGTTGTGTTGGTGGTGGAGGAGATGGTGGTGGTGGAGGTGGTGGTGGAGGCCTTGGTGGTGGTGGCTGTGGTGGAGGTTGCTGAGGTGGTGGTGGTGGTGATTATGGTGGTAGTTGTGATGATGGTGGTGGTGGATTATGTAGTGAGGGTGGTGGTGGTGGTCATGGAGGTGGAGGCGATCACGGTGTGGTTGTGGTGGAGATGGTTGTGATATTTACGGTGATAATTGTAGTGGTTATGGTGATGGTGGAGATGGTGGTGGTGGTGATGGTGACTGGGGAGTTGGGGGAGTGAGGGAGGGGAGCGAATGGTGGAGGGAAGTGGAGGAGGAGGGAGCGCCTGTAAAGATTTCTGGGACGCAGTGGAAGAATATGAGGGAGTACATGTAGAGTGTGGAGGGCATGGAGGAGGGAGTGGAAGGGAGGGGGGAGAGACTCAGAATAGAGACACAAGTCAATCACTTTGGCAGGGTTGATTGTAATGGTCACGTGTTTTTTTTTTTTTTTTTTTTTTTTTTTTTTTTTTTTTTTTTTGTATATGATAAAGCCAGAATTCATTGTGTCGAGGTCCCCGACATTATCTGGACATGTCCGACTTGTTTTCGACGCTAATAGGAATGATAGCTACACAGGGAATGTCACTCCCTTTAATGCAGATGACAGCTGATGGCAGTGAGGGCCGAATATGACGGTTAATGACCGTTGCGATGACGGTTAATGACCGTTACGACGGCTATTGACAGTTAACGGTGGTTAATAACCGTTAAGGACGGTTAATGACCGTTAACACGACTAATGACCGTTAACGACGGTTAATAACCGTTACTGCTACGGCGGTCAAATGAATAATACGTCGTTTATGCCATGAATATGAGCTTCATAATAATTATGACTTTAACAATGAAATTCACAAACACGCAAAAGAGTATTTGTATATTTGCCAAAACATATATGCATGTCTATAAAATATCAGAATGTTTGTTTGTATACATATATACATACTCGCCCGTATAAAATTTTGAACGATTTAGTTTTATTTATTCAATGTTCTTTGGGCTTTGGGGACGCCCCTACGGCTCAGAGTCGCTATGTGTCGTTAAAATGTATATTATAATTTTATTTTATTCTACAATTTATCTTTTTTTTTCTTTCTCAAAAAATTACTTTAACATCTCTCCCTTTACCTCTGTCCCTTTACCATCTCTCCATTTACCATCTCTCCCTTTACCCCTCTCCCTTTACCATCTCTCCCTCTACCTCTCTTCCTTTACCTCTCTCCTTTTCCCATCTCTCCGTTTACCATCTCTCCCTTTACCTCTCTCCCTTTACCATCTCTCCCGTTACCGGTCTCCCTTTATTTCTCTCCCTTTACCGTCTCTCCCTTTACTTTTCTCCCATTACCTCTCTCCCTTTACCATCTCTCCCTTTGATTCTCTCCCTTTACCTCTCTCCCTTTACCATCTCTCCCTTTGATTTTCTCCCTTTACCATCTCTCCCTTTGATTTTCTCCCTTTACCATCTCTCCCTTTACCATCTCTCCCTTCGGTTCTCTCCCTTTACCATCTCTCCCTTTACCATCTCTCCCTTTACCATCTCTCCCTTTACCTCTCTCCCTTTACCATCTCTCCCTTTACCATCTCTCCCTTTACCATCTCTCCCTTTACCATCTCTCCCTTTATCTCTCTCCCTTTACCATCTCTCCCTTCGGTTCTCTCCCTTTACCATCTCTCCCTTTACCTCTCTCCCTTTACCATATCTCCCTTTGATTCTCTCCCTTTATAATCTCTCCCTTTACCCCTCTCCCTTTACCTCTCTCCCTTTACCTCTCTCCCTTTACAATCTCCCCCTTTGATTCTCTCCCTTTACCATCTCTCCCTTTACCTCTCTCCCTTTACCATCTCTCCCTTTACCTCTCTCCCTTTACCATCTCTCCCTTTGATTCTCTCCCTTTACCTCTCTCTCTTTATCCCTCTCCTTTTACCATCGCTCCCTTTACTTCTCTCCCTGTACCATCTCTCCCTTTACATCTCTCCCTTTACCTCTCTCCCTTTATTTAAACAGGGACAATGAAACGCATCCTTTCTTCTCCCCTCACCTCCTCCACCTTCCTCCTCCACCCCCCTCCCCTCCCCCTCCACCCCCCTCCCCTCCCTCTCCCTCCACATTTCAGCTGAACATTTTCCTCCAAAGTGTCATTAAAAAAAAGTTCACAAGGGTTGTTAGCTCTCTCTGTTTACAGAAGTGGGGCACCTCATTTCCGAAAAGTTGGCACCACTGTCGTTGGCACTCCTGCTGTTGGTACCTTTGTTATTGGTACCCTTGTCGTTGACACCTTGTTATTGGTATCCCTGTCGTTGGCACTCCTGGTGTTGGTACCCCTGTTGTTGACATTTTGTTATTGGTACCCTTGTCGTTGGCACTCCTGCTGTTGGTACCCCTGTTGTTGACACCTTGTTATTGGTACCCCTGTCGTTGGCACCCTATTATTGACATCCTGTTATTGGTATTCCTGTTACTGGTACCCCTGTTTCTTGGTAACCCTGCCATTGTTACCCCTGTTTCTTGGTAACCCTGCCATTGTTAGCCATGTCTTTGGCACCCTATTATTGATATCCTGTTATTGGTACCCCTGTTTCTTGGTAACCCTGCCATTGGTACCCCTGTTTCTTGGTAATCCTGCCATTGTTACCCCTGTTTCTTGACACCCTGTACTGGTACCTCTGTCTTTTTGGTAACCCTGTTACTGGTACCCCTGTTTCTTGGTAACCCTGTTATTGGTACCCCTGTTTCTTGGCACGCTATTATTGGTACCCCTGTTTCTTGGCACCCTGTTATTGGTACCCCTGTTTCTTGGCACCCTGTTGTTGGTACCCCTGTTTCTTAGTACCCTGTTGTTGGTACCCCTGTTTCTTGGTAACCCTGTTATTGGTACCCCTGTTTCTTGGCACCCTGTTTCTTGGCACCCTGTTATTGGTACCCCTGTTTCTTGGAACTTAAACCGCCGTATACGTTTGTGTTTGTATAAACAAGAAAGGAGAGGGGGAAAGGGGGGGAAGGGCCCTCCAGAACTCCCCCCTCTCCCCATCCCCTCTCCCCCTCTCCCCCTCTCTTTCAAGTGCCACTTTGGTGCCTGTAGCTCTTCCTCCTTTCGAGTGCCACTTCGGGCTACGTAACTGCTCTCAGTCGCATCGTTTTAACGCTTTTGTGATCATTTCACCTCCTCCCCACTCTCACCCCCCCCCTCTCTCTCTCTCTCTCTCTCTCTCTCTCTCTCTCTCTCTCTCTCTCTCTCTCTCTCTCTCTCTCTCTCCCCTCTCTTTCTCTCCCTTTTCTTCCTTCTTTCTCATTCCCTTCCCACCCCTCTCTCTCTCTCTCTCTCTCTCCTCTCTCTCTCTCTCTCTCTCTCCTCTCTCTCTCTCTCTCTTTCTCTCTCTCTCTCTCTTTTTTTTTTCCCTCTCTCTTTCTCTCCCCTTTTCTTCCTTCTCTCTCCCCTTCCCCCCCCTCTCTCTCTCTCTCTCTCTCTCTCTCTCTCTCTCTCTCTCTTTCCCCCCCCTCTCTCTCTCTCTCTCTCTCTTTCCCCCCTCTCTCTTTCTCTCCCTTTTCTTCCTTCTTTCTCATTCCCTTCCCACCCACCCCTCCCTCTCTCTCTCTCTCTCTCTCTCTCTCTCTCTCTCTCTCTCTCTCTCTCTCTCTCTCTCTCTTTTCCCTCTTTCCCATTCCCTTCCCACCTCTTTCTCTCTTTACCGTTTCCTTTCCACCTTTCTCTCTCTCTCTCTCTCTCTCTCTCTCTCTCTCTCTCTCTCTCTTCTCCCTCTCCCCTCTCTCCCCTTTTCTCCTCCTCTTCTCTTCCTTCCCCTTGTTTCCCTCATTTACCTCTCCCCCTTCTCTCCCTCTCTCCCTCTTTCTCCCTCTCCCCTCTCTCCCCCTCTCTCCCGCTCTCTCCCGCTCTCCTCCCTTCCATCTATTCTAATTCAAACGCGCTATTCCCTAGGGTCATTCCTACGATGGAAAACTGTGTTTGTCGTCTAGTAATGTGAAAAAGCCCCGAAACCCGAAACCCAAGAGCTTGAAGCCCCAAATCCCAAGGGCTTAAAAACCCAAACCTTGGAACCTGAAGTCCAAAACCCGAACCAAGCCACCCAGACCCTAAAAGCCCCCAAAAGTCCTCAAGAGTCCACAGCTCATTCTAAAAGCCCCGAAAGCCCAAGGCTCATTCCAAAAGCCCCCAAAAACCCAATCCTCAGCCCCCCAAAAGCCCCCAAAGTCCCGATGCTCAACACTCAAAAAGCCCCCAAAATCCCGATGCTCAACACCCAAAAAGCCCCCCAATACTTAAGACTCGGCACCGCGAAGTCCTATATTCAACCTCCAAAAGCCCCCAGTGCCTAATACCTAGCCCCCAAAAGCCCCCCAAAGCCTAATATTCAACCCCCAAAAGCCCCCAAGGCGTAATACCCAGTCCCCAAAAGCCCCCCAAGAACCCAAGGCTCGGCCCCCCAAAGCCCAATACCCATCCCCCAAATCCCCCCAAACCTAATACCCAGCCCCCATAAGCCCCCCAAGAACCCAAGGCTCAGGCCCCCAAATCCCAATACCCATCCCCCAAATCCCCCAAAACTTAATACCCAGCCCCCAAAAGCCCCCCCAAGGACCCAAGGCTCAACCCCCAAATCCCCCAAAACTTAATTCCCAGCCCCCAAAAGCCCCCCCAAGAACCCAAGGCTCAACCCCAAAATCCCCCAAAACTTAATTCCCAGCCCCCAAAAGCCCCCCCAAGAACCCAAGCCTCAGCCCCCAAAGACCCCCCCCCCCGAGCATCCTAAGAAGACAACCCCCCCCCCCACCCACAGGTTTCTTTTAATGCCGCCGAGGTTCCTGTCAGGGGTCCTTAATGAGTCGGAAGCTGAGGACCCCCTTTGTTGGACCCCGACGGGCAGCGTCTGGGCTTAAAGCGGTCCAGAGAGACACTAAGGGGAGGAAGACATGAAGAAGAAAGGGGAGGAGAGAGGAGGTAGTGTGAGGGGGGAGAAGAGAGAAGGTAAGGGAGGAGAGGGGGAGAGAGGGGAAGGAGGACATGAAGAAGAAAGGGGAGGAGAGAGGAGGTAGTGTGAGGGGGGAGAAGACAGAATGCAAGGGAGGAGAAGGAGGACATGAAGAAGAAAGGGGAGGAGAGAGGAGGTAGTGTGAGGGGGGAGAAGACAGAAGGCAAGGGAGGAGAGGGGGAGAGAGGGGAAGGAGGACATGAAGAAGAAAGGGGAGGAGAGAGGAGGTAGTGTGAGGGGAGAAGAGAGTAGGTAGGGGGATGGAGAGAGGGAAAGGTGAGAATGTAGGGAGGGAGAGGGGATTGGGGGATGAAGAGAGGGGAATTGGGAGAATGTGGGAGGAGGAGGGGGAGGGAGAGAAAGAGGGGGGAAATGAGAAAGTAGGTGGAGTGGGGAGAAGGAAGGTGAATTAAGGAAGAAGGAAGATTGTAAGAGGAGGAGGAGGGGAGAAGGGAGGGGGAGGAGGGGAGAAAGGAGGGGAATTAAGGAAGAAGGAATAAAGTAAGAGGAGGAGGAGGAGTTTTAGAGGTGAAAAGGGAGTAGAGAGGGGGGAGCAGGAGGGGAGAAGGGGAGAGGGGGGAAGGGGGAGGGAAACGGGCCTTTGTTTGCCAGCCTTGTTAACTGCAACGCCGGCGACGGAATCCTCATGATGAACTCCTCAAGGAGAAGCACTCAAGGAGGACATGTGGAGGAGGAGCCTTCGAGGAGGACTCCTGTCACCCGTGTCTTTCTATGGGTTGGCAGGGGGGAGCGGGGATGGGGGGAGAGGGGGAGGGAATCTCCTTTTAGTTTCTACGGGAATCTTGGTTGACATTTCTTGTGGTAAGAACTCGGAGTAGGTAATGGAGTACTGTTTCTATATATATATATATATATATATATATATATATATATATATAATATATATATATATATATATATATATATTATTTTTTGATTTATTTGTTTATATGTTTGATAACTTGCTTATTAGTTTACACATTTACTTATAGAATTATTTACCGATTGTCATTGGAATAATATGTTGTATATTAGATTTTTATTTATTCATTTTTTCATTTATTTATTTATTTATATGTTTGATGATTTACTTATTAGTTTACATATTTACTTATAGAATTATTTACCGATTGTCATTGGAATAATATATTGTATATTAGATTTTTATTTATTTATTTTTTCATTTATTTATTTATATGTTTGATGACTTATTAGTTTATATATTTCCTTATCCATTTATTTACCAGTTGTCAATGGAAAACATATTATCAATGAAAAGAAAATAGAACATAAGAATGAAGGAGACTGCAAGAGACCATAAGGCCTACACTAGGCAGTTCCATGTCCACTACCGCCTGTCATCCTCATCCATAAAGCTATCTAACCTTTTCTTAAGACAACCGATAGTTTCAGCGCTCACTAACTACCCGGTTAATAAGTCTATTCCATTCGTTGATCACTCTATTAGTAAACCAGTTCTAGTCTATTTACTTCTTAAATCTAAATTTATCCAATTTAAATCCATTACTGCGAGTCCTGCCCTGATGTCTTAATATGATGACCTTGTTTGCGTCACCCTTGTTAAAACCTTTGATCCACTTGAACACCTCTATTAGATCACCCCCATACATTTCAATATGTTATTCCCAATATGGCGTGTGGCTCCTTCTTCAAGTGCCACTCATAGGTCACCTCACCCTACAATGCCGTTTCTGGTCTCTTGTCAGGACATTACCCTCCACGGGACTTTTGTGCGACGCTGTACCCAGTTAATGGGGCGGAAAAATGCGCCCATCTATTTGCATAATGCGGCCATCGTGCGCGGGCGTGCGCGCGGGCGTTTCCAAATATGTGTTTTGCGTTTGTAAGCTTCACAGACAGACCGACAGAAAGAGACAGACGGACACAGACAGACGCGACGTTTTGTGAATATGTAAATGTGCACGGGGAATTGGGTACGTGTGTACGTGTGTGCACATGCAGATACGCACATACACACATACTTGTGTACACACACGAACACACGCAGGTATACACACAGGTACAAACACATACAAATACACACACGTACACGTATACACACGTATACAAACACACACAGACACACATGCATACATACACACGCACACACAAACAGACACACACACACAGACACACACACGCACACACACACACACACACACACACACACACACACACACACACACACACACACACACACACACACACACACAAACACACACACACATAAACATACGTACACACACAGACAGACACGCGCGGACGCGTACACACACACGTACACACACGCACACGCCTACACCCATACAAAATTCCTTTTGTATGGTATCTCTTTCCATTCCGGGAAGAGGCCTCCCTTCCTCCCTTCGACGCCCTTGTCGAGGGATCCTCGTCCCAAGGGCCTCTGGAACGCCGAGTGCCACTTGGGTGCCAAGTGGGACTCCAGTCGCTGGTACTAAAAGTCACTTAGGAGACCATAGCAGGAGGAGGAGCGAAGAGGAGGAGGAGGAGGAGGAGGAGCGAGGTCCCCGAGTTAGGGGACGGACGGATGGACGGGGGCTCGGAAAGGCACATGAAGGAACCACGGAAGGAGGATTTTTGTGTTTATGGGAGTAAATGTTTGCTTGTTTATATATATATATATATATATATATATATATATATATATATATATATATATGTATGCACTATAAGTATACATATACACGAACATGTACCTCCATATATACATAGATATATGTGCGTAAGTAACCACTAGGAAAAGTAAACTAACGAAGCAGGGGGCTTTCGTATAATTACATCTTCAGTGTATCTGCACTGAAGATGTAATTATACGAAAGCGCTCTGCTTCGTTAGTTTACCTTTCCTAGTGGTTACTTACGCATTTGTGAACACACGCTCCTAGTTTTTTATTGCATATATATATACCAAAGACTTCTCCTTACAAGAGAGGTAGCCAAAGTCAAAAGGTACATACCCATCCCTACCCATTCCATCCCTACCCATTGCACTCCCCTCCACCACCCTTCTCTCCCTCCCTCTCATCTTGGCTCCTCGTGGATGACGGGTCATCCCTGTATCCCGCCTACTGCCCTGGGTCAGAAGCAATGCAGCAAGACACAGCACATCCACAGCAAGGCCGCTTCACTTAATCGGCGACCCCCTTCTCCTCTCCGTCCCCTCATGCAGAAAAATAACACACGGGGTGAAATCCCTTCGGCCTGTGTCAAAATATCATTCACACATAACCTCTCCCTAACCCCCCATCCCCCCACCCACTTCCTTGCATCACACTATCTGTCATCTCCTTTGGAACCCCTGCTCTCCTCCTCACCTCCTCGTAACTCACTCTATCCAACCTTGTAACCCCTACCATACTTCTCAGGCATTTCGTCTCAAACACTTTTCCTCTTTGTCCATCTATCCTCCACTCTCAGCTTACCTTCCACCAAAAATAAATAAATGAATAAATAAAATAATAGATAAAATAAAGTTATCTGATATTCCCCTACTCTTTCCCCTAAGACCAAGGACATCCAAAACTCTTCCTACTCTTCCCTTGGATACCACTACATAGTCCATTAAAGCCTTATCAACTACCCTTCCATTCACCACCCTCTTCCATGTGTACTTATGCTTAACTTTTTTCCTAAAGATACTATCATCAACTCTATGTATGTATATATATATATATATATATATAATATATATATATATATATATATATTATATATATATATATATATGTATGTATGTGTGTGTGTGTATGTGTGTTTGTGTATATATTATGTGTATATATATATATACATATATGTATATATAAGTATATAATGTATGTATGTATATATAATATGCATAATTGAAATACTTTGGCACACCACCATTTTGGACCACAGCGGAGTTCCTTCTTTGAAGATGATAATATGGCATAATTGTGTGACGTGGCAAGGACGCCCCCTCCCCCTCTCACCCGTACCCTCCGACCGGGCCACGATGCTTTGGCCTCTTTCCCTCCGGAGCTTGTTGACAACCTCAGGAGGCTCTCGGGCCTCGAGAGAGGATGGGCGTCCCGCTGAGTCGTTCTTGGCGCCAAAGGAAGGTGTTGTTGGCGCCAGGAATTGCGTAGTTGGCACCAGAAAGTGCATGGTTGGTGCGTTGGCGCCGGGGGAAGGCATTGTTGGCGTCAGGGGTTGAATGGTTGGCGAAGGAGATTGTATAGTTGGCGCCAAGATTGGTTACATAGGTGTTTTTCTTATTTAATTTGTATACACACACGCACACACACACACACACACACACACACACACACACACACACACACACACACACACACACACACACACACAGGCGTACACACACACACACAGGCGTACACGCACACACACACACACACACAGGCGAACACACACACACACACACACACACACACACACACACACACAGGCGTACACACACACACACACACACACACACACACACACACACACACACACACACACAGGCGTACATACACACACACACACACACACACACACACACACACACACACACACAAAGGCGCACACACACACACACACACACACACACACACACACACACACACACACACACACACACACACACACACACACACACACACACACACAAAGGCGCACACACACGCACACAAATACACACACGCACACAAATGCTCAGAAACCTACATTGAATGCGGCTTCTTCAAATGTAAATAGAGATACGAGGAAGAGAAGGAGGAGTAGGAGGAAGAGGAAGAGGAAGAGCCTCCTTTCTGCCAATATAAACGGTTCAGAACGCTTTCAGGGTCCGGTACCTGAAGTTTCCGGGTAATGGTGGTTTCAGGGGGAAAAGTTCTGAAAGAGGAAGAGAATCTGAAGTGATGTAATTATGCCCAGAGCGACAGCGAGATGGGGCTTCGTATAAAAGATAGCAACAGGGCTCGAGTATACAGTGTATATATATCTATAATATATATATATATATATATATATATATATATATATATATATATATATATATATAGACATATATATATATATATATATATATCATACGGATGACCCACTTTCGGAGAGGAATAAGCGAAAGTATAAAGATCTGTATATTTCGATTATTAACTGTGATCCTTCTTCTGCTGAAGAGGATCACAGTTAGTGATCGAAATATACAGATCTTTAAACTTTCGCTTATTCTTCTACGAAAGTGGGTCATCAGTATTATTTTACAAATGTATGTGTATATATATATATATATATATATATATGTGTGTGTGTGTGTGTGTGTGCGTGCGCGCGTATATATATAGTTGTAGTTGAGCCTTAATGGCCCACCCCAGGACCGGCCTACCCCCTGAGAAACGACACATCTTCTCTGCCTCACTATGCACTATGGTGGCTTAATCCGGCTTCTTGATGTATGTATGCTGAGAAGTGCATGTATATATATATATATATATATATATATATATATATATGCACTGAAAACCCACTATTATTTGGATTTAAGAAAAGAAGGAAGTAACGAATTTCCGTATATTCCGTATATTTCCGTATTCCGCTTGAAGAGGATCACAGCAAGTGATCGAAATATACGGAAATTCGTTACTTCCTTCTTTTCTTAAAATCCAAATAATAGTGGGTTTTTAGTGCAATTACTAATGTGTAACGACATTACTGGACAGTGATATATATATATATGTATATTATATATATATATATATGTATATATATATATATATATATATATATATATATATACATATATATATATATATATATATATATATATATATATACATATATATATATATATGTATATATATATATATGCAAAGTAGACCACTTGGAAAAAGAAACTAACGAAGCAGAGCGCTTTCGTATATTACATCTTCAGTGCAACAAGTACATAGTGATAGGAATACATAGACATTATATACATGATACAAAGGGGACTAGGACAGTTTTGAATAAGCATACCGACCAATTACCCCCTAGAGAGCGGAAGGTCATTGTCAATTATCTTACGATGGTCGGACCAATTACCCCCTAGAGAGCGGAAGGTCATTGTCAATTATCTTACGATGGTCGGGCGACATCAGGTCACAGTCGCCAAAGAGAGCGGAAGGTCATTGTCAATTATCTTACGATGGTCACAGTCGCCAAGGGTCACTGTTTCTACTACTTATATAGGGCGACATTAAGTCAATTTGTTGGATTACATTTTACATGATATTATCTTACTAATTTCTTGACAAATGAAATTATCAAGTTTGTACAAGCCTTTATGTAGGTTGGTATTTTGATTACTAGTGGTATGAATCAAACTGCACTCTATTAAATTTCTTGCTATTATGTTGTTGGTATAATAGATTGCCTGGGCATTACTCCAATCAACTGGATGATTATTTAATTCAATATGCTTGAATATACCACTAGAATTATTGCCATCCCTGACATTTTTCTTGTGTTGTTCAATTCTAATGTTTAAGGGTTTGGCAGTTTGACCTATGTAAAATTGATTACACATTTTGCAAGGAATTTTATAAATGCATCCTTTTTTGATTTCAATACTATTGTTGATAAGTTTATGTTTTACTGTACTATCATGTTTAAAAACTACCTTTACGTTAAACCTTTTTAATAATTCTGTGATACTTAACAAATTTTCTTGAAATGGTAAAATTAAAACATTATGATAATTGAAAGGTGATTTAGGCTGAGGAGTTAAAAATGATTTCCTTGCAAAATTGTAAGCAATATCAAGGAATTGCTTAGGGTATTTTAATTCTAGCCCAATGTTAAAAACATTTCTGATTTCTTCATCAATAAATTCAGGACTACAAATACGAAAAGCTCTTAAATACATTGAGGCAAATACTGTACGTTTAATATTATTTGGATGAGAAGAAGAATAATTGAGAAAAATTGTACCTTACCTTTCTTAGATTGCACTATCCTACGTCATGACAATAGCCTTAGATTTAAAGTATATCGTAAACCAACCAATGTAAGTTCATATATTCATTATTATTCTTCTCATCCAAATAATATTAAACGTACAGTATTTGCCTCAATGTATTTAAGAGCTTTTCGTATTTGTAGTCCTGAATTTATTGATGAAGAAATCAGAAATGTTTTTAACATTGGGCTAGAATTAAAATACCCTAAGCAATTCCTTGATATTGCTTACAATTTTGCAAGGAAATCATTTTTAACTCCTCAGCCTAAATCACCTTTCAATTATCATAATGTTTTAATTTTACCATTTCAAGAAAATTTGTTAAGTATCACAGAATTATTAAAAAGGTTTAACGTAAAGGTAGTTTTTAAACATGATAGTACAGTAAAACATAAACTTATCAACAATAGTATTGAAATCAAAAAAGGATGCATTTATAAAATTCCTTGCAAAATGTGTAATCAATTTTACATAGGTCAAACTGCCAAACCCTTAAACATTAGAATTGAACAACACAAGAAAAATGTCAGGGATGGCAATAATTCTAGTGGTATATTCAAGCATATTGAATTAAATAATCATCCAGTTGATTGGGGTAATGCCCAGGCAATCTATTATACCAACAACATAATAGCAAGAAATTTAATAGAGTGCAGTTTGATTCATACCACTAGTAATCAAAATACCAACCTACATAAAGGCTTGTACAAACTTGATAATTTCATTTGTCAAGAAATTAGTAAGATAATATCATGTAAAATGTAATCCAACAAATTGACTTAATGTCGCCCTATATAAGTAGTAGAAACAGTGACCCTTGGCGACTGTGACCATCGTAAGATAATTGACAATGACCTTCCGCTCTCTTTGGCGACTGTGACCTGATGTCACCCGACCATCGTAAGATAATTGACAATGACCTTCCGCTCCCCTAGGCGACTGTGACCTAATGACGCCCGACCATCGTAAGATAATTGACAATGACCTTCCGCTTTCTAGGGGGTAATTGGTCGGTATGCTTATTCAAAACTGTCCTGGTCCCCTTTGTATCATGTATATAATGTCTATGTATTCCTATCACTATGTACTTGTTGCACTGAAGATGTAATATACGAAAGCGCTCTGCTTCGTTAGTTTCTTTTTCCAAGTGGTCTACTTTGCATAAGTGAACACACGTACCCGTGTTCTTATTAGCATATATATATATATATATATATATATATATATATGTATATATATACACTATAGATACAAAGGGACAATACCAGTTCCTTGC
>NC_134800.1:2151215-2153715 GCF_046742065.1 Oratosquilla oratoria | reverse complement strand
TCCCCTCCTCCCCCCTCCTCCTCCTCCCGTCCTCTTCCCCTCCTTATTCCATTCTCTTCCCCCTCCTCCTTCCGTTCTCTTCCCCCTCCCCTCCTCCTCTCCTATTTCTCCTCCTCCTCCACCCTTTCCTTCCTATTCCTTCTCCACCTCTTCCCCTTTGTCCCCCTCCTCCACCTACTCCTCCTTCTCCTTATCCCCCCTCCTCCTCCCCCTTATCCCCCTCCTCCTGAACTTCCTCCTATTTTCCCACTTCCCTCCTCCTCCTCCCCTCCTACCCTCCACTTCCTCCTCCCCCTCGTCCTCCTCCCCTTCCTCCCCCTCCTTCTCCCTCTCCTCGCCTCCTCCTCCTTACTCCTCCCCCTCCTCAGTCTAAGACGAACAAAACCACCTGTAGACTGACAGAATAAAGACACAAAAGTCGTGTTCTGGTTTTGAAAGGCTCTAATGGACTTTCCCCTCGTTTTCCTGTGTTAACCCTCAATTGGGTCGTCTTGTCTCCCCTCATTTCCCCTCGCTCTTCATTACACCATTTCTTTGCCTCAGGAGAGGGGGAGAGGGGAGGGGGAGTGGATCCCCATTCCCCCTTTTCCCTCTTCTCCCCCCTTTTCTCCCCTTTTCTCCCTTTTTCCATTTCCCCCTTCTCCTTTTCCCCTTTTTCCATTTCCCCCTTCTCCCCTTTTCTCATTTTCCCCTTCTCCCCCCTTCTTCCCCTTCTCCTTCTCCCCCTTCTCCATCCCTTCTCTCCCTTTCTCTCCCCCATTTCCTCTTCTCTCCCCTTCCTCCTTTTCCCCCTCTTCCACTTTCCTCCCTTCTCCCCCTTTCTTCCCACTTCTCTCCCCTTCTCTATTCCTTCTCCCCTTCTTCTTCCTTCTCCCTTCTTCCCCGTTCTCCCCCTTTCCCCCTTCTCCCCCTTTCTGGGCCTTCTTCCCCCTTCTTCCGCCTTTCTCCCCTTTCTCCCCTCCTTTCCCTCTTTCTGTCCCTTTCTTCTTCCCCCTTCTCCCCTTTTCTTCCCCCTTTCCCCCTTTCTCCCTTCTCCCCTCTCCCTTTTTTGTTGAGAGAGCTTTCAACTTTAAACCCAATTGGTTCTTCGTTCTATGGAAAACCATTGTTTCTGTCACTCTATTTTGTTTATTTATTTATTATTATCTATTTGTTTATTTATTTGTTTATTTTTGGTGAAGAATGTCCCCTGTATGGGGGTCCTCGCCCCCTATACTAATCTGAATAAAATCACGTGACGTCACCTTGAGGAAAATCTATTAAAAAAAAGTACCGCTAACGTTAGCAACCTTTCGCTAACGTAAGCAACTTTTGACTAACGTAAGCAACTTTTGGGTGACGTAAGCAACTTTTGGCTAACGTTAGCAACTTTTCACTAAACGTTTGCCTTTCTTCAAGGAACCGCTGACATAAATTGTAAGGAATGCCACAATTACGTATGACGAAGTGCGCAAAAGTAGCTAATATATTGTTAGCGAAAACTCGTTAATGTTAAATGTTTAACCGTTTTTTGTGACTTCCATAAGGACACCCGTACCTTTAACCCCCCCTTCCCTCCCCTCGGCATGGGGGGAATCTTTGCTTCCCCCTTACCCCCCAAAAAATTGGCGCCTGACAGAATTAAAGCATTCAAGTACGTCCTTGTATTGATGGGGGAGTTGGGAGAATGGGGGAGAGTTGGGGAGTGGGGAGAGAGTCAGGAGTGGGGGGAGAGTTAGGAGTGGGGGAGAGTTGTGGGAGTGGGGGAGAATTAGGGGAGTGGGGAGAGTTATGGGAGTGGGGAGAGTTGTGGGAGTGGGGAGAATTAGGGGAGTGGGAAGAGTTTGGGGAGAGTTGGGGGAGTGGGGGAGAGTGGGGGGAGAGCTGGGGGAGTGAGGGAGAGTTGTGGGAGTGGGGGAGAGTTGGGAGTGGGGGAGAATTAGGGGGGTTGGGGAGAGTTGGGGAAAGTTGGGGGAGTGGGACAGAGTTGGAGGAGTGGGGGAGAGTTGGGGGAATGCGGGAGAGTTGGAGAAGTGGGGGAGAGTTGGAGGAGTTGGGGGAGATTTTGGGGAGTGGGGAACCCACAAATTGTATTACTTATTCACAAAGTGGGAAGTGAGAAACCCCGGCCCTGGAAGGGCAGAACGCTGAGTTTCTTAGGCCGACGTTTGGGTCGCCTCCCCGCCTGGCCAGAGCTGTCGGGAACCAACGTTGGAAGCCCGCAGCGGGTCCCGGGGAGTCGAACTGACGACCACTTGCTTACGAGTTCGACACGCTATCCACCAGGATACCAAGCAGGTACTATTGTCCTGCCGCCGGGCGATTTTATTCAGCTGAGGATGAGGTGCTTCGAGTGGGAGGTCTTTCAAGGACGAGGTGTTTCGAGGAGGAGGAGCAGGTACCTCGAGTTAGGAATTGTTTTGAGGACATGTTTCGAGGTATTTCGAGGACGAGGGGGAGTTCGAGGAGGAGGTGTTTCGAGGACGTGTCGTTTCGAGGATGACCCTTTCGAGGGGGAGGG
>NC_134800.1:2141215-2146215 GCF_046742065.1 Oratosquilla oratoria | reverse complement strand
GAAGCACTGCCAGGAGGTGACACTGTCTGAAGGGGGCACTGCACGAAGTTTTCACTTTCCAGAGCTTGCACTGTCAATAATTGGAATCTTAGGAATTGTCACTGTTCGGAAGTGGCACTGTCTAGAGATTACACTGTCAGGAGGAGGCCCTGTCCAAAAGAGGCGCTATCTGGACCGGGCACTGTCAGCAACTGGTACTGTCCGAAAGAAGTGATGACAGGAGTTGGCACTGTCAGCAATTAGCACTGTCCTGAGGAAGCTCTTTCAGGAGTTGGCACTGTCCAAAAGAAGTGCTGACAGGAGTTGGCACTGTCAGCAATTAGCACTGTCAGGAGTTGGCACTGTTAACAATTGGCACTGTCCAAAAGAAGCGCTGACAGGAGTTGGCACTGTCAGCAACTAGCACTGTCCTGAGGAAGCACTGTCAGGAAATAGCACTGTTAGGAATTGGCACTGTCAGTAATTAGCACTGTCCTGAGGAAGCACTGTCAGGAAATAGCACTGTTAGGAATTGGCACTGTCAAGAGTTGGCACTGTCAGGAATTGGCACTGTCCTGAGGAGTTGGCACAAGCATGACGCCAAACATAAAGACTTAAGTTGGATATAAAGATGCTCAGAAAAGAAATTTGGCCTTAGGATAGTCCGGGTAGGATGCTCTTCTCCTCCCCTTCCTCCTCCTCCTCCTCTTCCTCCTCCTCCTCCTCCTCCGCCTACTCCTCCACCTCTTCCTCCTCCTCCTCCTCCTCTTCCTCCTCCTCCTCCTCCTCCGCCTACTCCTCCACCTCTTCCTCCTACTCCTCCACCTCTTCCTCCTCTTCCTCTTCCTCCCCTGCTTTTTCTTCATCCACTTTACTTTTCCTCTCCTCCTCCTCGTCCTTCTCCTTCGCTTTCCTCTCTTATTACTCTCCCGCTCCTCCCCCTCATCCTTTTCTTTTTCTTCTTCGTCTTTTTCCCTCCTCTTCTCTTCCTCCTCCTCCTCCTTCTCCTCTTCCTTCACTCTTTTTCTACTTCCTTTCTCTCTCTCTCTCCCCGCTCTCTCCTTCTCCTTTTCCTCCTCCCTCCTCCTCCTCCTACTTCTCCTCTTCCTCCTCCTCTCCCTGTCCTACCCTCTCCTCTCTTCCTCCCCTTCCTCTTCTTCCTACTTCAGGTTCTCTCCACTTCTCCCTCTCCCCTTTTCTTTTCCCCGTTTCTTCTCTTTCTCTCTTTTCTTTTCTCGGTCACTGCTCTCCTTCTCCCCTCTCGTTTTCTTTTTCTCTTTTTATCAAAATGTTTGTCTCTTCTTACTCTTTTTTTTCCACTTCCTCCAAAAAGTCATTTTCTCTCCTCCCTCCCTCTCTCTCTCTCTCTCCCCTTCAGTCCTCTCTCTTTCTCTTTTATCTCGTTCTTCACTTACTCTCCTCCTCTCCCCTCCTGTCTCATTCTCCCTCCATTATTCTCCCCCGTCTTATTGCCTCCCCTCCTTCCCCCCCGATTCTTGTAATTTCTCAATTACCCTTTTTCTCTCTTTCTATATCTTCTCCATTCTCTTTATTTCCCTTTCTTCCCCTCCTTCCCTCTTTTCCTTCCGTCTTCTCTTCCCTTTCCTTCCCTTTCCTTCCCTTTCCTTTTCCTCACTTTTCTTTCCTTCCCTTTCCTTTCCTTTCCTTTCCCTCCCCTTCCCCTTCCCTTCATGCCTTCCTTTCTCTTTTCTTTTCCTCCTGTCTCTTCCTCTTATTCCCTTCCCCTTTCCTTTATTTCTCTTCCCTTTTTCTCTTCCCTTTCCTTCTGTTACCTCGACTTCCATTTCTTTTCCATCGCTTCCCTTTCCTTCCTTTCCCTCCCTTTTCTCTCCGTATTCCTTCTTCTCCTTTCCCTTTCCTTCCCTTCCCTTAAATTTTCTTATCTTCCCTTTCTCTTCCCTTCTTTTTTCTTTCCCTGAACTTTCCCTCTCTTCCCTTTCCTTCCCTCCCTTCCTTTACTTTCCTTTCTCTTCCTTTTTTCCGTATTCCTCCTTTTCATTTCCCTTCTTTTCCCTTTTCCTCTCTTCCCTTTATCCTCTTTTCTTTCCCTCCTCTCTTCTTACCCTTTCTCCTCTTTTCTTTCCTTCTCATCTTTTTACTCTCCTATTCTCTCCCTTCCCTTTTCTTCCTCTCCTTTCTCTTTTGCCCTATTTCTTCTTTCTCGTCTCTTCTCCTCTCTTACCTTCATGCACCCTTTCCTCTCCCTTCCCTTCTCTTCCTCTCCTTTCTCTTTTGCCCTATTTCTTCTTTCTCGTCTCTTCTCTTCTCTTACCTTCATGCCAACTTTCCTCTCCCTTCCCTTCCTTTCCCTTCCCTTTCCTTCCCTTCATTCTCGCCTTCCCTTCTCCTATCCTTCATTCTCTCCTTATCCCCCCTATTTACCCTTTCTCCCTCATTTCTCTTTCCCTCCCCTCCCCTCCCACTTCCTCCTCCTTTGCCCCTCTCCCTACCCACCTTAGCCCCCCCTTCTTCCTTATCCCTCGTTTCCCCCCCTCCCTTCATCTCCCCATTCTCCCCCCTTGGTCGGACTCTCCCACCCCCCATTCCATTCCTTCATTCTTTAACCCATAAAGATTTCTTTCTGTTATTTTGACTCTTCTCCCTGACGCCGGACTGGAAGGAAAAAAAAAGTACCACACAATATAGAAGGGTCGGGTTCTAGACCTTTTCACTTACCTCCTCTCATTCTTCTAACCTCACTTCCCCCCCACCTTCCTCCCCCTCCTTCCACCCCTCTATCTTCACCCCCCCTTCACCCCCTCCCTATACAACTTTCCCCTAAAATTTTAAATTTAAGTTTACGGGAGCTAGTTTCCATTTCTTTTCTTTTTTTTTTTCTCGTCCACCTCCTCCTACTCCTACTTCTACACCTCCACCTCCTCCTCCTCTTCCTATCCCTTTTCCTTCTCCTCCTCCTCTCCCTCTTCCTCCTCCTCTCCCTCATTTAGATATTTTCACTCACCTTTTTTCTCTTCCAATCTGACCTCCTTCCTCCTTCCCGCCCTCACCCCATCTCCCTTTCCTCTTTCCCTAAAAAAGAAAAAGTCTACGGGACACGCGTTCCATGTTTGACTTATAATAATCTTTCTCTCCCTACCCCTCCTCCTCCTACTCCTCCTCCTTCACCTCCTTCTCCTCCTTCTCCTCTTCTTTTTCCTCTCCTCTTCCTCCTTCTCTATTCCTACTTCTTTTTCTTCAGGTCCTTTTTCTCCTGTTGCCCCATTTCTACTCGTCATCATTCTGCGGGATCTAATATCCATTTCAAAGTCCTTTATCTCATCTTTCTTCTCCTCTCCCTCTTCCTCCTCTTCTTTTTTTCCTCGTTCTATACTTCTTTTCCTCCTTATTCTCCTCAACCTCCTCCTAATCCTCGTCCTCCTACCTTCTTCATTAGAGTGCTCTCCTTTTCATCCTCTACTACATCGCTAAACCTTTATTTGCTCTAATAAGAGCCTTATAGCTTTTCTTCTAGTCACAGCTAAACGACTTTATTCAGCAAACGTAAGCTTCTGGTATTCAAAGGTATAAGAAATATCCGATATTGTGTCTACTTATTATCTATTTATTTATTGACTAATTTGGCTTCAGGCAATTGTATTCATTTATAAGGAACTCTGGGCCTCAGTGGTGACCTCTCGGCAGTCCACCACTTCTCTCACTCCTCTCACTCCACTCTTTCGAACGCTCTCACTCCTCTGCAACTCTCTTTCCCTCCCCCTTCCTTCTTCGCAGCTCTCTTTTGCTGTCTTCATCCCGAACTCTTAGACCTCGAACTCTCTGTCTCTCTTCTTTCCTCCACACTCCACAGCCTGGAGTCGTTGTGGTCTCTTAACTGACGTTTAGTGTCGGCGCGAGGATCTCTGCCTTAGGCCCCTGGAGGACGAAGTTGAGGCGACGTCGGACCCCGAAGGAGCACAAAGTTTAAGGGGGACTTCGATTCCAAGGGGTTCTTGGAATTTAGAGGACTTCAGATAGTCTCCGAGCTCAGAGGATTTCGAGTGTTTGTGGTTTCCGAACTAAGGAAGGTCTTCGACTTTCGATGTCCTCGAAGCCCGGAAGACCTTAGGTCTTTGTAGTTTTCGAACTATGGAGTGTCTTCGACTTTCGATGTTCTTGGAACTAAGAGGACTTCGAGTCTTTGTGTTTTCCGAAGTACAGAGGGTCTTTGGTTCCGGACGTTCTTCGAGCTCAGAAGACTTCGAATCTTAAAGGTTCTCGAAATATTCAAGGTCTTCGAATCAGGATGTTTTGGAAATCAGAAGACTTCGAATTTCAGAGTTCTTCAGCTCTAGACGTTTTCGAAGCTTTGGAAGACTTTGAAGACTCATTCGGGAGACTTTGACGACTCCTTTGGGAGGCTTCATAGGCTCTTTTGGAAAAATTCAAAACTAAATAATCGTGGAATTTCCATGGGTCCTGATAGACATAGTATTAATACGCCAGTCTTGATCATTCTTACAGTACAGAGTCCAGTAGTTCTCGATCCGTTGTCATGTTTCTATATGCGTTGTTGTTCTTTAGCCTCCTGTAGACCACTATTCATCACTAAATAAAATCATCAGACACCCACTAACTACCTCTAGTTTTCGGTTAGTGACCTCACTTGGTAAACTACCCTGACTCAGGTCAAGAACCAGTGGTGGTCGAAGTTGGGAAGACTTCGACTTCAAATGGTTTCCAAAGTATAGTTCTTGGACGACCTCGAAGTTCGCAGGACCTCAAACACCAGAAGCTTCCGAAGTATAGAGGTTCTTAGATTTCTGACCACCTGTACAAAGACTCTTGGACAATGGATGACCTCGAAGTTCGCAGGACCTCAAACACGAAAAACTTCCGAAGTATTGAGGTTCTTGGACACTGAAGGTCCTTTGAGGTCAAAAGACCTCAAACATCAGAAACTCCCGAAGAATAAAAGAATCTTCGACGTTGGACGATTTTGGAGTTCGCAGGACATCGAATTGGAGACACTTCCGAAGTATGAAGATTCTTAGTCGAAATTT
>NC_134800.1:2126215-2136215 GCF_046742065.1 Oratosquilla oratoria | reverse complement strand
GTACTCTTTGTTCTTGGACTCCCGAAATAGACTTCCGAGAAAAATTTTCTGTTTTTGGACTCCCGAACTCGACTTCGGAAGAAGTCTTCTTTGTTCTTTGACTCCCGAGGTGGACTTGGAGAAAATTCTTGGACTCCCAAAGTGGACTGAGTCTCGCAAGGTGGAGGTTCACCTCGGACCTCAAGCCCCTGAGGCGGTGTCGTTCTTGGTACAAGTGGCCCCAAGAGCCAAGGATCCTGCGAGATATAAGTGACCTGAGCCAAGAGAATCCCTGAGGACGACGCGTCCCTTTGAGTGAAGAACTCCCGGAGGTTAGGATCTCTCTCTCTCTCTCTCTCTCTCTCTCTCTCTCTCTCTCACACACACACACACACACACACACACACACACACACACACACACACACACACACACACACATACACGACCGCTGGGGTAGTGGTCAAGCGGGTCGGATGTACTTTTTTTGGCCACTTCCCTTATAAAAGGGAAAAGGGCTTTGTAGTATATAAAAGTTAGTCGGTGATAAAAACAAATATTGATTAATCAACATTATTGACCAATTCCCAGCGCCTGGAACTTTCATAACTAGGAACAAGACACGAATACCACAGACAAAAAAAAAAATAAATAAATAAATAAATAAATAAAAAAAAAAAAAACCTTTGTCAATAAGAAGGGAATTTGAATACCATTGTGGACAATGTTTATCACGCTCGATGGACTGTGAATGCGATTCTGTTCCAGTTTACGCCCGGCGGCCGGCCGGCGAAAATATATTTTCTTGGTGTGTGTTCGGGCGACCTGACTCACTACCATCGCCCAAAAGTTGGACCACAATTCTCAGATTTTCAATGAATTGCGGTCTAAGATCGTTTCTTAGGCAAGACTTTGTGTGTGCGTGTACGTTCCACAAAGACCATTAATACGGAAGATGGATATACATATGTATATTTTCTTATTCATATTTTATTTTCTATTTATTTATGTTTTTTCATATATCATTTGTTTATAATTTTGTTTATTTATTTATCTATTTACGTATATATTTTTTATTTTTATCTGTTCGTATTTTTTTTTTATCTTTACTTTTCATTTTGTTTTCTTATTTATATTTTAATTTGACTTATTTAATTTTGTTTTATTTTATCTTGTTTATTTTTAATTTTTCATCTTATATTACTTTAATTTGTTTCATTCAGATATACATTTGTTGATTTATTTATTTATCATTCTATCCTACTTTATTCTATTTTATTTTATTTCGTTCAAGTATTCATTTGTTGATTTATTTATTTATCATTATGTCCTACTTTATTTTATTTTATTTCATTTCGTTGGAGTATTCAATTGTTGATTTATTCATTTATCATTATGTCGTACTTTATTCTATTTTATTTCATTTCGTTCTAATTAATTTTCTTTCTTTTTCCAAAAAGGAAAACGAGCAGATTTACACACGCTTCCTCTCTGGGGATGAAACGTTGTTTCAGGTAATAGGAGGTGATCTGTCTATCTACCTATCTATACACAGAAGCTTCTTTCCCCCTTATAAAAGGGGTAGCCAGCCAAGGCACGCTCCCATACCCACACCCATTCCATCCCTCCTGGGTGAGGGGGTCATCCCGCAATCCCGCCCACTGCCGCCCTGGGTCAGAAGCTATGCAGCGAGGCATAGATAGGAGGGGATAGGAGGTAGATAGGGGGAAGCAGTAAGAAGGAACAGGAAATAGGATGGAATGGGAGACAAGAAAAAGAAAAGAGAAAAAATATGAAAAAAAGAGAAAGAGAGAAATAGAAAAAAATGTGAAAGGAGAGAAAGAGAAATAGAGAAAAAATGCGATAAAAGAGAGAGAAAAGAGACAAATATAAAAAGAGAAAAAAAACAAGAAAGGAGACGATGAGGAGCTTAGAGAGGAAGAAGGCGAGGTGTGAAGAGGAACGAAAGGAAAAAAGAGAGGTAGTGGAAGAGAGAAGAGAGGAAGGGGAGGAGAGGGGAAGATGGCGATGGAATTATGAGAAAAAAATTAAGTGAAAAAAAAGAGAAAAAAGAGAATAAAGAGGAAGAGAAAAGAGAATACAATGAGAAACGACAAAGAGGAAGAAGAAGAGAGCGGTGGTGGTGACGGGGAGGGAGGGGGGAGGGGACCTTCCAAATAAGGAGCGATGGATTGGATGACAATTACGAGGGTCGTCCTTGGGCGTCGAGTGGCACTCGGTCCGGAACGAGGACCTTCCTCGAGAGCCACCAGGAGTTGCGGATGCGAAAGGGGGAGGGGGGAAGGAGGGGGACAGGGGGAAGGAGAAGGGGAGGGGGACAGGGTGAAGGAGAAGAGGGAGGGGGACAAGGAGAAGGAGGAGGGGGAGGGGGACAAGGGGGAAGGAGAAGGGGAGGGTGACAGGGGGAAGGAGAAGGGGATAGGGAGAAGGAGGGGGACAGGGGGAAGGAGAAGGGGAGGGGGACAGGGGGAAGGAGGAGGGGGAGGGGGACAAGGGGGAAGGAGAAGGGGAGGGGGACGGGGAATGGGGGGAAGGAGGAGGGGGAGGGGGACAGGGGGAAGGAGAAGGGGAGAGGGACAGGGGGAAGGAGGAGGGGGAGGGGGACAAAGGAGAAGGAGGAGGGGGACAGGGGGAAGGAGGAGAGGGGAACGGGGAATTGGAGGAATGAGGATGGGGAGGGGGACAAGGGGAAGGAGGAGTGGGGAGGGGAAAGGAGGAGGAGGAGGGGTATGAAGTGAGAGGGATTGGGGTGAGGGAGAAAGGAGGACGGGGAGGGGGTAAAGAGGAGGGGAGGAAGGGGGGATAGGGAGGAGGAGGGGGTGATATGAGAGGGGGGAGGGGAGGGAAATTAGAAGTGGAAAGGGGAGGGGAGGGGAAGGAGGAGGGGAGGAGTATGAGGTGAGGGGAATGGGGATGGGAGGAAGGAGGAGGGGATGGGAGGAAAGAGGAGGGGTATGAGGTGAGAGGAGGGGAGGAAGAGGGGATAGGGAGAAGGAGGAGGGGAGGGAGGAAAGAGGATGGGTATGAGGTGAGAGGAGGGGAGGAAGAGGGGATAGGGAGAAGGAGGAGGGGTATGGGGTGAGGAGGAGGGAAGGGGAGGGAAAGTAGAAATGGGAAGGGGGAGAAGGAGGGAAAGAGATGGGGAGAGGAGAGGAGAAAGAGGGAGGAGGGGGAGGGAGGGAGGGAAGAGTGGGAAAGGTGAGGAGAGAGTGGGAGGGGAGGAGGAGTGGGAAGATGGGATGGGGAGGCGTGGATGAGAAGAAGAAGGAGAGGAGGGACGAAAGGGGGGGAAGGGGGAGGGGAGAGGCTAACAGAGAGTCTCATGTCACGGTTGGGGAGGGACTGGGAACCTGACATTAGTGGGCATAGCGCAGTTGTCAACCGCATGATTTTTTCCTTTCTTTCTCTCTTTCTTTCTCCTTTTTTCTTTTTTCTTTCTTTCTTTCTCTCTCTCTCCCTCCCTTTCTTTACCATACCATGGACGTGACGATGTGAGGTGGTCGAGGAAGTACATATATGCATGCATACATACATACATATATGCATGCATATATACAGACGTACATACATACATACATACATATATATATGCATGTATATATACAGACGTAAATACATACATGCATACATACATATATATATGCATGCATATATACAGACGTAAATACATACATACATACATATATACATACATACATGTATACGTACGTACATACATACATGTATACATACATACATGCATAAATACATACATGCATAAATACATACATGCATACATGTATATATACATACCAAAAGGCCTTTCCCCCTTACTAGGGGGTTGGCCGAATCAGTGTATGCAGCCGCTCTACACTCACCAAGCACCCGTTCCTCGTCCCCTCTCCCCCCACACCTTATCACAGACAGGAGCTTCCCTGATACCTATCAGGTTAAGCAAGATAACAAGTTTTGCATAACAAACGTAGTTCTCCGTGTGATGCCTACAGACGCAGAGAGAAGGTCCCTGGGGGGAACTGTGTTGTAGTTGGGAAGAGCCTGAAGGTCTTCTGTTTGGATGTTAAGGTTGTGCAATAATTCCTTGAGAAAATGTATACACACACACACACACACACACACACACACACACACACACACACACACATATATATATATATATATATATATATATATATATATATATATATATGTATGTATGTATGTATGTATACATATATATGAGAGAAGGTAGGGAAAGGTTGGGAATAAATTTATGCTCTCAGCTTGGCGGGTTCCCTCTCGCAACGAGCATGAAACTTGTGATCTGAATGTAATCCAGCAAGTCCTCTGAAGAAGACCAAAGTGGACGCAACGTTAGGGTAATACATTTATTCCTAACTCATCTTCGTTTACCCTTCCCCATATATATATATATATATATATATATATATATATATATATTATATATATATATATATATATATATATATATATATATATGCATGAGAAATCACATAAACTCGTGATTCTAAATATGCGGAAAAAACCACCAAGGAAAAAGAAAAACTGATGACCAAGCGCTTTCGTCTATTCAGAACATCCTCAGGGTATATATTCTTGTGTACTTTTTCTTTTCTATGTACCCTGAGGATGTCTGAATAGACGAAAGCGCTTGGTCATCAGTTTTTCTTTTTCCTTGGTGGTTTTTCCGCATATATATATATATATATATATATATATATATATATATATATATACATATATATATATATATATATATATATATATATATATATATAATGTGTGTGTGTGTGTGTGTGTGTGTATGTTTGTGTCAGAGAAAGAGAGAGAGTGTGTATATATTGCAGAGTACTTCCTGCAGTTAACCGGTCGTTAAAGAGCAGCCTGATCGTGCCACAGCCGGTCGTATAAAGAGAGCACCGGATTTCTGGACCGAGCCGGCCTCACAAGATAGCCGGTCGTTTAAAGGCATCTGGCTGTTCAAAGCCGTCCGGCTGTTTGAAGGTAGCCGGACAGCCGGTCGCTTAAGTATTCATGAAAAACGAGACCGTTTTGCATGCCGGCCGGCCGCCGCCGGTTGGAGGAAGAGGGGGAGGAGGAGGAGGAGGAGGAGGAGCTAGAGGCACGCCTCATTGGTCCAGACCAGCGGATCGTCGGCGTTGATTGGTCGGTGGCGTTTTGAAAGGTCGCACGTGATTGGCGGAGGAGAAACGTTCGCGATGGCGGTTGCCAACGTTTTATAGGGAAGGGATGCAAATTGTGAACCGCTTGTTGGCTGTTGTTGAATTGGAGTCGGGGGCGATTAGTTTTTGAGTCGTGTTTTTTTTTTTTAATATAAAGGGGGATATGGGGGGAGGGAAGGAGGGAGATTGGTATGAGGGAGGAAGGGAGAAGAGAGGAGGGAAGGAGGGGAAAGGGAGGGAGGAGAGAGGGAGGAAGAAAGGGGGAGGAGAGAGAGGGGAAAGGAGGGAATAGGGAGGGGGAAGGAAGAGAGGGAGAAAGAAATGAGGGGAAAGAATGGAGGAGGGAGGAAGGGAGAAAGAAAGGACGGGAGGGAATGGAGGAGGGAGGGAGGGGGGAATGGAGGAGGGAGGGAGAAAGGAAGGAGGAAGGGGAAAGAAGGCAGAGAGGGAGAAAGAAGGAAGGGGGAAGGAAGAGAGGGAGAAATGAGGGAGGGGAAGGAATGGAGGAGGGAGGGAGGGAGGGGAGGGGGAAGGAAGAGAGGGAGAAATGAGTGAGGGAGGGAGGGGAGTTAGGAATGTTGGTTTTGGAGTGTTGAACAGAGCAGTGGAGTTAGGTGGATTTGACGCCCGTCCTCAGTAGTCGAGGTGAATGGAATTGGATGGCCTGTGTTTCGTGTTTTTTTTTTATCTATTTATTGCTATTATTTTTTTCTTTTATTATTATTTCTGTTCTTTTTCTTCTTCTGTTTTTCGTCTTTTTTCTCCTTGTTCTGTTTTTTTTTATTGTCATTATCATTGTTGTTTTTGTTATTATTGTTTATTATTATTATTATTATTGTTATTATTATTATTATTATTATTATTATTATTATTATTATTATTCTATTACTATTATTGATAATATCATTATTATTATTATTATCATCATTATCATTTCATCATCATTTCATTATCATCATCGTCATCATCATCATTTTAATTATTATTATCATTACTACTACTACTACTACTACTACTACTAAAGATACTAAAGCATTCTGTTGAGAAGTTACGATATAATGTTCGCGAAGAGATATCACGTTCACAAACCAATAAACGTCATTTTTATCAGTTTTTTTTTTTTTTTTAATTCATGGCCTGATATTCAGTGATTACTGTTTCAGGTTATCTTTATTTGGGATCGAAGGCAATAAAGATGTAATTGCTCTCGACAATCTGCAGTTTTCCGCGATTACACTTCAACACACACACATGCACACACCCAAAGCACCAAGATATTTGCCTATAAATCTGTGTATTCACACACCCGTATACATACATACACACGTATACATGCGCATACACATAGATATACACATACACATATACATTCGTGCATATACACATACACATCGAAAAGCACATACAAATGAGTATACACAAAACACATGCGCGCACACACACATGCACACTCACGCGCGCACACACACACACACACACACACACACACACACACACACACACACACACACACACACACACACACACACAGACACACACACACACGCACACACACACACACACACACACACACACACACACACACACACACACACACACACACACACACACACACACACACACACACACACGCACGCACGCACACACACACAGACACACACACACACACACACACACACACACACACACACACACACACACACACACACACACACACACACACACACACACACACACACACACACACACCAACCCCCCTGGGCCCGTCTTCCACGCCTACAATTTAGAACCTTGTGGGGGACGGGGGGGAGAGAATTGGGGAGAAGGTGGGGGGAACGCCATCCTTCAAAGGAAGACGAATGGGGGAGGACCGGGAGGAGTCTTTAGGGAAATGGTTCACCCTTCCCCATCTCCCCCCTTCTCCCTCTCCTCCCTTCCCCCTCTTCCCACCTCAGCTTCCCCCATCCCTCTTCCCCCCATCCCTCTCCCCCCCATCCCTCTTCCCCCTTCTCCCCTTCTCCCCTTCCCCCCGGTCGACCGTCGATCAAGAGACCATCACCTCGGTTCCTGTCGCGCCCCGGGGGGAACGTCTCCCCCCTCTCCCCCTGCTACCTCTCCTCAATCTTCCCCCTCCCTCTTCCACCTACCCCTCTTCCCCATTCCTTCTCCCCCTCTCCCCTCCCCTCCTCCCCTATCTCCCCCTCCCCTCTTCCCCTCCTCCCCCTCCCCTCTCCCCCTCCTCCCCCCACTCCCCTTTCTCCCCCTCTCCCCCTTCTCCCCTTCTTACTCCTCTCCCCTGCCTACCTCTCTCCCCTTCCTCCCCCTCCACATCTTCCCCCTCCTCCACCTCTTCCCCCTCCTCCACCTCTTCCCCCTCCTCCACCTTTTCCCCTCCCCCTTCCTCTTACTCCTCTATCCTCCTTTCTCCAATACCTCCTCCCTCCTCCTCCTCCTCCCCCTCCTACACCTCCACCTCCTCCTTCACCTCCCTCCTCTTCCTTCTCTTCCACTTCCTCCCCACCTCCTCTTCCTCCTCCTCTTCCTCCTCTTCCACTTCCTCCTCCTCCTCTTCCTCCTCCCTGTCTTCGCTCCTCCTCCTCCTCGTCTTCCTCCTCCTCTCCCGCCGTCATAAGCAGAGGCGGAACCGTTTGTCACCTGACGGTCAGGACGGACGAGCGGCGACGCAGGAAACGATCACTTAGGGACCCCATTGGCCGCTTCGGGGGGACCACCCCCGGGGGGGGGAGAGGGGAAGGGAAGAAGGTGAGGTTGGAGGGAGGGAAGGGGGGAGGAGGGAGGGAGAGGAGGGGGGGAGGAGGGAGGGAGGTAGGGAGGGAAGGTAAGAGGAAAGAAAGGATGGGGGGTGGGAGGGAGAGGAGGGACGGGATGGAGAGGGGATGGAGAGAAGGGGGAATGGAGAGGGGAAGGGGAGAAAAGGAGGTGAAGATGGAGGGAGGGATGGGGAGGGAAGGGAAGGGGGCGAAGGAAGGAGGGAGGGACAGGTGGAAGGAGGGAAGGGGGAATGGAGAGGTGAAGGTGGGAGGGAAGGTAAGGAGGGATTAGGGAGGGAAGGGGGTAGGAGGGATGGGGAGGGAGGGAGGGAAGGAAGGTAAGGAGGGTACAAAATATGGGAATCAATTTATTTGTATATGTCAATCGGTGGATGTGCGTGCGTGTGTGTGTGTGTGTGTGTGTGTGTGTATGTGTGTGTGTGTGTGTTTTAATTTGCGTGTGCACGCGCATAAGCGTGTTGTTGTTGTTAGGAATATCTCCATCGGCTCTTCGTCGTTGGTAATTGCCTCACACGCCCGCGCGCATGCACGCACAGTAACACGTTTGTACACATGTACACAAACAAGCAAGCAGACGTACATAAGCGTGTTTGTACGTATTTACGCATATACACACGCATACACATCGTACATAGACACATGCGTTTGTGCATACATATGTTACTGTAGATACGGTACACACAAATGCACATACAAATAAATATATGCCTATTCATAATCACACGCAAGGACACATACAAACACACACACACACACACACACATACACACACACACACACAACTCGGTGGCGCGGTTGATAGGGTCCCAGACTGTCAGTACGGCGGTGCCGGCGGTACCTGGTTTGAATCCTGCCCAGGGCTGAAATTATTTCAGTATCACTGCGCTTCGAGTCGTTACTCCAACTCTCGTGGGCTGGGAGTTGGGTGTGTGTGTGCGTGTAAGGCCATAGATCGGTCATACGAGCTCTGAGCTCTCTTTCGGAGGGGAAATAGCTGTCAATCACGAGTCCAAGACGTGATCCAAAGACCAAGGTGAAAACACACACACGCGCGCGCACACACACACACACACGCACACACACACACACACACACACACACACACACACACACACACACACACACACACACACACACACACACACACACACACACACACACACACACACACACACACACACACACACACACACACACACACACACACAGGATTCAAAAAACAAAACAATAACCTTCATCGGGCTCATGCGAATTTGCATTAATCATCGGACACATCTACGTTAATCACCGTTCAGTGAGCAATACATTACGATACAATGACATGAAGCATTATGAACCCAACACCAGGTCGTCCTGGATTCGGAAACGAGGTCAAAGGCCCCCAGTGACTGCCACTCGCCCAGGAAGCACACAGGGCACAGGTGACGGCTTCGGCCGCAGGCAGGGGGGTTTGTATGAGGTCCTGGCCACCTTAGGTGCCGTCAACAGCGCCTCATAATGATGAGCGTTTTATGTACTCGGCGCTGCAGATTCACGAGGTGACATACATCATGATCTTAGGCTCTCGTGTTTCTAATTGTTTATTTATATATTCATTTATTTATTTATTCGCTTATTTATTTATTTGTTTATCTTTTAGAGAAATGCGTGGAAACATATTTGCATGAGATTATAACAAATGTATATACGCTTGCAAAATATGTATTTATACACACGCGCGCACACACACACACACACACACACACACACACACACACACACACACACACACACACACACACACACACACACATACATATTATATATATATACTTATTTATATATATATTTATTTATATTTATGAACATTGTGTATGTACAACTGGGTACAGAAAAACTTTTCCAAAACACGTTTTTAATACAACTTAATGTATTTTGTGATCATTTTACTGCAAGCGCAGTTTTGTAAATACAAGAGCTTCCCGAGACGCCATTACTCACGTCCTTCTTTCTTTCTTTCCATGTCTTTGCAGATGAGATTTCATTACCG
>NC_134800.1:2088715-2121215 GCF_046742065.1 Oratosquilla oratoria | reverse complement strand
CAACTCTCCCTCCCCTTCCTCCCTCCCCTCCTCCCTCCCCCTCCTTCCTCTCCCTCAATCCGTCCTCCCCCACCACCACCGCCACCGTACTTTGAATTAATTTATTCTGTTTTAATCACGAGACAGTTTTAGTGAGAGGAAGTGTGGCATTATTTGATGCCATTGTTGTTGTTGATGTCGTTGTCGACGTGATGGAAGGGGGAGGGGGATGGAAAGGGAACGGAGGTAACAGGGGGAGGGAAGGGGGAGGGGGAGAGAAAGGAAAGGGGGAGAGGAGAGAAAGGAAAGGGTAGAGGTAACGGTGGAAGGGAGACGGAGGGGATGAGGGGGAGAGGAAGGGAATGGAGGTAACAGGGGGAGGGAAGAGAGAGGGAGAGAGAAAAGAAAGGGGGAGAGGAGAGAAAGGAAAGGGTAGAGGTAACGGTGGAAGGGAGACGGAGGGGATGAGGGGGAGAGGAAGGGAATGGAGGTAACAAGGGGAGGGAAGAGAGAGGGGGAGAGAAAGGAAAGGTTTGAGGTAACGGGGGAAAGGATGAGGGGGAAAGGGAATGGAGGTAACAGAGGAGGGAAGGGGGAGGGGGAGAGGGGAGAAAGGGAAGGGTGGAGATAACAGGGGGAGGGAGAAGTGATAGCGTTTGGCGGATTATTGAAACATTTCGAGGCGGTTTTCTCGTCTGTATTGTAGAGTTCAATACACTCCGTAGATCCTACTCGATCTACATCTACGTTCGCCTCCGCCTCGTACAAGTAGAAATGTTGACAAAGCATTTTTAATGGGAGTTGGCAGCCTTACAATTATTCTTAATTAAATCTAGTAACATGGAAGTTAGTCGTCCATATACGGTATCATATTTTCATCATAAAGATGTGTAGTTGTTTCTTGTGGTTTAATTATTATCCGCATTAATCTAAATATAGAATATAACGTGTATGTTAGAAAAGGTGTTTTTTGAAATCTGATTATTTCATGGTTTGATCACGTGAAGGAAAAGCCTATGGGCGTGTATGTTCGTATGGATGTTTAATGTATTTTCTATTAGCGATGTTGCAATATGTGAGGTTATAGGTAATAGTTACAGAGGGAAGGGATGAGGGGGAAAGAAAGGGAAGGGTGGGGATAAATGGGAAGGAAGAGAAAGGGAAGAGTGAAGGTAACGGGAGGAGGGAAGGGGAGAGGGGGAGAGAAAGGAAATGGTGGAAGTAACGGGGGGATGGGGAGAGAAAGGGAAGTGTAGAGGTAACGGGGGGAAGGGGGAGGGAAGAGGAGGTAATATATGTCCACTGGGTAACATACTAGACCTGAGCCCTAATATGCATAGGTTCGAATCCTCCTCTAAGGAGTTATACGTCTATAAGGGATTGGATTCCCTTTGCATCCCACAAAATCCCTCTTCTTGGATTACAATCCCGTTTTCCTTTTGCGTGTGAGGTCGAGAAAGAAAATGAAAGGGACAAAGGCCTATTAAGGACTTACTCGTATTTCTAAGGCCTCTCGGGACTTATTCCTAAGGTCTCCCCGCTAATATGACTGCGTTTATTCGAATTAATTACATTACGAAACACGTCATTGACTTCTCTGGATTAAGGCCAGGTAATCTAAAGCCCATTCGGGGTTTATGATCAACACGAAGTTTAAAGACTATATTTCAGGGTTAATAGGATTAACAGCGGAGGGAGGGAGGAAGGGAGGGAGGGAGGGAGGGGAGCGGGAGGGTGGGGGAAGGAGAAGGGAGGGAGTGCAGTGGACGGCAGGGTGGGAGGGAGGGGAAGGAGGGGAAGGGGGAAAGGAGGGAGGGGGAAGGGAGGGAGGTGATGGGTAGAAGGAAGGGAAGGAGGGAGGGGAAAGAGGGGTAGGGGAAAGGGAGGGAGGGAGGGAGGGGTAAGGAGAAGGGAGGAGTGGAGTGGACGGAGGGTGGGAGGGAGGGGAAGGGGGAAAGGAGGGAGGGGGAAGGGAGGGAGGGAGGTGATGGGTAGAAGGAAGGGAAGGAGGGAGGGGAAAGAGTGGTAGGGGAAAGGGAGGGGTAAAGAGAAGGGAGGGAGTGGAGTGGACGGGAGGGTGGGAGAGAGGGGAAGGGAGAAGGAAGGGAGGGAGGGGAAGGAGGGGTAGGGGGAAGGAAGGGAGGGAGGGGAAGGAGGGGTAGGGGGAAGGGAGGGAGGGAGGGGAAGGAGGGGTAGGGGGAAGGAAGGGAGGGAGGGGAAGGAGGGGTAGGGGGAAGGGAATGAGGGGTAGGGGGAAAGGAGGGGAGGGAAGAGGAGGAGGATTAGAAGGAAGGGAGGGAGGGGAGGAGTAGGGGGAAGGGAGAGGAGAGGGAACAGAGGGAGGGAGGGAGAGACGGGAGGGGTAGGAGAAGGGAAGGAGGGAGGGGGTAGAGGGAAGGAGGAGAGGGGTTGGGGAAAGGAAGAAGAGGTAGAAGGGACGGAGGGAAGGGAGGGGGAGGGGGAAGGGAGGGGTAGGGAAAGGAGAGGAGAGGTAGAAGGGACAGAGGGAAGGGAGGGGGAGGGTGGAGAAGGGAGGGGAGTGGAGAAGGAGGGGGAAGGGGGAGGGGAGGTACAGTCTATTAGATGGTATATCTATGACCGAAACATTTGAAAAAGCTTGGATTTGTTTCTCTTTTTTATCATCAACAAATTTATGTATTCATATAATCATTAGAATAGATTACAAAGGTACAGGAAGTCAACAGGATACCTTTTTAGTCCTTAACGATGCTGGATACAGAATCAAAAGTTATATAGTTAGAAAAATGAATATAACTGTAGATATTAATAGATACATAAATGAGTAGACATAAATAACAGATGGAATTGTAAATAGATGAGAATATAAAGTAAATGTATGTGTAAAAATGTCATTGCAGCATATACTGTACATATATATATATATAAATATATATATATATATATATATATATATATATTTATTTCAAACTTCTACATATATGCCTTCTCGATGTTGTCCGAATGTTGATGACTTAGAATTAAAGCGAATTGTGGTTGACAACTGTTAATCCTGTTCACTGGGACCCATTCAATGTTGTACAAATACTTTCCCGCGTTGTGTATATATATATAAATATATATATATATATATATCAATATATATATATATATAATAATATATGTATATATATATAAGTTAGAATTTAGTTTAATTGACATGGTGATGCTCTGTCTCTCTCTCTCTCTCTCTCTCTCTCTCTCTCTCTCTCTCTCTCTCTCTCTCTCTCTCTCTCTCTCTCTCTCTCTCTTTCTCTCTCTTGTGCGCACGGTCATGAGCCTGTGCATATGTACTGTATGCTGCCTATATGCATATATATTTGCTTTGTGTGTGTGTGTGTGCGCAAACATGCGTGTGCATATACACCGTACGCAGTCTACATGCATGTGTGGTTGTGTGTGTACTTATGTGCACATTCTTAGATGTGTATGTACACATATATGTGTTGTGCATGTACAGTATGTGTGTGTGTATGTGGGTCATAGGAAGGTTGCCCTTTAAGACTTGATTTAAAGGCGAGAGTGCCCGGCATCTGGCGCCAACGCGCACATGTCTAGAAATACCCGGAAACAGGTGTGCCATGCGTGCCATATGTGCCATTCGTGTCTGATGTATCAAGTGTGCCATGCGTGTCTGATGTATCAAGTGTGCCAGGTGTGCCATTCGTGTCTGATGTATCAAATGTGCCATGCGTGCCATTCGTGTCTACAAGAAGTGTGCCATTCGTGCCAGGTGTGTCATTCGTATTTGATATACCAAGTGTGCCATATATTCCATGCGTTCCTGATGTATCAAATGTGCCAGATGTGCCATGCGTGCCTGAAGTATCAAATGTGCCATGTGTGCCAGATGTGCCATTCGTACCTGATGTATCAATTGTGCCAGGTGTGCCATTCGTGTCTGATATATCAAGTGTGCCATGCGTGCCTGACGTATCAAGTGTGCCATGTGCGCCGCATATGCCAGGTGTGCCATGCGTGCCTGATATATCAAATGCCATGTATGCAAGTGTGCCATGCGTGCCAGGTGCCATGACTAGTCTGGCACTCTCCCAGGCAGACACCTTTCCGAGAATGAAAGATACCCATTTACATTTAGCATACAATCACGCCATTAAGTGTTGTCACTGATTTCAGAACACTTCGCTCAAGAGCATTGATAATTGAGTTCAGAGAACACAACCCATTAAGACTTGTGACAGAACTACATATGGACACCACGAATTAAGTCCTGCTACTATTTTCAAAAGTCTTCGGTCAAGAGCCTTTATTAGTAAGCACACTGAGCGAAATGTTTTGAAAATAGTGTCAACACTTCTGGGTTGGCTATACAAGCGTTTCTTTGAAGGGACACGTCCACAGTATGGACCAGCGACAGCGTCCAAATTATTCATGTGGTGGGGGGCAATGGGGAGAAGATGAAGTAGAAAGAGGGGAGGGGAAGGAGGAAACATGGGAGAGCTGGGGGGAATATAAGGGGAGACTGTAACCGGAGAAGGAGATAGGAGATTTAACATGGAATGTGAGAGGCCTAACCTAACCTAACCTAACCAAATCTAACCTAACCTAACCAAATCTAACCTAACCTAACCTAACCTAACCTAACCAAATCTAACCTAACCTAACCTAACCTAACCAAATCTAACCTAACCTAACCAAATCTAACCTAACCTAACCTAACCTAACCAAATCTAACCTAACCTAACCAAATCTAACCTAACCTAACCAAATCTAACCTAACCTAACCAAATCTAACCTAACCTAACCTAACCTTACCAAATCTAACCTAACCTAGCCTAACCAAATCTAATCTAATCTAACCTAACCAAATCTAACCTAACCTAACCTAACCTAACCTAACCTAACCTAACCTAACCAAATCTAATCTAACCTAATCCAACCCAGTCGAGTAGAGATAGGAAGGGAAAAGGGGAAGACGGGGAGAAGTAGAAACGGGATGGAAGGAAAGGAAAGGGAAGTTATGGGAAAGGAAAAGGAAATGTAGGAACAGACGTGCATGGCTAGAAATGAAAGGGAGGGAAGTAGGGTGGGAGGGGAGAAGGGAAAGAGGTTGGGAGGGAGAAGGGAAGTAGGGTGGGAGGGGAGAAGGGAAAGAGGGTGGGAGGGAGGGAGAGTGGGAGAGAGGGAGAGTAGAGAAGAGGAGATTGATGAGGTCGTATCCACAGGAAGCCAAAAGTTAGATCCACTGTGTTCGCGACTTGAGTGGAGGAGAGTGAGGTGGAGGGGGGGAGAGGAGGTGGTTGGGAGGAGGAGGAGGAGGGGTATAGGAAGACATGCTACTTTTAAATCTTAGGGAGTTTTTTATTTTTGGGGGGGAAGGAGGAAGTACTCCACCCCCCAAAGAGCTGTATAGGTCCTTCAGATTATGCGTTTTATCTTTTATCTGAAAGTGGAGTGGGGATGGGGAGGGGGAGAAGGGGGAAAGAAAATATCACTCAGGATATAATATATGTGTGTGTATGCGTGTGTATATATATATATATATATATATATATATATATATATATATATATATATATATATATATATATATATATATATATATATATATTATGGGTGGAAGGGAAAGAGGAAGGTAATAACACTGAGAGGCAGGTAATCAAGGGATACTAAGGAAAATGGGGGAATAGGGATGGGGAGGTTAGGGGGAGGGAGGTAATGAGAATAGGGGCTAGGAGGAAGGACTTAGAAGGTTAGGGAGTTGGGGTAAATGGTCGCAGGGTCAAGGATGTCGTTCATAAGGTAAGAAGGTAAGGGAAAGGTAAGGGTTTTAGGGGAAGGGAAGGTAAGGGTTTAGGGGGAAGGGAGTTAGGGGGTCAGGAAGAGGAGGGAGGGGGAGGGGGGAAGTGGTCGTTGGGATAAGGGTGGCCTATGTAAAGGAAAGTAAAGGTGGCTTAGCCGATTCGGTGTAGCCAAGAGTGGGAGGAAAGAAAGTGCAAGGCCGACCGTGAAGCCAGGGGCCTTCAGTTAGCGAGATTGTTTATGGCAAAGGGATTACCTTGGACCCTTGGATCCTCTCCCCCTCTTCCCCCCTCCCCCTCTTCCCCCCTCCCCCTCTTTCCCTCCCCCTCTCTCCCCCTCTTCCCCTCTCTCCCCCTCTTTCCCTCTCTCCCCTCACTCCTCTTCTCCCCCACTTCTCCCCTCTCCTCTCCCCTTCCCCTCCTCTCCCGCCGTCTCCCCTTCCTCTTCCCTTCCCCTCCTCTCCCCCTCCTCTCCCCCTCCCCTCCTCTCCCCCTCCCCTCCTCTGCCCCTCCCCTCCTCTCCCCCTCTCCTCTCCCCTTCCCCTCCTCTCCTCTTCCCCTCTCCTCTCCCCTTCCCCTCCTCTCCCGCCGTCTCCCCTTCCTCTTCCCTTCCCCTCCTCTCCCCCTCCTCTCCCCCTCCCCTCCTCTTCCCTTCCCCTCCTCTCCCCCTCCCCTCCTCTCCCCCTCCCCTCTGCCCATCCCCTCCTCTCCCCCTCTCCTCTCCCATTCCCCACCTCTATCCCCCTCTCCTCTCCCCTTCCCTTCCTCTTTCCCCCTCTCCTTCCTCTTTCCCCCTCTCCTCTCCCGTTTCCCTCTCCTCTCCCCCTTTCTACCTCCCCTTTCCCTCTCCCTTACCCCCGCCTTCCAACCTCATCTCCTCCTCCTCCTCCATGGACTCCTTCATCCTCCTCTTCCTCTTTATCTATTCTTCTTCCTCCTCCTCTTTTATCTTTTTCTTCTTTGTCTTTCTTCTCCTCTTGCTCCTCCTACTCCCCTTCCAAATCCTCCTCTCTTCCCATTCTTCCCCCTCCTCCTCCACTTCCCTCTTATCCTCTCACTCTTCCTCCTTCTCCTTTTCCTCATCTTCTTCCTCCTCCTCGTTCCATTCCTCCTTCTCCTTCCCTTCCTTCCCTTTCTCATTTTCATTCTTCTTTTCTTCCTCCCTTTCCTCCTCCTCCTCCCTCTCCTCCCCATCCTCCCTCTCCTCCCTTTCCTCCCCCTACCCTCCATCTCTTCCCCTCCCCTCCATCTCTTCCCCTCCCCTCTTCTCTCGCCTTCCCCTCCCCCTCCTCCTCCCTCCCTCCTCCTCCCTCTCCCCCTCCTCCCTTCCATCTCTCCCCCTCCTTGTCCATCTCTTCTCCCTACTCCCCATCTCTTCCCCCTGTTCCCCCTTCCTTCTCCCTCCTCTCCCCTTCCTCTCTTCCCTCTCCCCTCCTTCTCTTTTCCCTCCTCCCCCTCTCTTCCCTCTTCCCTCTTCCCTTCAACTTCGCCTCCTCCTTTTCCTTCTTCCCACAACTCCCCCTCCTCCCCCTCCCCCTCCCTCTCTTCCCTCTCGTCCCCCCTTCTCTTTCCCTTCCGTTCCATTTTCCCCTCTTCCCCCCTCTCTTTCCCCTTCTCTTCCATCTTCCCCTCGTCCCCCTCCCCACCTCCTCCTCCTCCTCTTCCTCCTCCTCTTCCTCCTCCTCCCCCCTCCCCCTCGTGGAAAGTTATGGAAAGTGAATAGGGTGGACAGAATCTTGGGGGGATTAGGGACTTAGGCCTCTCCCCCGGGGATGGGGGGAGGGGAGGGGAGGGGGCCGACTCCAGGTAAACGGATCAGTGGAAACGCGATCACCAAATCTATACAAGAAAAAAAAAAAAAGACTAACAAGGTGAGTGCGGGTGGGGTGGGTGGGGGAGGGCAGGGTCGTAATGCTGAAGAATCGAATCTACAGTTGTATGGACGAGTTCCTGTAGTTGTTATTGTTGTTGTTATTATTGTTGTTCTTGTTATTGCTTCAAATGGTACACTATATGTGTGACTCTGGTCCGTAAGGGTGTCAAGAAGTTTTCTCAAATCATTGAATGTTATTGTTGTTATTTATGTTGTTATTATTTTTAATATTATTGCTTCAAATGAAACAATATATGCGTGACTCCGGCCCGTAAGGGTGTCAAGAAGATCTCTTAAAGCATTGGGTGTTATTGTTATTATTGTTGTTGATATTGTTGTTATCTATATTGTTAATATTTTTATTGTTATTTAAATGGTACAATATATACGTGCCTCAGGTCCTTAGGGGTTTCAAGAAGTTCTCTTAAAGCATTGAGTGTCATTGTTGTTGTTATTATTGTTGTTAATATTGCTGTTGTTATATTGTTATAATTTTTATCGCTATTATTTCAAATGGTACAATATATGCGTGTCTCTGGTCCGTAAGGGTGTCAAGAAGCTCTTAAATCATTGAATGGTTTATTGTTGTTGTTATCATTGATATTGTTATTGTTTCTATTTTCATCGCTTTAAATGGTAGAACACATGCGTGTCTCTGGTCCTTAGGGGTGTCAAGAAGTTCTCCTAAGGCATTGAGTGTTTTATTGTTGTTGTTATTATCCTTGTTATTGCTGTCGTTAGGTAGTAGAAAGGAGGGACAGTGGAAGCTAAAATTGGTAAACATTTTCCCCTTGAAGATAAGCTATATATATATATATATATATATATATATATATATATATATATATATGTATATATATATATGGGCTTGCCTCTGGTCCGTAGGGGCGTCAATAACACTGAGTAGAATTGATTCCCCCAAACGGGGGAATGGCCCTGCGTGACAGTGGTCCATATGGGTGTCCCCAAAGCCTTGACACCGGGTAATGGTGACTTCCCCCCTTAACCACTGCGTGTATCTGGTCCGTAGGGGAGGTGTCCCGAAAGTGAGGGTTACACCTAAGGCCACCTAGCGGGTGAAATGAGGAGGAGGAGGAACAGGTGCTGGACGCCCACTGTTAATGAGGCCAATTGAGGGAGGGAGGGGGGGAGGGCAAATAATCATTAGAAGGTTAGGGGGGAGGGGGGCAGGTGCCCTCCCCTCTCTCTCTCTCTCTTTCTCTCTCTCTCTCTCTCTCTCTCTCTCTCTCTCTCTCTCTCTCTCTCTCTCTCTCTCTCTCTCTCTCTCTCATCTCGCTCTCTCGCTTTCTCTCTCTTTCTATCTGTCATTGTGTGTGTGCGTGTGTGTGTGTGTGTGTGTGTGTGTGTGCATGCCTCCCACTCTCTCTCTCTCTCTCTCGCTCGTTCCCTCGCTCATTTTCGTTCTCTCTCTCTTTCTCTCTCTCTCTCTCTCTCTCTCTCTCTCTCTCTCTCTCTCTCTCTCTCTCCTCTCTCTCTCTCTCTCTCTCTCTCTCTCTCCCTCCCTCTCTCTCTCTCCCTCGGCTTCTAGTTGAGACGGCGAAAGCAACACGCCAGGAGTCTCTTAACGGCGACCGAGGAGGTCCTCTCCTTTGCCCTTGGTACTCGGGCCTCATTTCGAACCGAGATCGAAAAGGACCTTCCAATCGACTCCCGATCCCACTCCCTGTGCTCCCTTCCCTCCTCCCACTTCCTGTGCCCCCTTCCCCCTCCCACTCCCTGTGACCCCTTCCCCCTCCCACTTCCTGTGCTCACTTCCCACCCCCACTCCCTGTGCTCCCGTCCTCCCCCCCACTTCCTGTACTCCCTTCCTCCCCCCACTTCCTGTGCTCCCTTCTCTCCCCACTCCCTGTGCTCACTTCCCTCCCCTCACTCCCTGTGCTCCCTACCCTCCTCCCATTCCCTGTGCACCTTTCCCTCCTATCACTTCCTGTGCCCCCCCTTTCCTCCCCCTACTCCCTGTGCTTCCTTCTCTCCCCCACTCCCTGTGCTCACTCCCCTTCCCCACTCCCTGTGCTCACTTCCCTCCCCCACTCCCTGTGCTCACTTCCCTCCCCCCACTCCCTGTGCTCACTTCCCTCCCCCCACTCCCTGTGCTCCCTCCCTTGGCAGTCGGAGGGCTCATTACACACTCCCGATCATCATCCCTCAAGTTCAGTAATCCCCCCTCCTCCTCCCCCTCTCCTCTTCCCCCTCTCCCCCTCCTCTCCTCTCTCCTCCCCTCTCCTCTCTCCTCCCCTCTCCTCTCTCCTCCCCTTTTCTCTCCTCCTCTCCTCTCTCCTCTCCTCTTTTTCTTCTCTTCTCCTCTCGCCTCCCCTCTTCCTCTCTTCCCATCTCCTTTCCTCTCCTCCCCTCTCCTCTTCTCCTCTCTCCGCACCTCCCCTCTTCTCTCCTCTTCTCCTCTCTCTTCCTCTCTCCTTTCCTCTCCCACCTCTCCTCTTCTCCCCTCTCATCTCTCTTCTCTCCTCTTCTTCTCTCTCCTCCCTTCTTCCTCTACTCCCCTCTCCTTTCCTCTCCCCCTCTCTTTCCTCTTCTCTCCTCTCTCCTCCCCTCTCCTTCCCTCTCCTCTCCTCCCCTCTTCCTCCTCTCCCTGTCTCTACCCTCCTTCCTTCCACTCTCCCTCCTCCGATCTTCTTCCCTCACCTTTTTTCTCCTCTCCCTCTCCATCTCCTCCCAGTCCTCCTCCTCCCTCTCTCCCCTCCCCCTCTCCCCCTCTCCCCCTCTGCCCCTCATCCAGGCTCAGTTTGCTAATCCCTGTTGCTCATATATCTACTCCCCCTCCACTCCCACACACATCTTCCCTCCTCCCCTCCTCTCACTCCTCTCACACATCTCCTCTCCCTACCTTTCCCTCTTCCTTCTCACCCTCTCTTCTCTCCCCTCTTTTCTTTCCCCTCTCTCTTCTTGTATCTTCCCCTCTCCTCTTTTCTCTTTCTACCCTCTTCCCTCTCCTCTCTTTCCTCCTGCCTCTCCCCTCTCCCCTCTCTCCTCTCCTTTCTCTTTCGTCTCTATCCTCTTGCCTTTTCCCCTTTTCCTTTTCCCCTTTTCCTTTTCCCCTTTCCCCTCTCCCTTCTCCCCTCTCCTCATTCCCCTGTCTCCTCTCTTCTTTCTCCCTTCTCCTCTCTTCGTTCTCCCCTCCCCTATCTCCCCTCTCTTCATTCTCCCGTCTCCTCTCTTCGTTCTCCCTTCTCCTCTCTCCCTCCTACTATTCATTCCCCCCTCTCCTCTCTTCATTCTCCCTCTCCGTCTCCTCTCTTCTCTCCCCGTCCCTCTCTTTTTTTTTCCCTTCTCCACTTTCCTCATTCTCCCCTCTCCTCTCTTCATATTCCCCTCTCCTCTCTTCATTCTCCCGTCTCCTTTCTCCCTCCTCTCTTCATCCCTCTCCCCCTCCTCTTCATTCTCCCCTCTCTTCTCTCCCCCTGTCCCTCTCTTCCTTCTCCCTTCTCCTCTCTCCTCATTCTCCCCTCTCTTCTCTCTTCATATTCCCCTCTCCCCTTTTCACTGAAGACGAATCTTTACTCAAAGGAGATTTTTGGCCACTTTCATCCTGCCCAAGACTCTTCGGCGACTCCAAGACTCTTCGGTGACATGTTGTCCCCCCTCGAGGATAGAAACGCCGGTCATTGGGGACAAAATAGATTTTCCTCTCCCCTCTCTACCTATACTTTCTCCTTCCCTCTCTCTCCTCATCCTTCTCTACTCCCTTCTCTCTCCCCTCTATTCCCTCCTCTCCCCCTTCCCTCTCCCCTCTCTACTCCTAACACTTTCTCCTCTCCCCTCTACTCCTTCCTCTCTCTCCCCTCTCCTCCCTCTTCTCTCCCCTCCCCTCTCTCCTCTCCCCTTTCTCCTCTCCCCTCTCTCCTCTCCTCTCTCTCCTCTCCCCACTCTACTCTCTCGTCTCTCCTCCCTCCCACGTCGTCTCTCCTCTATCCTCTTCCCTCCTTTCTCCTCTCCCCCTCCCCTCTCCCCCCTTCCTTCTGCCCTTGTCTCTTCTCCAAATCCTCCCATTCTCAACTCCAACCCTCTCGTCACTCTCTCTCTCTCTCTCTCTCTCTCTCTCTCTCTCTCTCTCTCTCTCTCTCTCTCTCTCTCTCTCTCTCTCTCTCTTTCTTTCTTTCTCTCTCTTTCTCTCTTTCTATTCTTCCTCTTCTTATTTCTATTCTCAACATCCTTACTTGTCCTCTTCTTCCCTCTCCCTCCCACTTTTGGTGGGAGGGAGAGGGAAGAGGAAGGGAAGGGTTAGAGAGAAGAGGAAGGCGAAGGCGAAGGGGAAGGGGAAAAGATAGGGGAAGGGTTAGGTTAAAGGTAAGGCTAAAGGGAAGGGGAAGGTAAAAGGAAAGGGAAAATGGATGGATAAGGGTAAGGGAAAAAGATAGGGGAATATTTAGGTTAAAGGTAAGGCTAGAGGGGAAGATAAGGGGAAAGACAAAGGTAAGGGGAAGAGGAAGAGGTAGGGTAAGGGGTCAGGGAAATATAAAGGGAAAGTGGAAGAATAAGGAGGGAGTGGAAGAGGAAGGGGTATGAGTAGAGGCAAAGGGTAATTAATAATTACCAGAGATATTCAAGATAAATAAGCCAACGAACAAAGATCAATCCTTCCCTTCTTTGATCATTTAATCCTCTTCCGTCACGCAGACATCTGCAATTAACATATTTTCAATAACATCGACATCTTTATTGAAAACGTTTGAACTCGAGTATGGAAACGTTTGCACATACACACACACACACACACACACACACACACACACACACACACACACACACACACACACACACACACACACACATATATATATATATATATATATATATATATATATATATATATATATGATGGAACAGGTGTGCGTTTGTATATAATGCATATGGTGAAGTGTAAAGATACAGACAGACAAGCAGACAGACATAAAGACGGACAAACAGACAGACACATAATAAAAGTTGACGACGGCTTAGACATTTGCATATCTGTAATAGCAGGTTTATCATCGAAACACACACAGACATGCACACACACACACACACACACACACACACACACACACACACACACACACACACACACACACACACACACACACACACACACACACACACACACACACACACACACACACACACACACACACACACACACACACACACACAGAAATATACAAATTTGATTCAACAGATATAGCCATGAGTGAGAATGTTAAAAAGGAGAATCCTGAGGGAGATTAAAAAAAAAAAAAAAAAAAAAAATCCTCAGAACGAAGAAGCTTTGATCCCAAACTCAAAGTTCCGACAGCTGGAGAGTGCTTTTGATGCTGTGCTTTTCAAGCTGTGCTTTCTGTACAAGCTCAGGGCGATCCAAGCAAAGGCGAGATAATCATCATCTCTAGCTAAGCGATGCTTCTCTCGTAATAAGAATATGCATGTATATATATATATATATATATATATATATATATATACACATTTTTATATGTATATATATATATATATATGTGTGTGTGTGTGTGTGTGTGTGTGTGTGTGTATCTTTGTTTATTTGTTTTTCCTCTTTCTTCTTTTCTTCGTTCTTCTCTTCCTTCTTTTTCCCATCTTTCATTTCTACTTCTTCCTCTTCTAATTCCTCCTCTTTCAGTTCTATCTTCCTCTTCCTTCTCCTCCTCCTCCTCCCAATCCTCCTCTCCTTATATTTCCCCTCCTCGTCCTCCTCCTACCAATCCTTCTGCCCCTCTTCCTCCTCTTCCTCCTTCTCTTCCTCTTTCTCCTCTTCCTCCTTCTGCTCTTCCTCCTCCTCCTCCTACTCCTCGTCCTCCTCATCCTCTTCCTCCTTGTACTCGTCTGCCTCCTGGCAATCCTCTTTCTCCTTTTATGTCTCTTCCCAGGTCCTCCTCCTCCTCCACCTCGTCCTTCGCCTCCTCTCTCCTCCTCCTCCTCCTCCTCCTTTCATGTCTTCCCCTCGCCCTCCTCTCCTTTCACTCTTTTTTCTCTCTTCGTCCCCCACAATCACCGTCGTTGCACTGTGTCCTTCTCCTCTTCTCTCTCTCTCTCTTTTTCTCTTCTTTTTATTCTCCTTTGGCCGAGCGCTATTTCCAGACTCGGTGTTTTTTTTTTTTTTTTTTTTTTTTTTTGAGCAAATAGATTTGTCCATTTTCTTTTAATCTGATTTTCGCAATCCTGGTCGATTCCTTGATCTCTTTTGCAAATTCTCCTCTCTCTCTCTCTCTCTCTCTCTCTCTCTCTCTCTCTCTCTCTCTCTCTCTCTCTCTCTCTCTCTCTCTCTCTCTCTCTCTCTCTCTCTCTCTCTCTCTCTCTCTTCCTCCTTTCCTCTCTCCCTCTCTCTCTTCCTCCCTCCCTCTCTCTCTTCCTCCCTCCCTCACTCTTCCTCCTTCCCTCTCTCTCTTCCTCCCTCCCTCTCTCTCTTCCTCCCTCCCTCTCTCTTCCTCCTTCCCTCTCTCTTCTCCGTTCTTACAACATTCTATATTTTCTATATTTTTATTTTCTTAGTCTGTTACTCCTCTCATCGGCACAACATCTCTCTACTCTTCTTCTTTCCCTCTCTTCTTTCTTCCTGACTCCTGTCATTATTCTTCTCCTTCCTTTCTTCCTTCCTACCTTCTTTCCTTCTTTCCTTCTCTATTTCATTATATTTTCTTTCGTTTGTTTTTTCTCCCGTTCCTTCAACTTCCTTCTTCCCTTTCTTCCTTCCTCACTTCCTTTCCTCCTTTCCTTCCTTCCTTCCTTTTTCACATCCTCCTTCCCTCCCTCCTTCCTTCCTTCCTTCTTTGCTTATTTCTTTCCTTCCTCTCTCTTTCTTCCTTTTATTATATTTTTCCTCCACTTCTCGCATTCCTTTTCCTTTTTATTTCTCTCCCCTCCACTTCCTTCCCTCTCTTCCTCCCTCCCTCCCTCCCTCCCACCTCCCCTCATCCTCCCTTCCCTCCCTTCCCTCCCTCCCTCCACTCCTCCCTTCTCTCCCTCCCTCCCACCTCCTTTACCTCCCTACCCCCCTCTCTCTTTCCTCCCTTCCCTCCCTCTCCTTCTTCCTCCCTCTTTCTTTCCCTCCTCCCTTCCCTCCCTCTCCTCCTTCCTCCCTCCCTCTCCTCCTTCCTCCCTTCCCTCCCTCTCCTCCTTCCTCCCTCCCTCCCGTCCTTCCCTTCGTTCCTCCCTCCTCCCTCCACTCTACTCCCTCCATGCTCGGCTCGTTTCTTCTCCACATCTGAAACCTCATTGGTTGTTTTTGCTGCCCGGCAGAACTTCTATCGCCCAGTTGTCGTCCAGCTGTCGACCAGTTTTCGACCAGCTGTCGACTAGAATTGAGCAGTTGTCGACTAGTTATCGCCAAGGTGTCGCCCAATTGACGTCTTAATCTTGTGACGTAACACGTCATTTTCGCCCATTCCTTCTCTCGCAAAAAAAAAAAAAAATTAATAATTAAATAAATAAATCACTTCCAAGCGTCTTTTATTATGACTTATAATGTCTAATATCCTTTCCTAGGTTCCCCCTTGTTTTCTAGTACTGCGACAAAAATTAGATTTTTATACCTCTGATCACTTTTTTACAAGTTTATAATATCTGGTTTATTTCACAAATATCCATGATAGCATTATAGAATTTTATAATATATGTGTATGTTTGTGTGTGTGTGTCTGTGTGTGTGTGTGTGTGTGTGTGTGTGTGTGTGTGTGTGTGTGTGTGTGTGTGTGTGTGTGTGTGTGTGTGAGAAAGACCTTACCGGCATTTGCTATTTCTTCTTCTACAAACGTCCTTAATCCGTTTACATATTTTCTGCGTGGTCTTCTTCCTCTTGCTCTCTTTCCTTCTATTTTCCCCGTTAGGCACGTTTGTTCTAATTGTTGTTTTCTCATGACGTGTCCTACAAAGTGTATATACGTAGGTATGAGTATTCCCCTTCGTTTGGTGTGAAAAGGCGTTTTTCTATAAATTATAAATATATCCTGCTCTTGCACCTTTTACTTGTTCCCCCATACATACATCTCAATACTTGGTTACTCAACTTTAATTGTATCCAATTATTTACTTTGATTATTGTCCATTCACGTTTTTTCGCTCTTTGTTCATAATTCTTCGTCTGTGTCCAAATGCGCACTTTGCTTTGGTGTCTGTTCGCATATTTGGGTTTTTGTGTCTTTCCAATTACGATGGCTTTGATGTCTATTTTTTTTTAGATCTTTATAATGAGATCTTGTCGTAAAACTAATAAAATCGTCTGGCGGCAACACAAAAAATACATAATGGTGTTATCATAGCGAGGGTTTGTTGTGTGTGTATGTGTGAATGTGTGTACGAGTGTGTGTATTCATGTGTGTGTATATGCGTGTATGCATGTATATGTAAGCGTATGTATGTATTTATGTGTGTGTGAGCGTATGTGTATATGTCTGTATGAGTGTGTGAACGCGCGTATTCATGTGTGTATATATGTGTATTCATGTATATGTAAGCGTATGTATGTATTTATGTGTGTGTGAGCGTATGTGTGTATGTCTTTGTATGAGTGTGTGTGAACGTGTGTATTCATGTGTGTATATATGCGTGAATGCTTATATATGTAAGCGTATGTGTGTATGGATGTGCGTGATTTATGTGTGTAAGTCTTTGTATACATGTGTGAGCGTATGTGTGTGTGTATGTATTTTTGTTTATGCATGTACGTAAGACTATGTGCGTATGTACGTTGTGTAAACATACATGTGTACCTTCCGGTACGACTACTAGCTTAAATTAAGCATCAAATCCTTTTGGGCGAGGGAGAGGAAGGGGATTACCTTGTAAGGAGAAATCCCCCGTGAAAGGGTTCGAGGCTCCCCAGGCAGATCCAGCCAGTAACGTCATCAATGTGTTAGAAGAGCGAGGCTGAAATTAGAAGGTGTTAGAAGGCATAGAGGACAAATGGTATGGGAGTAATTGAAATAAAAATATAAATAGATGAATGGATAAATGAATAAATAAACGAATGAATTAACGAATAATTAAGTGAATAAATTAATAAAACTGTATGTGTATATATATATATATATATATATATATATATATATATATATATATATATATATATATATGTTGTGACCATCCCCTATTTGCGTATGTCCATGAATATCCTTCAGTTTATGTAATCCCACTGAGAAGTAACTACCTCCTCAAGGGATTTACTCTAATCCTCTTCGTAATGTCATGACTATATCATCTGCCTGTACAATCACCTGTACACTCACAGGTGGTAAAGCACTGTTACTGAACAGATGGTGCACTGTTAGTGCACACAAGGCCTTTCGTGACAGGTGGTCCTTGCGTTTTTAATCTGGTTGTCGAGCGAGTTAGAGCGTCGCTACTTGCGGCGGTGGTCGAGGTGGTGGCGGTTTGAATCCTGCCGCGAACGAGTTGGACCAGGGGTATGGTTCAAAGGATTACAAAGGACGTGTATGGCGACAGGTGACCTTTTGGTCCATAAATATGTCGGATGCGAAAAAATATATACAATAGAAAAATATATATATAGAAATAAATAAATAAATAAGCAAATAAATAAAACATATAAATAGATAATGACAGATAATAAGCAAACAGATAAATAGTAATAATTTATAATAATTAATTAATAAAAAAATAATGAATAAGTACAAAGCTCTCTGTAAGGGGCATCGTTTTAGCCTCCTGATTGGAGAGAGTTCGCGACGTTTAACCGAATCCATCATTGTCCTTAACCTGATTGTTGGGTTGGATGGAGTACTATTCACGGTCATGTGGATAGTGGATAGGTGTGTGGATGGATTGGGAGCGTGTAAGGGCGAACTTCACGCTGATGATGTCGCCTGTACCAGGACGTGTTCGTGTTCTGTTGAATGTGTTCTTATGTGTGTGTCTTGGAGTAAAATAGATAAATAGATAAATCAATAAATAAAAAGAAAATAATAATAATAATACAGTAATAATAATAGTATTTTATGATAATGATAAATTTAATTTCCATTTATTTATTTATTTATTCATTTATTTTGCGGGGAATATTGGAATTTTGGAAAATCGGAAGGTTCCGATATATATATATATATATATATATATATATATATATATATAAATAAATATTTATATATATATATATATATATATATATATATATATATATATATAATCTATTTCAATGTATTTTTATTTATTTATCTATTTATTTACTTTGTTTATTGTAAATTCATCAATTCGATAATGATGAATAACCAATGTTTAAAGGAGAAGGAGGAAGCAGAACGCGAGACGTAGAAAGACCACGAGGGGGGTCGGGGGGGAACGTGTCCCCCCTTCGCCTTCTTTTGCAGAAACTTCCTCTCTGATCTGGTCAGCGTTCCACCGAAGCGCCAGTAAAAAAAAAAAAAAAAAAAAAAAAAAAAAAAAAAAAAAAAAAAAAAAAAAAAAAAAAAAAAAAAAAAAAAAAAAAAAAAGGAGGGAGGAGGGGGGCCAAAAAAACTCTTCTTTCAGCGTTCGGATTCGATAAAATTCTGATAGAATGAAAAAATTTTGTGATCTGCTTCCATTCACTGAGGGCGAATACTACTATCGCCACTGTCATCACTATCGACAACTACACCATCACTATCATCACCATCAAGACCTCCAACACCACTACTACCATCATCAACACCGTCAACACCACCAACACAACCACCACCACTACCACCACCACTGTCACCATTAGCTCCTCTGCTATCACTTCTTCCACTACCATTAACACCATCATTATCACCACCATCAACACTATCACCATTAGTTCCTCTGCTATCACTTCTTCCACTACCATCAACACCATCACTATCACCACCACCAACACTATCACCATTAGTTCCTCTGCTATCACTTCTTCCACTACTATTAACACCATCACTATCACCACCACTGTCACCATTAGCTCCTCTGCTATCATTTCCTCCACTACTATTAACACCATCACTATCACCATGACCATCACTATCACCATTAGTTCCTCTGCTATCACTTCTTCCACTACTATTAACACCATCACTATCACCACCACCAACACTATCACCATTAGTTCCTCTGCTATCACTTCTTCCACTACTATTAACACCATCACTATCACCACCACCACCACTATCACCAGTCCTCTGCTATCACTTCTTCCACTACTATTAACACCATCACTATTACCATTACCACCGTGTTTTGTTGACGGCGTTGGAAAAGGTACTCCTCACGTTAATTGATGAGGGGGGGGTATCCCTCTCTTTTTCCTCTTCCTCCTCTTTCTCCTCCTCTTCTCTCTCCTCCTCTCTCCCCTCCTCTTTCTCCTAGTCCTCCTCCTATTTCTCCTCCTTTCTTCCTCCTATTTTCTTCCTCCTCTTCCCCATCTCCTCCTCTCCTTTTCCTCTGTCTCCTACTCCCTCTCCTCTTTCTCCTCCTCGTATTTTTCTTTCCCCAATTTTTCCTCCTCGTTCTTCTCATCATCATCTCTTCCTCCTCCTTTTCCTGCTCTACCCCATCCTCATCCTCCTCCTCCTCCTCCTCCTCCTCCTCCTCCTCCTCATTCTCTTGGTCTTCTTCCTTCACCAGCTACTCTCCCTGATCTTCCATTATCTCCTCCTCATTTTTTCTACCTCCTCCTCCTCTTCCTCCTTCCACTCCTCCTCCTCTTCCTCTTCCCTGTCGTCTTTCATCTTCCTCCTAATCCTCTACACTCTCCGATTCTCCATCCCAATTCTTTTCTTCTTCCTCCTCTTCCTCCTCTTCCTCCTCCTCTTCTTCCTCTTTTTCTTCCTTCTCCTCCCTGCTCTTCCTCTTTTTCTTCCTCTTCCTCCTCCTCTTCTTCCTCTTTTTCTTCCTCCTTTTCCTCCCTGCCTGCTCTTCCTCTTTTTCTTTCTCCTCCTAATGCTCTTCCTACTCTTTTTCTTCCTCCTTTTCCTCTCTGCCTGCTCTTCCTCTTTTTCTTCTTCCTCCTCTTCTTCCTCCTCCTCCTCTTCCTCCTCCTCCTCCTCTTTCTCTTCCTTTTCCTCCCCGCCTGTTCTTCCTCTTTTTCTTCCTCCTCCTCTTCTCCTCCTCCTCCTTCTCCTTCTCTTCCTCTTCCTCCTTTTCCTCCCCGCCCGCTCTTCCTCTTTTTCTTCCTCCTCCTCCTCCTCCCCCCCCTCCTTCCGACCGAAGGCTAACTCGATGCGACTCTAAGTTGGTGTTCGCGAGGTGGATCGGTGTCTACAGACAAGAGGAGGAGGAGGAGGAGGAGGAGGAAGAGGAAGAGGAGGAGGAGGAGGAAGAGATGGGGAAAGGGTAGGGAGGACGGGGATAGGAGGAGGGATTAGGGCTAGGGTGAGGGGGAGGAGAGGGGGAGATTTAGGGAGGACGGGGATAGGAGGGGCTAGGGGGAAAGGGAAGGGGAATTAGGGAAGGGGTAGGGAGGACGGGGATAGTGTATGGGGAAGGGATAAGAGGATGGGTTAGGGGTAGGGGTAGGAGAGGGGGAGGGAGTAGGGGGGAGAGGGATGGTGTATGGGGAGGAGTTAGGGGGTAGGTGGAGGGGTTAGGGGGGGAAGGGAGGTTAGGTATAGGGAGTGGTTAGGTGGAGGTGGAGGGGGAAGGGGAGAGGAAGGATGTATGGGGAAGGGGATTGGGTATTGGGGAGGGTTAGGGATTAGGGGGAAGGGGGGAGAGGTTAGGGGGGAAGGGGGGAGACGCTGCGGCAAGATCGATGAGTATCTGGTTGCCACTTCTCGGCCCGGGGGGAGAGGGGGAGAGAGGGAGAGGGGGAGGGGGGACTCGTTCGCTCAACTTGTTCCAGCCGCGAAAGAGAGAGAGAGAGAGAGAGAGAGAGAGAGAGAGAGAGAGAGAGAGGAGTAGAAAGAGAGAGGAGAGAGAGAGAGAGAGAGAGAGAGAGAGAGATAAGGGGAGGGGGAGGGGGAGAACGGGGAGAGGGGGGATAGGGACTCGTTTGCCTAACTTGTTCCATCCGCGAGAGACAGAGAGAGAGAGAGAGAGAGAGAGAGAGAGAGAGAGAGAGAGAGAGAGAGAGAGAAGGGGACGGGTGAGAGGGGAAGGGGGAGAATGGGGGAGAGGGACTCGTTCGCTTAACTTGTTCCATCCGAGAGAGAGAGGGGGGGGATGGGGAGAGGGAGAGAGGATATGGGGGGAGTGGGGGGTGGAGATTTCCGTATGTCGATGTCGACCGAATGTTGAAAGTAATGATTACATACCATATCTTCTTTCCTATCATCCTCCTCTCCCCTCTCCCTCTCCCTCTCCTCTCCCCTCTCCCCTCTCCCTCTCCTCTCCCCTCTCCCTCTCCTCTCCTCTCCCCTTTTCCCCTTACTCTCTCGCCTCCTCTCTCCCCTCTTCCTTTTCTCTTTCCCTACTCGTTCTCTCTCTTTCCCTCTCCTCTCCCCTCTCAGCCCTCCTTCCCCTGTCTCCTCTCCTCTTCCCTCCTTTCCCCTCACTCTCTCACCTCCTGTCTCCCCTCTTCCATTTCTCTCTTCCTTCTTATATCCTCCCTCCTCTCCTCTCCCCTCTTACCCCTTTTCCCCCTTTCTTCTCTCCCTTCCTCCTATCTCCTTACTCTCTCCCCTCTTCCCATTCTCTCTCCTTACTTATTTCCTTTCTTTCCCTCGTCTCTTCTTTTCCCTCCTCGTCTCCTTTGTCAATCTCTCTACCCTCATCTCACTCTCCTCTCATCTCACTTTCCCTTCACCCCTCTTCCCTTTCCTCTCTCTCTCTTCTCTCTTCTTTCTTCTCCTACTCCCTGTAAACTTTTCCCCTACCTCTCTCTTCCTCCCTCCCTTCCTTCCTCCCTCCCTCCCTCCCTCCCTCCCTCCCTTTTCTCTCTCTCTCTCTCTCTCTCTCTCTCTCTCTCTCTCTCTCTCTCTCTCTCTCTCCATTCTCCCTTTCTCTCTCTCTCTCTCCAATCATCTCCAGCGGAAAGCAAAGGGTTTCTGTTCTTTTTTTTTTCTTTGTTTGTTTGTACTCTGAGCTGCCCTCGGCGCTTTTTTGGAGGTTCCTCGTGCCTGCAAAGGCATTTTTCCGAGTACGCTGCTTGTTTACAATCTCTTTCTGTCGCGGACAACACTGCACCTGGAATAGGGCGCGCGTGTGTATGTATGTATTAGTACATGTGCATGTGTGTGTGTGTATGCCGTATTTGTGTGTGGTGTGTGTGTGTGTGTGTGTGTGTGTGTGTGTGTGTGTGTGTGTGTGTGTGTGTATGTATGTGTGTATGTGTGTGTTTATATATATATATATATATATATACATGTATATACATATGTGTGTGTATGCGCGTGCGTGTGTGTATATTTGGACGTATGTGTGTGTGTGCGCGCGTGCGTGTGGTTGCGTATGTGCGTATATAGTGTGTGTGTGTGTGTGTGTGTGTGTGTGTGTGTGTGTGTGTGTGTGTGTGTTTGGACATGTGCGCGTATCAATTGAACAGAGATAATGGAGTGTGTAGATTGATTTTTTTTTTCTTTTAATTTTAGCAAGGTTTGTGACTTTCTTCATTTTTGTCTCTACACACACACAGACACACACACACACATACACACACACATACATACATACACACACACACACACACACACACACATACACACACACACGTACACACACACACACACACACACACATATATATATATATCTATATATATATATATATATACATACATACATACATACATACTGTATGTATATTTTCCAATGTGTTTTTTTCCGTGTGTGTGTTGGGGGGCCTCTGCTATCTGCACAACCATGAAAACAACACTCCGAAGCTCTTAAAATCTTTGCCATAAATACTCCGGGTTTGACACATGGGAAATCCGGAGTGGAAAGGGGGTGGGATCGTGTCACGTCACATCACATCACGTCACATCACATAACATGACATCGTATGATATCACACGATATCACATCGCATCATATCACATTACAGCACATCACATAACATCAAATATCACATGACATAGCATCACATCACATCACATATTACATCACATTGCGCCACGTCACATCACGTTACATAATTTCCTTCGCTACAGCCTTACAAGTCTTTACTTGAGATACTCCAGGCTTCATAAGGCGAGTCTGGAGTGAAGGGGGCATTGGGTTGTTTACATGAGAGAGAGAGAGAGAGAGAGAGAGAGAGAGAGAGAGAGAGAGAGAGAGAGAGAGAGAGAGAGAGAGAGAGAGAGAAGGTGGGGAGGAATCGAGAGAACGTTATAGGGAAAGATAGGAGCAAGAGGTAGAGAGAGAGAGAGAAAGAGAGAGAGAGATAGAGAGAGACTGACCAGGAGATCGTGGGCAGACCCTATGGCCTATGCAAACTACTCAAGAAAGGAGTATCATTTGTATGTACATATTCTTTCAATGCAAAAAAGCTGAGACAGAGAGAAAGAGATAGAGGAAGAGGTAGAAGAAAGGAAGGGAAAGTAAGTGATGAAGAGAGGACGAGGAGAGAGAGAGAGAGAGAGAGAGAGAGAGAGAGAGAGAGAGAGGGGGGAGTGGAAAGTAAGAGATGAAGAGAGATAAAGAACAAGAGAAAGATAAAGAGCAAGAGAGAAAGAGAGGAAATGTTAGAGAAAGTATCACATAAATAGCTTTATATGTTGTTGTTGTAGTTCCCTCAGTAATACAATCCGGGAGCGAGTTTGGAAATGCGCCGTCCGTCCGGGTGATCCGACATCCGGATTTTGAAACTTGGTAATTACCTTCACCAGCACGAGGAGGAGGAGGAGGAGGAGGAGGGAGTAGTTGCATGACCAGGTTAGGCTTCGCACGTCCGTTAAGCCAAAAGTTCGATTTGTTTTTTCATGTATTTATTGTTTACGAATTTATTAATTTATTCACTTGTATATATATATATATATATATATATATATATATATATATATATATCTATATATATATATATATATATATATGGATATTGATTTATTTGTTGGTTTCTTTATTTATATATTTGTGAATTTGCTTATTTATCTATTTATTTTCTTGTATATTCATTTATCTATTTATCTACTTATTTATCTTTGTTTATTTATATTGTTTATTATCTATTATTATTTATCTATTTTTATATATCTTATTTATTTCTCTACTTCATTTGTCTACTTATTTATTTGTTTATTATTTAATTATTCTATATCTTATTTTTTTAACCTAAATGGTTCAAGAAATTTTCAATTAAAAGTCATAAAATTTTATCAAGTTTTCAGGACAGAAGTTATGAAAAAGTAATATCATTCCATAGTTGGATATTTACAGACACTCTTCGTCTCCAAAGGGATAAGATGGAAGGCTTGTGTGTGTGTGTCCTGGCTTAGCCAAGGAATGATGCTTTTCTTAATAGATAAACAAATAAAAAAAGAAACAATACATAAATAAGTAAATGAATAGATAAATAAGTGAATACGTGAGTAGGTTAAATTTGATAAAAACAAAACGAGGTAAGATAGTGGGATAAAATAAAACAAGATTGGATAAGATAATATGAGATTATAAATAATGACAAAAAAGACATATATATGAACAAAAACCCCACCTTTTTATTAGCTGTGAAACGAAAAATGATGTTATAATTACAATTACGTTCACGATTCGCCTAAAATTTCAATGACATCAAGCCGACGCTGTTGTTGTTGCTGTTGTTGTTGTTGTTGTTGCTGTTGTTGTTGTTGTTGTTGCTGCTGCTGTTGTTGTCGTCTTTTGCATTCATGATGAAGTCCAAATTACATTCCGCCTGAGAGCGAGATTAATTTATTACCTTCTCGTGCTGTCTTCCGGCTGAAAGGACTTGTCTTCTGGAAAGCTTACCTGAGTTCACACTTGCTTCCTCCTCCTCCTCCTCCTCCTCCTCCTCATCCTCCATTTCGAAAGAGACGAGTTCATTTTATTCTTACTTTCCATTATAAAACAACAAGTTAATCTAGTTCTTCTCCATTAATAATGATGATAATGATAATATTAATTGTATACTTATTCTCAATTAAAAAAGATAAGTTTAAAAAAAGAAAAACAAGTTCATCATATTCCTACTCTCCATTACAAAAAGACATTTTCATCTTATTTTTATTCCTAAGGAAGACAAGTTTTGGAAAAGAGAAGCCCATCTTAATCTTCATTAAAAAAAAAGTTAATTTTATTCCTCTCCATAAAAAAAAGTAATCTTATTTTTATTCACGACAAGTTCATTTTCTTGTTCTTCTCCATTTTGAAAAAATTCGTCTTGCTTTTCTTCAACGCTTTTAGAAAAGACAAATTCATCTTAATCATCTTCTTTTTGAAAAACGACAAATTCATTTTATTCTGATTCTCCATTTTTAGAAAAGATGTAGTTTGTTTTATTCTTCTCCATTTTGATAGAAAAAAAATTCATCTCATTCTTATTCTCAAAAATTGACTCCAATTTAATTTCATTCTTCATCTTTCTTTTGAAAATACAAAAATGATAATTTCATTGTTTTTCTCTATTTTGAAAAAGGCAAGTTCATTTTCATTTTCGTTTTGAATTTTTTTTCTTAAACTCTCTTTAAAGAAAAACGCAAGTTCATTTTATTCTTATTCTTGATTTTTTTAAAGATAAAATTCACCTTATTCTCAGTTTAAAAAAAATATTCTCCATTTTGAGAAAGACAAGTTCATCTTCTCCACTTTTAATGAAGACAAACGCATTTTATTTTTATTCTCTCTATTCAAAAAAGACAAATTCATCTTCTTCTTAGCCTCCATTTTGAAAGAAAAAAAACCCATAATCATCTCTATTTTGGAAAAGGACGAATTCATCTTGGTGTATTTTTTATTATATTTTTCGTAAACAATCCAAACCCTCCATTTTAAAAATAAGTTTGTAGATTGTCTTTTGTTTTGTTTTGAGGTAATAGTTCTTGACACTGCGTGCCGTCAGGTGATTTCATTCAAATGTAAAGGAACTCGATTGAAAAAAATAGTAATGATTACTTCGAGCCTAATATCGATTGATAATTATCTAAGGTTAAAATATTTTCCCCATTGTAAAAAATCTCTCTCCTCTCCCTTCCCCTTTTTCCCCTTACTCTCTCGCCTCCTCTACCCCCTCTTCCCTTCTCTTTACCTACTTATTTCCTCTCCCTCACCTCTCCCCTCTCATCCCTTTTTCCCCTCTCTTCTCTCCCCTCCCCCTTTCCCCTTACTCTCGCCTCCTCTACCCACTCTTCCCTTCTCTTTACCTACTTATTCTCTCTCTCTCCCGAATTGTATCCTCTCTCTCCCTCTCCTCTCCCCTCTTACCCATTTTTCCCCTCTCTCCTCTCCCCTTCCCCTTTATCCTTACTCTCTCACCACCTTTCTCCCCTCTTCATTTTCTCTCTTCCTTCTTATCTCCTCTCCCCCTTCCTATCCCCTTTCCTCTCCCCTTTCCCCCTTTTCCCCCTTTCTCATCTCCCCTCCCCCTTTCCCCCCTCTCACCACCTTTCTCCCCTCTCCCCTGTCTCTCTTCTTTCTTATCTCCTCTCTCCCCTCTCACCCCTTTCCCCTCTTTCTCATTTCCCCCCCTTCCCCTTACTCTCTCACCTCCGAGAAAATCGTATTCCCATTGTTCCCCAAGGGGTTGGCATTCGATACCCGGTTTTGACACAAAATCTCTTTCAACTCCAAATGTTATCTCCACTTTTTCACATCAAGAGATCTGACAACCGAGATCTGTGGGCCTGAGGACCGGTGCCGGCCAAAGTGGGGCTGCGGAATCCCAGGCGTTGATACCCTGAGGCAGGGAGGTGACCCAAACATTGGCAAAAAAAAAAAAAAAAAACTGCAACTGACAGGGCTTGTTCTACCAGGGTTGGTGATTTTTGAGTTTGTTATAGAAAATAATAGTCAAGAACTGAACAGAACAACAAAAAATTTGTTAATAGTTCCTATCTGATTCACCCACAGAATCAGTCGTTTCAACTTCGATATGACATTCCCGATAGGCAGAAACTTTCAACTTTCTTTGTTCTTCCTCTTCTTCTTTATGCTCTTTTTCTTCCTCCTCTTCTACTTCTTTTTCTTCTTCTGTTTATTCTTCTTCTTCCTCTATTTCTTTTACTATTTCTGTTTCTTCTTCTCATTCCTCTTTTTTGTTCTTTTTTTCTTCTTTAGGTTCTTCTTCTTTTTCTTCAAATTCTTCTTCCGTATGCTCTTTTTCTTTCTCCTCTTCTTCACTTCTTCCTTCTTCTTCCTCTCCTTCTCCATCTCCTTCTTCTTCTTCTTCTTCTTTCCCCCTGTTCGGATAAGAGGTCAGATCATAGGTAAATGGAAAAATGGTCTTGGTTCTTGAGAAAGAAAGTTGCGAAGTTTCTCCCACGAGCAGAGAGAGAGATGAAAAGAGTCTGAGCTTAGAGTCTTACGTGAGGTGTGGAGTGAAGACATCCAACATATCATCGAGCCAAGTGCTGCTGCTGCCGAGTTCTGAAGAGTGATGAACGGAGAGATGGCTTTTGGAGAGGCAGAGAGAGAGAGAGAGGAGAGGGTAACAATGTTGTTCTGAAGAAAAATGAACGTAGAGAGGCTTTAGAAAAGAGAGGGAGAGAGGAGGAGAGGTTAGCAATATTTTTCTGAAGAACAATAAACGTAGAGAGGTTTTAGAGGAGAGACAGAGAGTGTAACAATGTTGTTCTGAAGAAAAATGAACGTAGAAAAGCTTTAGTAGAGAGAGGGAGAGAGAGGAGAGTGTAACAATGTTGTTCTGAAGAACAATAAACGTAGAGAGGCTTTAGAAGAGAGAGAGGAGAGGGTAACAATGTTGTTCTGAAGAACAATAAACGTAGAGAGGCTTTAGAAGAGAGAGAGGAGAGGGTAACAATGTTGTTCTGAAAAAAATGAACATAGAGAAGCTTTAGAAGAGAGAGAGAGAGGAGAGGATAACAATGTTGTTCTGAAGGACAATAAACGTAGAAAGGCTTTAGAAGAGAGACAGAGAGAGAGAGGAGAAGGTAATAACGTTGTTCTGAAGAACAATAAACGTAGAAAGGCTTCAGAAGAGAGAGAGGAGAGGGTAACAATGTTGTTCTGAAAAATAATGAACGTAGAAAAGCTTTAAAAGAGAGAGAGAGAGAGAGAGGCCAACAGTGTTGTTGACAGGACGAAGTAACAAATTTGTTCACATTACTTCCGGGTTTCCAAAAATTTATATTCTTTCCTTTTGGGTGAAGGGAGTGGGGGGAATAGAAAAATTAATGTAGATTTAACTAACTACATTTGGTTCTTCAGGAATCGCTCTCCTTTTTGAGAATGAATTAAAATCAGAAATTTTCTTGTCACATTGCTCGTAATGCGTTCCCAGGTCATCCAAGTGCCTGACGAGGAGCTGTGATTGGTGGGGAGGTGGAAGGCGGAACTAGACAATGAGAGAGGATGGGGGAGGAGGGGGTCAAGGAGGAAGAGGAGGAGGAGGAGGAGGAGGAAGAGGAAGAGTCTGAAGACCCAAATGATAAATTTCTCACATTCCCTCAGCATCTATTTCTCTCACAAATTCCTCCCCGTTCCTCTTTCTTTCATTCTCTTTCATTTTTCACTCGAATGGCATCATTTCCTAACCCTCCTCCCTCCCAACCAACCCCTCCATCCTCCCCCCTCCCTCCTCCCCCCCCCCATCCTCTCCTCCCCCCCATCCTCTCCTCCCCGCTGATTACCCGACGATTTCTGCCAAAGCTGTGACCACTAAGTCAACTGGTTAATAATATATTCTGATGATTGTCTGGTAAACTTGTCGAAATTGCTGGATTTGTCGGACCAGCAAGTATGCGGGTGATCAAGATAGCTCAGGCGAAATAATTCCTTTTCTTAACGATTTTAAAAGACTAAGAATCTCCCAAAGTTGAATGAAATTATATCTTTTTGACAAATAGTTGTATATATTATATAATATATATATATATATATATATATAATAATATATTTCTCTCTGTCTCTCTCTTTCTCTTTCTCTCTCTCCCTATCTTTCTCTCCCCTTCTCTCTCCCCTTCTCTCTCCCCTTCTCTCTCTCTCCCTCTCTCTCTCCCTCTCTCTCTCTCCCTCTCTCTCTCTCTCTCTCTCTCTCTCTCTCTCTCTCTCTCTCTCTCTCTCTCTCTCTCTCTCTCTCTCTCTCTCTCTCTCTCTCTCTCTCTCTCTCTCTCTCTCTCTCTCTCTCTCTCTCTCTCTCTCTCTCTCTCTCTCTCTCTCTCTCTCTCTCTCTCTCTCTCTCTCTCTCTCTCTCTCTCTCTCTCTCTCTCTCTTTCCCTCTCTCTCTCTTCCAAAGGGTTAAGAACCACAGGTTTGACGCAAAAACAAGTTCGAATCTTGTGGCCTTCGGCTGAATAAATTCGTCTGACGTTAGCCAGAATAGAATTAATGAAGGGCCTTTATCTGTTGGAAGATGTTGGAGTGTTGGAGTCTTACCTTTCCCTCTTGTTTTACTCTAGGTGCCGGCTGGTGATTCTATTCAGTTGATGGAAACTTAAGAGCGTCGAGGATTTGAGGATTATGTCTATTCGCTCTTCCTCCTTGTGCACCTCTTTTCTCTTTGTTTCTCCTCTTTTCTGTTTCATTCCCTTTGTTCTTCTTCTCTCTATTCTCTTTTCTATTTTCTTGTATTCTTTTCCCCATTCTCCTCTCCTCTCGTCTCCTTTCTTCTATTCTCTCTTCCCTTTTCTTCTCTTCCTTCTCTTTTCTTTTATTTCGTTTCTTTTATTTTCTTTTTTATTTCCTTTTTCTTCTTCTTTCCTTCCTTTTCTCGTCTTCATCCTTTCTTTTTCCTCTTCTTTTCATTTCTCTTCCCCTCTCCCTTTCCCTCTCCCTTCCCCTCTCTCTTCCCTTTCATCTCCGTTACTTTATTATCGTTTCCTTCCTCTCTCCTTCCGCTCTTGTTTTTCGCCCCTCTCCCGTCTCTCTTCTCCCTCTCTCTTCCCCTCTTCCCTCTCTTTTTTCCCCTTTCCCTCTCTCTTTTCCCCTTTTCCCTCTCTCTTTTCCCCTTTTCTCCCTCTTCCCTTTCTCGTCCTTTCATCCCGTCCAAACAGAGGTCTGTCGCCCGGAGCAAGAGAAGTGAAACGCGGCGGGCAGATCCCGTAGACATGATTTGTGATCTCGACCACGACGTTGATGTTGACACTACGGATGTCTCCACAAAGGCGCGCGCGTGCGCATGACCTCTGGTAATACGCACGTATGAACTGTGTGTTTGGGCGTGTATATGTGTTTATGCGTGTGTGTGCGTGTGTATGTGTGTGTGTGTGTATGTGTCTATGGGTGTATGTGTGTGTGCGTGTGTATCTGTGTATGTGTGTGTGTGTGTGTGTGTGTGGATGCATGTGAGTTTGTGTGTATGTGTGTTTATGGGTGTATGTGTGTGTGTGGATTCGTGTGCGTGGTTGCGTGTGTGTGTATGTGTGTGTGTGCGTGTGCGAGTAAATGTGTGTTTATGCGTGTGTGTGTGTATGTATGTGTGTTTATGCGTGTATTTGTGCGTGTGTGTGTGTGTGTGTGTGTGTGTGTGTGTGTGTGTGTGTGTGTGTGTATGCAAGTTCACAAGATTACCCATAGATCTGGCCATGTACGAGTTGTTAGCTCTCATCCGAAAGGGTAATTCCTGACGATCACGACTGCAGCACGTGATCAAGGACCATGGTGAATCACAGTGAAACACAATCGTCAGTCAATGAAAGTTGAGGCAACAATATTTATTATCTATATTAAACGCTGAAATGATTTCGGCCCTTTATCATTCTACCCTTCAGTGTCGGTCCTTCCCTCAGCTGAATAAAATCTTGTGGACTTCGCCAGAGCTTAATGTCGAGATGTACTCAATTTTTCAAAAGTAATAAAAAAAAAGTTTTTTGGACAGATTATTAATTTTCAAATACACTATAATTTCTTTATCAAACGTCGCATAACCTTTCCTAAACTGCCATTTTCTTTTGAATTCAATTTTTCAAAGGAAGAAAAATCGTATTGGACAGTTTTTATTCAAATGCAATATAATGTCTTCATCAAACGTCGCATCACCTCTCCTAAAGTGCCATTTTCTTTTGTATTCAATTTTTCAAAAAAAAAATCGTATTGGACAGTTTTTATTCAAATGCAATATAATGTCTTTATCAAACGTCGCATCACCTTTCCTAAACTGCCATTTTCTTTTGTATTCAATTTTTCAAAAACAAAAAAACAATAAAAATCGTATTGGACAGTTTTTATTCAAATGCAATATAATTTCTTTATCAAACGTCGCATCACCTTTCCTAAACTGCCATCTTCTTTTGTATTCAATTTTTCAAAAGCAAAATAACAAAAATCGTATTGGACAGTTTTTATTAATTTTCAAATGCAATATAATTTCTTTATCAAACGTCGCATCACCTTTCCTAAACTGCCATCTTCTTTAACGAGTTTCTCTAACCTCCTCTTTCTCTCCTCTAACTCGATTTATGTCTCTGCCCGTCTTTCAGCATCTTCTCCAGAAAGAGATTAATTAATCATAAAAGGAGAAAACTTATCCACTTAGAACTCGATTCGACTCTCGGATGAGGGAACTGTCACTTCGGAGTCCAATGTTTTCTTTGCCATAACCAGCGCTTCTGTCCTTAAAGTCAACCTTCGTGCTCAAGAGTCACAATTTTGGGTGAAAGAGATATTTAATCGTTTGTTTAATTCTTTGTGTATTTATATTAGTCATTTGTTGAATGTTTTGTGCATTGTTTTTTTTTACAGTATCATTCACTTACTTATCTGTGGTTTATTTATGTCATCTATTTGTTTATCTACTTATCTATTCATGTGATTTGTTTATTAATTTATTTCTTATCTATGTATATACTTTTTATCTATTTACTTGTTAACTTTTTATTCATTAAGTTCTTTATTTTTTCCATCTATGTATTTGTTTAGTTATCTATTTATTTTTTTTACTTTTATTTACGTATCGTTATCTATTTATTTATTCATTTGTTTATTGAATTGCGTTCAGTGTTGGGTTAAACCATGGAAAACCAAAGAATTTAGTGAACCCATGTTTTGGAGCCGATGGCCGTTGCCACCCACTCTGGGGCTGCGGGTCTCGACCATATTAAACTTGAGGGAACAGTCATCATTATTTCATCCAAATCCTCCAAAGCCATAATTTACCAACAAACTTATTATTCCCCTACTTTTTATATTTACATATATTACATTTTATATATATATATATATATATATATATATATATATATAGATATATATATATATATATATATAGATATAGATATTACACATATTACATATATTTCCATATAAAATATATACAATTAATTTAACTTCATTAACATGAATTGGATTTCCCTTTATTAATTGATGAAAAAAAGTAATTTCACAAATACGACAATTTTAGTTGTTCACTGAATCAGCGATGAGTTTGATCTCCCCTAAAAGCGAAATTACCTCCCCTCCCCCCACTGTCCAGTTGTTACGTAGGAGGGGGGGAGGTAATCACTGACCTAGGCTGAATCAAATCGTGTGACAAAAGAGTTAATTATTGTGGGAATATTGAGTGGGTAAGTTCTGTACAGTCATTGGTGTATGATAATTTGTAACCACCCAACGCATTTTTCTTTTATTGTGGTCAGAAAATAAAACAAAACAGAATGAAGCAAGGAAAACAAAAACAAAATAGAAATAAGAATAACATGAAAAATATATACAATTGATTAGAAGCTAAAAAGTAATAGAAATAAAAATAAAAGAGCAAGAAAAATAGAAATAAAAATAACATGAAATAAAATAAAATAAATTAGATAAGCTAAAAAATTAACAAAAATAGAAATAAATGTGAGATTGAAAATAGAAATTGAAATTGAAGATTAAGATTGAAATAGAAATGCAAG
>NC_134800.1:2063715-2083715 GCF_046742065.1 Oratosquilla oratoria | reverse complement strand
CCGGAGATAGAGAGAGAGAGAGAAAGAGGGGGTTGGAGACAGATAGAGAGGGGGAGAGTTGGAGACCGATAGAGAGAGAGAAAGAGAGGGGGAAGATAGAGAGAGGGAGGAAGAGAGAGAGAAAGAGAGAGAGAGAGAGAGAGAGAGAGGGTGGAAACAGAGAGAGAGAGAGAGGGGGAGAAAGAGACAAAGGGAGAGAGGGAGGGAGAGCGAGCGAGAGAGAACACTGTGGATCGAGAGATAGAGAGAGAGAGAGAGGGAGAGAGAAATATTAATAGAAGGAGGTAATAACAAAGTGGCAGTAGTCGTGTTTGTAGTCTGTTAGTGGTGCTCATGTCGGTGTTAGTGTTTGTGTTGGGACGGTGGTGCTGGTGATAGTGATGGAGTCTGGTGACGATGGTGTCGGTGATGTGGTAGTGTTTATGATGATGGTGATAGGGTGGTGGTGGTGGTGAAAGCTGTGGTGATAACAATGGTGGTGATGTTGGTGATAGTGGTGGTGGTGATGGTGATGATAGTGGTGGTGATAGTGATGATGTTATTAGTAGTTGTAGTGGTAATGGTGATAGTGGTGGTAGCAGTGATGGTGATGATATTGGTGATGGTAGTGGTGCTGGTGATAGTGGTGATGGTATTAGTAGCTGTGGTGGTAATGAAAATAGTTGTGGTGTTAGTGGTGGCAGTGATGGTGGTGGTATTAGTAGTTTGTTGTGGTAATGATGATCGTGGTTGTTGTGATAATGGTGATAGTGGTGGTGGTTTTAATGGTGGTGCTAATGGTGATAGTAGTGGTGATAGTAATGGTGATAGTGGTGGTGTTAATGGTGATAATGGTGTTGATAGTTGTGATAATGGTGGTGGTGTTAATGGTGATAATGGTGGTGGTGATAATGGTGATAGTGGTGGTGGTGTTAATGGTGATAATGGTGGTGGTAATGGTGATAGTGGTGATGGTGCTAATGGTGATAGTGGTTGTAATGGTGATAATGGTGATGGTGGTAATGGTGATAATGGTGGTGGTAATGATGATAGCGGTGGTGGTGATAATGGCTGTGGTAATGGTGATAGTGGTGATGGTGCTAATGGTGATGTGGTGGTAATGGTGATAATGGTGGTGGTAATGGTGACAGTGGTGGTGGTATTAGTAGTTTGTGGTGGTAATGATAGTTGTGGTGCAAGATGGCTGACACCCAGCCAGCCGACCTTTGATGCCATGTATTATAAATCGAGTGGTTCTGCTGCAGTGGGCGCGTGTGGGCGTAGAGCAACGTGGGCGTGAAGGTACACACGCCCTCACACGAAAGTACAAGCGTGTAAACATGGCGTGTGTGTGTGTGTGTGTATGTGTGTGTGTGTGTGTATGCTCGATTATTCCCATGTGTATATGTGTGAAATTACATAATAAGCTGACATTGTATAATGTATAATGTAACTAAACATATTGTACTATAATAGAGCCTGCTATGCATTATACCTACGTACATGTATACGCATAATATATGAGATTAAACATTTAAGTATTTGTATTACTCAGACATGTACACAAGCACACACAAACACACACACACACACACACACACACACACACACACACACACACACACACACACACACACACACACACATTCGTGACGCAGTGGTTTGAGTTCTCGCCTGCAACTACGGAGGTCTGGATTCGAATCCCGCCCAGGGCTGAAATAATTTCAGTATCGCCACGCTGCTGGTTGTTACTCCAACTCTTGTGGGCGGGGAGTTGGGTGTGTGTGTGTGCTTGTAAGGTCACAGCATTACCCATAGATCGGTCATACGAGCTCTGAGCTCTTATTCGGGAGGTTATTAACTGTCGATCGCGAGTCCAACACGTGGTCCAAGACCAAGGTGAATCACACACACACACACACACACACACACACACACACACACACACACACACACACACACACACACACACACACACACACACACACACATACCTTGTTCAAGGGAGTATTGCGTGAGCTGGGGTGAATATGGCAGTTCAATGTGTTCATCAACTTTAACACGATTGAACGAAAAACAGACTTTCTGACGTTTATATATTTAACTGCAAAATACTTCATGAAAAAGTAGATATTACTAATGTGGGTATATTCATAGGTATATGCAGAAAATATGTGCACATATATTAGCGCGCGCATATGCATACGCGCGCACACACACATGTAAATGCGTACATGGGCACATGCACACACATACACACACACACACACACACACACACACACACACACACACACACACACACACACACACACACACACACACACACATTCATACATACACACACACACACACACAAACACACACACACACACACACACTCACATTCATAAACACAAACACAGAGCAGATAAGCATTTCCTTGGGAGTGGATACGGTTACCGTAGGATGGGATCCCTTAAGTTCTCAGATTATTGCGCCATCTGGAGCCAGGTGGCGCGGCAGATGGTGACAGCGTTAGGTGGATTCACCATCTGGGGAGGAGGAGAGACCCCCAGACTCTATTACCTGTTGATGGGGTCGTGGCCCCGAAGGCTGGGGCATAGGGAGCCGATTCCTCTTGTGTCTTCGCCCCAGAGCGTAATGGAATGTGTGTGTGTGTGTGTGTGTGTGTGTGTAGGTTTGCTTGTATGGGAGTGCGTGTATACACGCGTATACATAAACACACCCACGCGCGTGCACACACGTTTACGTATGCATGCATACGCACGCATACACACACACACACACACACACACACACACACACACACACACACACACACACACACACACACACACACACACATTCACAGACGTAGAGATAGAGAGAGAGAAGCAGAGAGAGAGAAAGAGGGGGAGAGAGGAGAGGGAGAAAGAGAGGGAGAGAGAGAGCGAGCGAAAGTATAGCTTTCTACACACAAATGTAGGCTTGTAGAACAAATTAGACGAAAATATAACCAAAAACAACAAAATTGACAAATGGAGAGAAAGAGACGGGCCCTCGCGAGCATTGCTCCAACCTCGTATTCTACAACTAAGTAAACACACACACACACACACACACACACACACACACACACACACACACACACACACACACACACACACACACACACACACACACACACATAGCCCATATATAGACATGGCAATCAGTGTATAAATACATTACTTCGTAACATACAGCTGTGCCCTCGACAATAGTGGTGGTGATGGTGGTGGTGGTGGTGGTGATGGTGGTGGTGGTGATGGTGGTGATAATCTATGTGATCAGCTGATGATCACGTTTGGTTTGTTTTGATCAAACATCAAATGCGATAATAGAATTCTTTCGAACAGGTCCTGTTCTCCCAATACGCTTAATGACGTCATAATACACTTAATGACGTCATACTCTTTCCCCCTCCCTCCTCCCCCCCTTCCCGCGATGATTTTTTATGTGGTTATCCACAGAGTCCTTGTGCTGTGATGATGAATTTTGACATAATCCCAACAAAGGTTAGGTTAGGTTAACTTGGTTAGGTTAGGAACTTGAGGTTAAATTTGTTTATCTTGTTTGGGGAGATTATTTTTTCATGCAGGTGTGTGTATCTGCGTGTTTATATGCTCGTGTGCCTACCTGCGTGTGTGTGTGTGTGTGTGTATGAATGAGAGTATATGAGTGTGTGTGTGCGTATGTGTGTGTTTGTGTCTGCGTGTACTTGTGTGTGTTTGTGAAAGAGAGTATATGAGTGTGTGTGTATGTGTGTATGTCTGTGTGTGCGTGTTTGTGTCTGCACGCGCGCGTGTGTGTGTGAGTGAGAGAGTACATGTATGCGTGTGTGTACGTGTGCGTGTTTGTGTGCGTGTGTGTGTAAGTGTATATATATATATATATATATATATATATATATTTGTGTGTGTATGTATGTGTGTGTGTGTACGTGTGTGTGTTTGTGTGTGTTTGTAAAGCCCCAAAGGAGATCAAACGTCGGTGTGTTTATGCCCAAACGACTCGACATAGAAAACGAAATGAGTTTTTGTTGGCCCCTGACAGCGGCGTTGTCATCAAATCTGGTATTGTGAAGAAGAGGAGGTGGCGGCGGCAGAACACAGGCCAGGCAGCACTCAGTGCCACGTATTATCAGTGCCAGCGACAACAGTGCCAAGGGTGGGTGGCACTATCGGCTTTACGACCGCCTGAAGCGCCAGAAGCCGCTGTCATCACTGTTAACCTTGTTGGCTGTCATTAAGATAAGCATCGTCATCAGCATCATCATCACCATCATCATCATCATCATCATCATCATCATCATCATCATCATCATATCGTCATAATCGTTATCGTCATCATTATCATCATCGTCATCACCATATCATCATCGTCGTCACCATCATCATCATCATCATCATCATCATCATCATCATATCGTCATAATCGTTATCGTCATCATTATCATCATCGTCATCACCATATCATCATCGTCGTCACCATCATCATCATCATCATATCATCATCGTCATTATCATCATCGTCATTATCATCGTATCATCATCATATCATCGTCATCATCACCACCACCACTATCATCATCATCATATCGTCATCATCATCATCGTCGTCATCATCATCATCATCATCATCATCATTTTTGTCGTCATCATCATCATCATCGTCATATCGTCATCATCATCGTCGTCGTCATCATCGTCTTCATTATTGCCATCATCATTACCATCATCATCGTCATCATCATCATCATCACTCATTCAACACCCACCGCTAATATCACCAACACTTCCTTCTTTCAGCATCACCATCATCACCACAACCATTTTCATCACTTGAAGCTCACCATCACTCCCACCATCACCACCACTACCATTCACACCTCTATCTTCATCACCACTACTTTCACCACAACCACCACCACGAGTCATCACCACAAGCATTTTTCATCACTTGAAGCCCATCACCATTCCCACCCAAACCATCACCATTTACAATATCATCACCACCACCACTATCTTCATCATCACCATCACACTCAGCTTCATCACTTCGCTGTGCCTTCGACGTCATCACCAACTGCCGCATCACACAAACACAAGCCTGGATATCACTCAAAATTGTTGATGGACTTTTTCCTGTTTATTTTATTTTAACTTTTCTTTTATTTATCCATTTGATTGTGTATTTTCTTTTTCCATTTTGTTTAATTGTATATTTAGGTATTTCTTTGTTTGTCCATTTATTCATTTATTTATTTATCTGTTTATTTTGTGGGTATAATTCAGTGCTCAACAGGGTTTTCAACGAAGTCGTGTGTGTGTGTGTGTGTGTATGTGTGTGTGGTGTGTGTGTGTGTGTGTATGTATGTATATATATATATATATATATATATATAAATATATATATATATATATATATATACATCGTCATCATCATTGTCATAGGCCTCCTTGGATTTAGCTGACTGGGTACGTCCTAAGTTTCTCATACCTCAGAACCGTCAGAGACAAAGAAGTCTCTGGTTCAATCTGCTGGAATGGAGCATCGTCGCTTGTGGCTGTGGACACCAATGCCGGAGAGTCTCTAACACAAAGCTCAGATCTGTGGAAAGATCTCTCTCCTCTCAGACCTCTTGTGCCCCTTTCTGCGCGCTCGCTTGACAGCTTCTGCCTTCATCAGGTCTCCTCCCCCTGTTGGTTCGGGGTACTCCTCCAGCTTTGTGCGGCCAGCTAAAGGTCTTTCCAGGATTCGGCGTCAGTGCCGAGTGGCTCTCTTGTTGGCGTCGTCCTTGGAACGCAGCTGGGGATGGCTAGTGGCTCTTCTGTCAGATACCAGTTCTCCATAGAGAATGACCTTTTTGATGCGGCCGCTTTCCATATGATGGATATGGACGAGCCAGCGCAGCCTGCAAATGTAATATATATATATATATGTATATATATATATATGTGTGTGTGTATATGTATGTATGTATGTATGTATATATGTAATTCGTTGTCAATTGTCCATTATTCTAGAAAATATTCTTCGATTTTCAAAAGTAGTAACAGCATCTCATAAGGCGACTGCAGTAGTCTTGATGAAATTAACGTCACAGTTTTTAGATGGATTTGTTCAAATGTCCCCGATTATTCATCTTTAAGGACGAAATATTTCGAAATTAGCGGCAAAACTTGATATGTGACGACCGTGGAAGCGCAATAAAGGGATTCTTGCCCGGACACTAGAGAGAACCGATTGGAAGCTCGAGGAACCGTTCGTTACGGTTCGAGAACCGAACGAATTCGGTTCTCGAACAGCACGTGCTCGATCGAACCACAATTGCTGGCTGGATTTTTTTTTTTTTTTTTTTTTTTTATAACTAATGACTTTTTTTTTCTCTATATATATTTTTTACCTTTATAACTGATTATATATATTTTTTATTTTCTACTGTTTTACCTCTTTGCTTTTACTTTTTGTTTTTCACCTTAATCCATTTTTCATTTTTCTATTTTTTCTATTTCGTTTTTTCAGTTTTTTCCCCCCGTTGCACGTTCAGGAATGGTTTAATTTCCTTACGGCTTCCGGGCTTGTGGTGGTCCAACGAAAAGACTCCGGAAGACCGGAACCGGGACGGACGGATCCAATATCTGGAACATCTCTGGCCTCCGGTGATCCGGGTGAGTGGGAGGGGAGGCGGAGGGAACCTCCCGGATGCTGTGTCCGGAGGCCTAGATGTTCATGTTCAGCGTTTGTTCTTCAGAGCTATGAGTGTTCTTCGGTGTTCGGTGAGTATTGAAGCGAGGGTGATGATGTCCGGGGATGTAGGGTCCGGGGAGAGCTTCTGGGTTTATGTAGTTCCGGGGTTCTGTCTTTAGGGAGAAAGAATCCGGTTAAGAGGGTTCTGGGGGTCCTGTGAACGGAGTTATGGGGTTCAGGAGTTCCGGTAGACAATGGTTCCGGGAGAGTTCCGGAGGGTTCCGGTGTATGATATATCACGTTCCAGTATACGGTATTCAGGGTTGCCAACTATAAAGTTCCGGGAGTTCCGATGTTCCGGGCTATGAAGTTCCGGGAGTTCCGATGTTCCGGGCTTTGAAGTTCCGGGAGTTTCGATGTTTCGGGCTCTGAAGTTTCGGGAGTTCCGATGTTCCGGGCTCTTAAGTTCCGATACATGAGGTCCCGGCGTTCCAGGAGTTCCGGTGTTTCGGGATCTGAAGTTCCGGGAGTTCTAGTGTTCCAGAGTTCCGGGCTCTGAAGTTCCGGTACATGAGGTTCCGGGAGTTCCGGTGTTTCGGGATCTGAAGTTCCGGGAGTTCTAGTGTTCCAGAGTTCCGGGCTCTTAAGTTCCGATACATGAGGTCCCGGCGTTCCAGGAGTTCCGGTGTTTCGGGATCTGAAGTTCCGGGAGTTCTAGTGTTCCAGAGTTCCGGGCTCTGAAGTTCCGGTACATGAGGTTCCGGGAGTTCCGGTGTTCCGGGCTGAGGACTTGTGTGGGAAGTTATAGCGCGTTTATCTACTTGAGATAGGTTAGGCGACGACGTCTAAGCTCCTGTGTTTATGGGAGAGAGAGAGAGAAAGAGAGAGAGAGAGAGAGAGAGAGAGAGAGAGAGAGAGGACCTCACTCCCGAATTGCGGCGGAATAGGATTCATTGTTTGTTCTTTCGTTATTAATTGTTATTGGTGGTGATGATGATGATGGTGAAGATGATGATTTTCTTCTTATTTCTCTTGTTTCTTTTCTTCTACTTCTTCGCCTTCTTCTACTTCTTCTTCTACTACTTCTTCTTCTTCTACTTCTTCTTCTTCCAATTATTTTAATCATTGTCACAATTGTCATCGAGTCATCATCATCATCATAATCGACGTCATCGTCATCATCGTCATCATAATCATCATCATCATCATCATCATCATCATTACCATCACCATCACGACCATCATCATCATAGTCGTCGTCATCATCATCGTTGTCACCACCACCATTATCATCATTATCATCGTCAACAACAACAACAACATGAGGATTTTCATGATCATAATTATCCTCATCATCATTACAAACAAATTACTTGGGGTTACTGAGAACATCCCTTGGCACCTATCCTTGGCTTGGCACTCTTGTCTGGCACCGCAAGATTAATGTTGGCACTGCAGAAAATCAGTTTCCAACAATAAATATTCGTTACGTTGTCGGTATGGTACATTGCCAACAACGAGAAATTACCAACAACAGGAAACAAAAGTGCTGGGAGTACAGAATGTGTGTTTGGGACATCATGTTGTCAGAGCCAACGAAGCGTGTTGGGAGACTCATGGGAAATGTGCCTCGTAGACCCACTAAGTGTGTGTTGGCACTGGGACAACATGTTGGCACTGAGGCGAGAGAGGTCTTGTTGTCAGAGCAAAACATAGATTCGCAAAGGCTGAGGTCAACATTTGAAAAGAAGATTTTTCATTTTATTTATTTATTTTTTATTTTTTTTATTTATTTATTTATTTTTTTTCTTCAGTGGATTTTGTTGGTTTTGGTGGAAGATAGAGATGAGGTCCTTCTTCCAACAAGAATACGTCGTCATCACAGTCACCATCATTATGACATCATTGCTTCATCATCTTCGCCATCACTTTCATCTTTACTAAAAATAAATAAATAAATAAATAAGCAGATAAACAAATAGATACATTTTAAGCAAATAACTAAATAAAATAGAACAGAATAGGATAAATTATGAAAAAAAATCGATGAATAAGACAAATGAACGAGATAACAGATAAGAAAAAAGTATTAATAATATCTATAATAATTTGATTACAATAATGTTGATCACTTTTAACTTCTGAGTCCCCACATTGGATGTTATGGGCGAATAGAAGCGCTGGATACCTTCCTTCGCATAAAAGAGGTGATGAGTCTACATCAGGAGTCACTGAGTTGCTACGGCCGAAGCCGCCAACTTTGCCCTATATGCTTGGACTGTTGGGGCAGGTAACAGTCACAACTGGTACTAGGAGAAGAGTGCGGGATTCGAACCCACTAATGCGTACCGCGTGATGGTTCTCTCCGGTGGCTCCAAACGTTTGCTGCAAACGTTGATGTTAACCTAATAATCTCGTTTCGACTTCATATTAATCTGTGTGTCGGACATGACACGTGTCAGGTGATGATACACATGACACACGGCACATGACACTGTACAACACTTAGCATAGGATACATGACACATGAAGTACGAGATGTGTCACATGGGTTCATGTGACACACGAAATATCTGGCACATAAAATATGACACGAAATAGGGTACGTGACACAGAAGTGGCGGACGACACAGGACTAACAGCGACTTCTGACACGTGATATGACACAAAATAAATGACATATGACAGGATTGAAATGACACATTATACATGACATGACACACAAGTGACACAGAATGTGTCGTATGACACGGGAACGAGAACAGACGACACATTTGTGACACGCGACATATGACACACGACACAGAAGCGACACGAGTGTCAGAGCCATTATTAAAGGTGATAAAACTTAACGAGGGCTTTGTTGTCGTTATTGATCGAAGTTCACCAGCGTCTCTAGCCTTTATGACAATGTTACCACATTTTATTTATTTACAAATAAAAGTAAATAAACAAATAAACAAATAAAGATAAATTAATAAATGGACAAAATAAATAAAAAATAGATAAATGAATTAGACAAGTAAATAGAGAAATAAATGATTTAATAAGAATAAATAGATGAATAAATATTGCTAACATCAGATGCTGCAATAACAAACAACAAACTCACTGACAACAAAGATGGTCTCTTCCTACCTCTGGCAACATTCCTGACAACCGCGAACAAATCCGCCACTGCAGATGTTGTCAGGAGTCGTATTGGCAGATGAAGTATCGACTGGGCAAGTGTTGGAAATGTCTTCGGGTGAATTGTTGTCAGAATGGCCTCCGATAAGGAGGATGTTGGCAAGGCGGTTGTTGGCAGGCAAAGGCAAGGGGAGGGACATTAATCCTAACTTTCGCTCTCCGTTCCCCCCCCATTTATGTCCCCCATCCCCCCAATTCCCCCATATCCTCCATATCCCCCATCCCTCCAATTCCCCATCTCCCCCAATCTTCTCCATTCTCCCCCATTCCCCCAATTCCCCCATTTCCCCATCCTCTCCGTTCTCCTCTCCATTCTCCCCAAATCCCCCATCCCTCCAATTCCCCCATCCCACAATTTCCCCCAACCCCCATACCCCCCACCCACCTCATTCTCTCCTATCCTCCCCATTCTCCCCCATTCCCCCATCCCCTCATTCTCCCCATTACTCCATTCCCTCCCATCCCCCCAGCGGGGGATGAGGCTGAGGATGGGAGGAGGGAGAGGGAGAGTAGGGAGGGAGGGAAGGAAGGAGGGAGAGACGAAAGGGAATTGAGGGAGGGAGGGGTGAAGAAGAGGAAGAGGAAAAGGGGACAGTTAAGACTAATGGAAGTTAAGGAGGGAGGGACGAAATGGGAGCGAGGGAGGGAGGGAGGGAGGAAGAGAGAGGCAGAAGGGAGAATAAAGGGGAAGGGGAGGTTAAGACCGGAGGAAGGCAAGGAAAGAAAACAGGGAAGAGTGGGAAGAGGGAGGAAGGTGGGGAGGGAGGGATGTAGAGAGAGAGAGAGGAGAGGAAAGGGAGAGAAAGAAGGAAGAAGTTAGAGAGAGAGAGAGAGAGAGAGCGAAGTATAAATTATTAAGAGTGATTCATGGAAGGCAGGAGACGGGGTGTGGTTGGAAGGAGAGAAGGGAAGGACAAATGAAGATAACTCTCTCTCTCTCTCTCTCTCTCTCTCTCTCTCTCTCTCTCTCTCTCTCTCTCTCTCTCTCTCTCTCTCTCTCTCTCTCTCTCTCTCTCTCTCTCTCTCTCTCTCTCTCTCTCTCTCTCTCTCTCTCTCTCTCTCTCTCTCTCTTTCATTTCTATCATTGTGTGGGGAGGCAGAAAAGGATTTCTCTTCCTTCTCCTCTTCCTCCTCTTCCTCTTCCTCTTCCTCCTCTTCCTCCTCCTACCTCCCTCTCTTCCCCAATCCTCTCCTCATCCCTTTCCCCCTCCCCCTTTCCCTCTCATCACCTCTCCTCCCCCTCTCCGTCCCTCTCCTTCCCTTCCTTCGTCCTTCTCCTCCACTCGTCCACCTCCCGTGTTCCCCTCCTCCCTCTCCTTCTCCTCCCCTCTCCCCTCCTCCCTCTCTCCCATTTCCCTCTACTCCCCTCTCCCTCCTCTCCTCCCCTCTCCCTCTTTCATCAACTCTCCTCCTCCTCCTCATCTTCTTTCACCTTCCCCCTCCCCGCCCATGTCTTCCCATATCCCCCGTCCCCCTCTCCCCCTCTCTTCCCCCTCCCCTCTCCCCCTCTCTTCCCTCTCCCCTCTCCCCCCCTCTCCCGCAGTGGCTGTTGAGGTGACCGGGGTTAGCGGGTCGGTCGGTTGGCGGAGCCTCACGACGACAACGACAACCTGGACCCCCAAGGTCTTCCCCCGCGCGCCGCTTCTCGACCTGACAGCAGAGTTATTGGTCCTCCTCCTCCTCCTCCTCCTCCTCCTCCTCCTCCTCAGGGGTCGTCGGGTCTTCCCCCAAGGAGGAGGAGGAGGAATGGATGAAGGAGTTGGGGAAGGAAGAGGAGGAATGGGTGAAGGAGGAGGAAGAGGAAGAAGAGGAGGACGAAGAAGACGAGGAGGAGGAACGGGTGAAGGAGGAGGAGGAAAAGGAAGACGAGGAGGAAGAGGAAGACGAGGAGGAGGAGGAAGAGGAAGATGAGGAGGAGGAGGAGGAAGAGGAAGACGAGGAGGAGGAGGAAGAGGGCGAGGAAGAAGAAGTGAAGGAGGAGGAGGAGGAGGAGGAGGAGGAGGAGTTACTGATGCGTTGCTCCGGAAGAATAAGATGAAGCTGTTTTCATCTTTATAATTACTTATGTATATGTTTATCTACTTATTTATATTTATATCTGTGCGTGTTTATGTCTGTGCGTGTTTGTTTGCACTTGTTCGCTCGTGTATTTGTTTATTTGTGTATCTATTTGTTTACATTCCCGGTATGTGTTTACTGTTTACGTGCTTGGCAGTTTGCACAGTTAAATTATTATTAGTTTGTTTATTTGTTTATTTATATTTTATTCTATTGATATAGGGCTCATAGGCTATCTGATTATGTGCTTGATATACGAGTATATATATATATATATAGATATATATAGATATATATATATATATATATATGTATGTATATATATGTACACACATATATCCTGTTTTTCAATATAGTTTTTCCTTCTTTATTTTTTATTTATTAGTTTTTTATTTCTTATACATTTTTTTTACTTCCATTAACTCTTAACTCAACCCTTTCTCCGTTTTCTAACTTGATCTTACGTCGCGCCAGCCAGGCAATTTTATTGAAAAAAAAAAAAAGGAAAACTCAGAATTCTGACTCAAAAAAAAAAAAAAAAGGAAAATAAAATAAAATAAGATAAAATAAAAGACAGAGTCTTTTATTCAGTCTGTGGATCCTGATCATTCTCCTGAAGGAGATTTCATCGACCCTGACCCCAATGAATGGCAGATTGTGCCCCCTCAGTTACGAGATTTGAGAGAGATGATCCCATGACCTTTCGTGACCCAAGATGCCGGAGGCGCGTATCTATGACGTATGTATGACGTCATCAGCTAGTCTCCCTCGCCCACGCTAATTGAACTTTGTTCTTGACTTAACAACCTCACCTCCCTTCCCTCCCTCCCCTCCCTACCCCTTCTTCTTTCCCCTCCTTCCTTCCCTCCTCCCCTCCCTCCCCTTCTCCTTCCCCCTCCTCTTTCCTCCTCCCTCCCCCTTCCCCCTTTCTGCCACTTCCTCCCTTCCCCACTTTCCCCCTCCTCCCCTCTCCCCTCCTCCGTCTTCCCCCTTCCCCATCGTTTTCCCATTCCCCTCCCTCCCCCTTTCCCCTCCTCCTTACTCCACCTTCCTCCTTCCTCCTCATTCTCCCCCCCTTCCCATCCTCTTCCTCCTCCTCCTCTTAATCATCCTCCTCCTCCCTCCCCTCCTTCTCTCTCTTTCCCCCTCCTCCTCTTCCTCCCCTCCTCCTCCTCTTCCTCCTCCTCCTCCTCCTCCTCCTCCTCCTCTTCTTGTCAATAACATAATTTATTTCTTTATTTTTTGCAGGTACGTACAAGAGAAGGAACTCCGCCTTGTCAGCCAGAGCGCCCTCAGGTACCTTGTCACACGCCCACATGCTTCACGCCCACACGCACACCCACCCTCCCTAGACGCCTACGTCACACGCCCACGTCATGCATTTAAACAACGCACTGTAGCTACACGCTTGACGGATACGAATGTAATGCCCATTTCATTACACGCCTCCACCCCACACACGTTACACGCCCTTCTACACGCCCTTCCTACACGCTGGTAGCGTCATCGGAAGCGTATTAGTTTCGCATTCGCCTGGTTGTGGGTTCGAATCCCGCACTCCTCTCCGATTCCCAGCAGTGACTCTTTGTTCCCTGCCCCACCAGCAGCCCCTAAAACGCATATAGTACATAGGGCAAAGGTGACGGCTTCGGCCGCAGCAACTACTCAGCGCCTCCTGGCGTAGGAGGCTCCTCGTCTTCTTCACGAACACAACTTACCCCGTTTGGGGTCACTATTATATTCACTCTGGCTGCCGTCAGGTGATTTTATTCATCTGTAGGAGGACTTCAGATAGACGGAGGGTGAGTACATGGATTAGAATTATTCAGAATTTTCTCTCTCTAATTGGGAATCGCTAAACTTCATCACTTTCCAATATTGGGAAGGAGAAAATATATGTGTTTATGTTGTGTATGTTTAAGACAGATTGAATCAATAGAAGATCTGCTAAGGGATTCGAACCCTGACCTGTGCGTGCATAATCACGAATCGCTAGCGTCTTCGCTTCGTGATTATGCACGTATAGGTCAGGGTTCGAGTCCCTTGGCAGAGCTTCTAAAGAATATGTGATATATATAACGTGACTGTGTTTAACATCTTATATATGTATGTATGTATGTATGTATGATGTACATATACCGAGAGCTTTTTCCCCCTTATAAGGGAGGTAGCCAAGTCAGAGGCACGTGCCTATTCCCACCCATTCCACTCCCCACATCCACCACCCCCTCCCATCTCAGCTCCTCATGGATGACGGGTCACCCCTGCATCCACCAACTACCCTGGGTCAAGCGCAATTCAGCAGGGCACAGTACATCTACAGCGAGGCCGCTTCACTTGATCGGCGTCCACCCCTCTCTCCGTCCCCTCATGCAGAAAAAGAGAAAACGGGGAGAAATTCCTTCGGGCTGCGTCAAAATATCATTCACACATAAGCATCCCCTATCCCCCCATCTCTCCATCCCCCCATCCCCCATCCCTCCTTTCCTTGCATAACACTATCATCCATACACAGTCATTCTCCTTTCATCCCTATTTCCTGCCTTCTCCCCTCCTTGCTCAACGGGCATTCCCCTCTTGCTCAGCGCCCTTTCACCCCATCCATCCATCTCATCTTCGGTCGTCCCTTCAAGCTCACTCTCTCCACCTCTGCCTGCCACACCGCTTTTACTAATCATTTCATCACTCATTCTCTCCATGTGTCCGAACCATCCCCAATAATCTTTCACGATCTCTGCCCGCCATCTCCCATTCCCATATTGTCATGCTTGACGAGGCTTTAGGCAAGTAAGCGGGATTGATGTAATTGCACGAATCAAGTATATGATTATCCAACCTCTCTTTGTTGACAGAGACGTAATTGATTTAGGCTTTTCGATTACAGTCAAGAAAGAAAGAAAGAGAGAGACTTATTTATGGCCGTCCTTTGCTCGCTGTGGCGTGAGAACCCTCGGCGACGTCGAGTTATTAAAGGTGGAAGGTGAGGTAAGGGCAGGGAGACCGAGAGAGCCAAGGAAGGAGAGAGAACAGCGCTGTCTTCTTCTTCTTCTTCTTCTTTTTCTTCTTCGTCTTCTTCTTCTTCTTCTTCTACTTGGCCTATTTCTTCTTCGCTTTCTTCTTCTTCTTCTTCTTCTTCTTCTTCTTCTACTTGGCCTATTTCTTCTTTGCCTTCTTCTTCTTCTTCTTCTTCTTCTTCTTCTTCTTCCTCTTCTTCTTCTTCTTCTTCTTCTTCTTCTTCTTCTTCTACTTGGCCTATTTCTTCTTCGCCTTCTTTTTTGCCGTCTTCTTCTTCTTTATCTTCTACTTTGCCGTCTTCTTCTTTTTCTTCGTCTTCTTCTTCTTCTTCGTCTTCTTCTACTTGGCCTATTTCTTCTTCGCCTTCTTTTTTGCCGTCTTCTTCATTTTCTTCTACTTCGCTGTCTTCTTCTTTTTCTTCTTCCTCTTTGTCTTTTTCTTCGTTTTCTTTTTCTTCTACTTAGCCTACTTCTTTGATTCTTTTTTGCCGTCTTCTTCTTCATTTTCTTCTACTTCGCTGTCTTCTTCTTTTTCTTCTTCGTATTTTTTATCTTCTCTCTTACTCTTCGCCTTCTTCTTTTTCTACTTCTTCTCTTCCTCCTCTTTTTTCTCCTCTTCCTCCTCCACCTCCTCCCTTCCTCTCCTGGAGGGCTGGTGGCGCAATCAGAAGTATACGGGTTCGAATCCCGCACTTATATCCGACTCAGGCATTGACTGAGTGTTACCTGCCCCCCCCCAACAGTACCCAGAGTACATAGGGGCAGAGGTGATAGCTTCGGCCGCAGCAACTCAGCGCCTCCGGGTGTATGCTCCTCAACTTCTCTCATGTGGACTTGTACTCTGGATTACTTGATTGAGACGGTCACTCTATTTCTCTTCCTATCTCTCTTAAGTCTTTCAATCTCTATCTAGCTATCTGTCTGTCTGTTTGTCTGTCTATATATCTTTCTATCTATTTCTGTTTTTTCTGTCCCTATATCTCTATATATCTTTCTCTGTCTCTCTCCTCTCTCTATATATCAATACATCTCTCTCTCTCTCCCTCTCTCTCTCTCTCTCTCTCTCTCTCTCTCTCTCTCTCTCTCTCTCTCTCTCTCTCCCTCCCTCCCTCCCTCCCTCCCTCCCTCCCTCCCTCCCTCTCTCTCTCTCTCTCTCTCTCTCTCTCTCTCTCTCTCTCTCTCTCTCTCTCTCTCTCCCTCCCTCCCTCCCTCCCCCTCCCTCCCTCCCTCCCTCCCTCTCTCTCTCTCTCTCTCTCTCTCTCTCTCTCTCTCTCTCTCTCTCGTGTGTGTGTGTGTGTGTGTGTGTGTGTGTGTACGTACGTACCGGGGCGACGGAATCCCGGTCGTCGTAATGGAGGAAGGAGGATGCAGATATCCCCACTGCTCTTGCAAATAATTGCTTCCGAAATGCAACGCCGAATATTTTCTTCTTCTCAAGTCTTGGGCGAGAGCGAGAGCGAGGCCCGTACATGACCGTGTGTACATGTGCGTGTGTGTGTGTGTGTGTGTGTGTGTGTGTGTGTGTGTGTGTGTGTGTGTTTCTTTCATCACTGTCTTGGGTCACGTGTTGGACATGTGATCGACAGCTATTACCCTCCCGGATGAGAGTTCGGAGGTCATATATGGACCATACGCGTGTGCATGTATGTATGTATGTATATGAGTTTTATGTATAAGTGTATGTATGTTTGTATGTATTTTTATTGTATTTCACTTTATTATTATTATCAATATTATTATTATTGTTATTAATATTATATATATATTTTTTCTTTCTTTTTTAGTCTCAGTTCGTAAAGGAGTGCTGTGTGACTCTGGCCCGTAGGGATGTCACAAAAGTGCATCAATTACTGACTGCATAAATCAGGAAGCCAATACAACGTTCGGGGAGATGGAGAGGAGGGAAGGAGTGAGAGGGATGGAGAGAGAGGGAGAGAGGAGGACGGAGGGAGAGGAAGAGAGAAGGGGAGGGAGGGAGAGAGAAGGAGAGGGAGGGAGATGGAGAGAGAAGGAGAGGGAGGGAGATGGAGAGAGAAGGAGAGGGAGGGAGAGGAAGAGAGAAGGGGAGGGAGGGAGAGAGAAGGAGAGGGAGGGAGAGGAAGAGAGGAGGAGAGGGAGAGGGAAGAGAGGAGAGGGAGGGAGATGGAGAGAGAAGGAGAGGAGGGGAGAGAAGGGAGAAGGGGGGAGGAAGGAGGAGGGAGGAGGAGAGGGCGGGAGAGGAGAGGGGAGAGGAAGAGAGGGAGAACGAGAGAGGGGAGGGAGAGGGAGAGGGAGAGGAAGGTAGGAAATATATAAAGAAAATATGGACGAGGAAACAGAGGCGAAACAGATTGAGAAGTCGTTGAGAGGTAATAAGGGAAAGGGAGGGAAGGGAGAGGGAGTGAGGGAGGGAGAGGAAGGGAGAGGGAAGGAGGGAGGAAGAGGAAGGGAGGGAGGGAGGAAGAGGAAGGGAGAGGGAGGGAGGGAGGGAGGGAGGAAGAGGGGAGGGGAGGAAGGGAGGGGAGAGAGGAGGAGGGGGGAGGGAGGGGAGGGAGGGAGGGAGGGAAGGGGAGGAGGTGAGGAGGGGAGGGAGGGGGAGGGAGAGGAAGAGGAAGAGGGAGGAAGGGAGAGGGAGGGAGGGAGGAAGAGGAAGGGAGAGGGAGGGAGGAGAGGGGGGGGGAGGAGAGGGGAAGAGGGGGAGAGGGAGGAGGGGAGAGGGAGGGAGAGGAAGGGAGGAGGGAGGAGGGGGAAGAAGGGAGGGGGGGGGGGGTGGAGAAAGTGTTATGAGAAAGTGTAGTAGGTACACTCAAAACAGGAATATTCTCGTGTGCATTACAAATCCTCTCCTTCTGGATCCACGGCTTCCCCCCCTCTCCCCCTCTCCCCCTCTCCCACTCCCAGCTCCCTCTCTCCCCTCCCCCTCCCTCTCTCCCTCTCCCACCTCCCTCCCACCTCCCCCTCCCTCTCTCCCTCTCACACCTCCCTCCCACCTCCCTCACACCCCCTCACACCTCCCTCTCACCCCCTCCCCCTCCCTCTCTCCCCTTCCCCTTCCCTCTCTCCCCCTCCCCTTCCCTCTTTTCCCCCTCCTCCTCCCTCTCTCCCCCTCCCCTTCCCTCTCTCCTTCTCCCCCTCCCTCTCCCTCTCCCTTTCCCCTCCTCTTCCCCTTACCCTCCTCCTCCTCCTCTTCCCCTCCCCTCTCCCCATCACTTTCTTCCCATTCACCTCTACCCATCCCTTTCTCTCCCTCTCCCCTCCCTCTCTCCCCTCCCTGCCCCCTCTCCCCTCCCCTCCCCCGCCCTTTCTCCTTCTGAAAAAGTCTCTCCCCTCCTCCATCTTCCTCCCCTCCTTCCCCAGGAGACTCCCCCTTTCCACTTCTCCCTCTCCCCCCTCCCCTCCTTCAAAAAGAATTCCCCCACCTCCCCCATTCCCCCATCCCCATTTTCCCATTTTATATACATACATGTATAAATTACACACACACACACACACACACACACACACACACACACACACACACACACACACACACACACATATATATATATATATATATATATATATATATATATATATATATATATATATTCATAGGTTTCTTTGCTGATGTGAAGAATGTTTTATTATTTTATTTTTCCAGGTATAGTTTTAATGAAAACTTCTACAAGTTGATTTCCCTAGACACAAGACACTTGTGCCGACCTCTCTATCCTCTCTCCCTCTTTCTCTCTCTCTTTCTGTGTGTGTGTGTGTGTGTGTGTGTGTGTGTGTGTGTGTGTGTGTGTGTGTGTCTATATCCTCTCTCTCTTCCTGTCTCTATCCTCTCTTCTTCTTTCTATCTCTCTCTCATTCTCCCCCTCTCCCTCCCCCGTCTCTCTCTCTCTATCCTCTCTTCCTTTTTCTCTCTCTCATTTTCTCCCTCTCCCTCCCCAGTCTCTCTCTCTTTCTCTCTGTCTCTCTTTCTCTCTTTCTCTTTCTCTCTCGCTACATATCTCACTAGTGCGTGGTCCTGTGTTTGGTACTGGTGACTGCCACTTACCTTCTTCGTTCCCCAAGCACAAAGGGCAAAGGTGACGCTTTCCACGTCCCAGTCCTCACCACGAGAAAGAGAGAAAAAGAGAAAGTGGGGAGGAAGAGTTATGATGGGTTACAATAAAACAAACAGGCCGTATCAAGGTTGTATGTATTAAATAAATAGATGAATAAAATAAAATAAGATAAAACAGAAAAAGAAAGGAGGGAGAGAGAGAGAGAGAGATGGTAAGAGAGAGAGAGAGAGACGGTAAGAGTGAGAGAGAAAGGGAGAAAGAGGGAGAGAGAGACAGACAAAAGAAAAGAGGTAGATATATATATATATATATATATATATATATATATATATATATATATATATAGAGAGAGAGAGAGAGAGAGAGAGAGAGAGAGAGAGAGAGAGAGAGAGAGAGACGGTAAGAGTAAGAGACAAATGTTGAAAGAGGGAGAGAGAGAATGAGAGAGACAGTCGGCAAGAGAGAGAGAAAGAGAAATGAAATGAAAGAGAGAGAGAGAGAGAGAGAGAGAAAGAGAGGTATCCAAGTTTTCTTGCAAGGTACATATCGCCTTATCGTGACGCCTGAGTTGGTTGAATGAGAGAAAGAGAGAGAGAGAGAGAAAGAGAGAGAGAAAAAGAGCTCTGTGGAGGCGCCCGTTTCTGTCTGAGTTCTTCACAAAAGATTTGGACACCAAATCACCAAATTCTTATTTCATTTTTTTTTTTTTTTTTTTTTACATTCGTTTGTTTCTTCTATTTTCTTTCTTATTTTCTTTGCCTTGTCTACTTTATATTCTATATATTCTGTCTTTTTCTATTTCTTCATTTCTTGTTGATTTTCTTTTTTCTTTTTTCATTCCATTATTTTTTATTCTGTTTATTATTTTCGTTTTTCCAATCCTTAACTTTCACTGCTCATTACTTCTTTAATTTTTGTTCTTTTATTTCTTTTATTATTTTTAAGGGTTTTAAGGATTTAAGGTTACCTTTGGTAACCGTTACTATTCCGTCGTGTTACCTTTTGTGACGGTTACTGGA
>NC_134800.1:2051215-2058715 GCF_046742065.1 Oratosquilla oratoria | reverse complement strand
CCTCGCCCTCCACCACCTCGCCCTCCACCACCTCGCCCTTCACTACCTCGCCCTCCACCACCACGCCCTCCACCACCTCATTTTCCACCACTTCCCTCTCCACCACCTCACCCTCCACCACCTCGCCCTCCACCACCTCGCCCTCCACCACCTCGCCCTCCACCACCTCACCCTCCACCACCTCGCCCTCCACCACCTCGCCCTCCACCACCTCACCCTCCACCACCTCGCCCTCCACCACCTCGCCCTCCACCACCTCACCCTCCACCACCTCGCCCTCCACCACCTCGCCCTCCATCACCTCGCCCTCCCGTTCTCAATTCACTTCTAAACATGAATATTCAAGACAGGGACGGGGAAACTCAAAATTCCCCGTTCGCGGTGATTATACGCCGCGACAATTTTTCGTCTGTCTACGACAGTTTTTCCTCTGTCTACGACAGTTAGATAAGAGAGGGACCTCTGTTGTCAGAGCTGAGATGATGTACGAACTTCCTCCATTTTCTATTTATTTATTTATTCATTCATTTATTATTTATTTACTTATGTATTTACTGATTTATTTCATTTTTCTATTTTATTAATCTATTTATTCTTGTAATCTTTCTAATTCAGACATTTGTTCAACAGCAAAATAGAGAATTGAACAAATAGATGAAAAACAAATAAATAGACGAATAAGGGAATAAATGCCTGAATAATCACACAAATGAATAAATGAACAAATCAACAAATAAATATATAAATACATAAATAAATAAATAAATTAATAAGCGCACAAATAAATCAGGAGATAAATGAATAGATGAATATATAATCAAATAGTTACATAAATAAACAAATAACTACATGAATAGAGAAATATATGAATAAATAGATAATCAAATATATACATAGATAAATGAATAAATAATAAATAGATAAATAAGTAAATAAATACTTTAATAGATAAGTAGATAGATAATTAAATAAATGAATAGATGAATAGATAAACAAAAGGCTTGCAGACAACCACTCATGGAAGAAAAAAATAAGAAAAAAAAATCGAATTTCTGTGCCGGCGACAACTCAAACTTCGTTGACGAGTTTCTGAGAAGAAACGTTCGAGAGTTAAGGATGTTAGAGTCCAGGGTTGACAACTCTGGTTGCCCGAGGTCAGTGCCCGAGGGGGACCAAAGGGATCCTCCTCGTGGGGGGGGGGAGCCTTTGGAGTCAGATGGACGAAGTAATGAATCATCTAGTTTCTCCACACACGCGCGCGCGCACACACTCACACACACACACACACACACACACACACACACACACACACACACACACACACACACACACACACACACACACACACACACACACACACACACTCACCGAACCTCAAGCCCAATTTGATGTCTTCTTTTTCCTCCTCTTCCTCCTCCACTTCCTCCTCCTCTTCTTCCTTCTCCTTTTCTTCCTCCTACTACTCTTCCTTTTTCTTTTTCTTCCTTCTACTCCTCCTTTTTTTATCGTTCTCCTCCACCTCCCTTTCCTATTTTTAATTCTTCTCCTCCTCCCTTTCCTATTTTTAATTTTCCTCCTCCTCCCTTTCCTATTTTTAATTCTCCTCCTCCTCCTTTTCCTATTTTTAATTCTTCTCCTCCTCCCTTTCCTATTTTTAATTCTACTCCTCCTCTCTTTCCTATTTTTAATTCTCCTCCTCCTCCTCCTCCTCCCCCTCCCCCTCCCCCTCCTGTCTCTTCTTCTTTACCTTCTTTTCTTTTTCTCCTCCTCTTCCTCCTCCTCCTGTTTCTTCTTCTTTACCTTCTTCCCTTTTTTCTCCTCCTCCTCTTCCTCCTTCTCCTTTTCTAATTCCCTTTCCCTCTCACCCACTCTCATTCTCCTCCTTCTTCTTTTACTCTTTCTTCTTGTCCTTTTCTAACTTCTCTTTCCCCTTCTCTCATCCTCTTCCTCCTCCTTTTTTTCCCCTCTCAATTTTCCTTTCCCTCTTTTTTTCCTAAATTCCTCCTCCTCCTCCTCCTCCTCTTCTTCCTCCTCCCTCTCCTCCACCTCTTTCTCCCTTTCCCTCCTAATTTTCCTCTCCCTCTCTTCTCCTTCTTCCCCTTCCCCAACTTCTCCTCATCTTCATCCTCTTCCACCTCTTCCTCCTCCACATTTCACCCCTCCCTTCACCCTCTCCCTCTCACTTTCCCTCTCCTCCTCATTCTACTCCTCCTCCTCCTCCTCTTCCTGCTCTCCTTTCTCTCTTCCCCTCTCCCTCTCACTTTTCCTCTCCTCCTTATTCTACTCCTCCTCCTCCTCCTCCTCCTCCTCCTCCTCCTCCTCCTCTTCCTGCTCTCCCTTCCCCTCTCCCTCTCATTCTCCACCATCCTCCTTTTCCTTCTCTCCACTTTCCTCTTCCTCTCCCTCCTCCTGTCCCTCTCCCCTTCCCCTCCCTCCTCCTGTCCCTCTCCCCTTCCCCTCCTTCCCCTCGTATCGCCTGCCCTGCGGGGCCCAGAGGGGGAGGGGGAGGAGGGAGGAGATGGGGGGAGAGGAGATGGGGGAGGGGGGGAAGGCCCGAGGAGTAGAAATAGAAGGGACCAGACTGACATACAATTAATTCCCTCATTGTGATGACATATTTCATAAGTTTTTATTTTTGGAGTTGTACCACTCCAAGGACGACCTTGAGAGAGCACGACTGGAGGACGACCTCGAAGGAGTAGGGTTGAAGGACGACCTCGAAGGAGTAGGGTTGAAGGACGACCTCGAAGGAGTAGGGTTGAAGGACGACCTCGAAGGAGTAGGGTTGAAGGACGACTTCGCGAGAGTATGACTGGTGGGTGATCTTAAGAGTGTATGACTCAAGGACGACCTCGAGAGAGTATAAATGGAGTAGGAACTCGTGAGAGTATGTCTACATTACGAACTCGAAAGGGTATATTTGAAGGACGACCTCGAAGGAGTAGGGTTGAAGGACGACCTCGAAGGAGTAGGGTTGAAGGACGACTTCGCGAGAGTATGACTGGTGGATGATCATAAGAGTGTATGACTCAAGGACGACCTCGAGAGAGTATAAATGGAGTAGGAACTCGTGAGAGTATGTCTACAGTACGAACTCGAAAGGGTATAGTTGAAGGACGACCTCGAAGGAGTAGGGTTGAAGGACGACCTCGAAGGAGTAGGGTTGAAGGACGACTTCGCGAGAGTATGACTGGTGGATGATCATAAGAGTGTATGACTCAAGGACGACCTCGAGAGAGTATAAATGGAGTAGGAACTCGTGAGAGTATGTCTACAGTACGAACTCGAAAGGGTATAGTTGGAGGACGACCTCGCGAGGGTATGACTGGAGGACGACCTCAAGAGAGTATTATGCGAGGACCACCTCGAGAGATTATAACTGGAAGATGATCTCAGATAGTGCGGATCGAGGACGACCTAGAAAGGATATGGTTGGAGGAGGACCTCAAGAGAGTATGGTTGTAGGACAACCTCGAGATATAACTGGAGGGTGACCTCGAGAGAATATGGCTCGAGGGCAACCTCGAGAGAGTATGACTAGATGAGGACCTTGCGAGAATATGACTGGAGGAAGACCTCGAGAGAGTTTAGTTGGAGGACGACCTCGAGACAGTTCACTTGGAGGACGATCTCGAGACAGTTCACTTGGAGGACGACCTCGAAGGACTTCACTTGGAGGACGACCTCGAGAGTGTAACTCGAGGACGAATTTGAGAGGGTATATGGTTAAAGGACTACCCTCGAGAACGTTTATTTGGAGGACAACCTTGAGAGTGTATCACTGGAGGACGACCTCGAGGTGAGTAAAACTGGAGGACGACCTCGAGAGAGCATGACTGGAGAACGACCTTGAAAGATTGCGGTTGAAGGACCGCTAATCTTACGGGTTATTGAGCCTCCTCGATATAACCACAATCGTCATCTCTCTCTTTACATAGACGCTCCGCCCACTTGCGGCCTTAAGCCCCGCCTCCTCAAGGCTCTCGACCAATGGCAACCTTCCTTCAGGCGCGCTCTCTCTCTCTCTCTCTCTCTCTCTCTCTCTCTCTCTCTCTCTCTCTCTCTCTCTCTCTCTCTCTCTCTCTCTCTCTCTCTCCATGCTGTGCTGATGTCCTTGGATGGGAACAAGGGACGGAAAACAGACACACAGACTGACGGATAGACGGATATAGACAGACACAGATGGAGAGACGTATACAGACAGACATAGAGACGGACACAGACAGACAGGCTGAGAGAGAGACGGATGCAGACAGACAGAATAACAGACAGACAGACAGACAGAGCTATGGAGACAGACACGAGGACGCTTGTCTGTAAGTGGAGGAGGAGGAGGAGGAGGAGGAGGAGGTAGACATCCTGAGGAGACGATCGCAGCCAATTAGTTGGGGAAGGGGGGAGGGAGGGAGAGGGGGAAGGGGGGAGGAGAGGGGGAGGGGGAAGGGGGGAGGAGAGGGGGAGGGGGAAGGGGGGGGACATTCCTCCAGGGTTGCAAAGTGGTACAGGGGGAGAGAGGGGGGGGGCTAGAAGGCAGAGGAAGGAGGAGGAAGAGGAGGAGGTGGAGGAGGAAGAGGAGGAGAAACAGAGGTGATGAAGAGAAGACGATTGAGAAGAGGAGGAGGAGGAGAAACAAATGTGATGAAGAGAAGACGATTGAGGACAGGAAGAGGAGGAGGAGGAAGAGAAATGGAGGTGATGAAGAGAAGAGGAGGAGGAGGAGGAGAGGAAGACGAAAAAGGAAGAGATTAAGAGAGATGGTGGAGAAGAGTTGGCGAAAGAGAGTGGGAAAAGAGAACAGGCGAAGGGGAGAAAGAGAGCAGAGATGGGGGAAAGAGGAAAGAGAGGGAGGGAAGGGGAGCGATAGGGGGAGAGAGGAAAGGGAGGGGAGAGCAGAGATGGGGGAAAGAGGAGGGAGGGAGGAAATAAGAGCAGGAGGGGAGAGGGGAAAGGAGAGAGGAGAGAGGGAAGAAAGAGGAATGGGAGGGAGGAAAGGAGAGGAGGGTGATATGGGGGAAAGAGGAGAGAGGGAGGAAGGAAAAGGGAGAGGTAAAGGAGAGTAGAGATGGGGGAGAGAGGGGGGAAAGGGAAGTGGAAGGTGGAAGGGGAGAGGAGGAGGTAAGAGTAGAGATGTGGAAAGAGGAGGGGGGAGAGGGGAGAGGAGGAAAGGCAAGTGGAAGGAGGGGGGAAGTGGAGACGGGGAGAGTGGAGAGTAGAATTGGGAAAGGAGAGGGAAAGGGGGAGAAAGAGGGGAGAGGAGGAAAGGGAAGTGGAAGGAGGGGGAAAGGGGAGATGGGGAGATGAGAGTAGAGATGGGGGAAAGGGGAGAAAATGGGGGAAAGGAGAGAGTGGGGGGAAATGGGAGAAGGGGAGAGTGGGGGAAAAGGGGAGGAGGAGAAGGGGAGAGTGGGGGGAAAAGGGGAGAGGGGAGACGGAATTACGCTATGGGAGCTGGCGAGGGGAAAATGTTCGAACCGCCATCTATGTATTCGCCATCTGCCGTTCATTGTCGCCGCTCTTGTAAACAAACTTTAGACTCCAGCTGTGCAGGAGGAGGAGGAGGAGGAGGAGGAGGAGCGGAACATAACCCAGAGGGAAGAAAAGAAAAGAGGAGGAGCAGGATGAGGAGGTGGAGGAAGGGGAGAAGGTAGAGGAGGAGGTGGAAGTAGAGGAAGGGGAAAGTGTGGAGGAGGAGGAGGAGGAGGAGGAAGGGGAGGAGGAGGAGGAGGTGGTGGAAGTAGAGGAAGGGGAAAGGGTGGAGGAGGAGTAGGAGGAAGGGGAAGGGGAGAAGGTGAAGGTGGTAGTGGAAGAAGGGGAGAAGGAGGAGGAGGAGAAGGAGAAGGTGCTGGTGGAGGAAGGGGAGAAGCTGGAGGAGGAGGTGGGAGGCAGGACCACACCTTAGGGAAGAATAGAAGAGTAGGAGGCTGAAGGGGAAGAGGAGGAGGAGGAAGAAGAAGAAGAAGAAGAAGAAGAAGAAGAAGAAGAAGAAAAAGAAGAGTTGAAAGGATCTCAGGGAATAAAAGAGGATGAGGAATGGGTAGAGGAGGGAGAGGAGGAGGAAGAAGAGGAAGTCCATCAGCAGTCAGAGAAGAAGAGGAATAGAGGAAGAGAAAGAGGAGGAAGAGGGGCAGTAGGCCGGGAGGGGAAAGTGAGAAGGAAGAGGGGATTTTGGAGGATGAGGAGGATGAAGGGGAGAAGGAAGAAGGGGAAGTGGGAGGTGGAGGAAGAGCGTGCCAGAGGAGGACGAGGAGGAAGAAAAAGAAGGAAAAGAAGAAGAAGAAGAAGAAGAAGAAGAAGAAGAAGAAGAAGAAGAAGAAGAAGAAGAAGAAGAAGAAGAAGAAGAAGAAGAAGAAGAAGAAGAAGAAGAAGAAGAAGAAGAGGAGGAGGAGGAAGGGGAAATGGAAAGTGGAGGAAGAGTTTACCGAAGGAGGAGCAGAGAGAGAGAGAGAGAGAGAGAGAGAGAGAGAGAGAGAGAGAGAGAGAGAGAGAGAGAGAGAGAGAGAGAGAGAGAGAGAGAGAGGGGGGGGAATGGAGGAGGAGAGGGGGGATAGGAGGGGGGAGAGAGAGAGGGGGATAGGAGAGGGGAGATCACCCTCCTGTCAATTGGCAGGTACACTTGGTGTCAAAAGTTTATATAAACTCCGGGTCCGGTGCCGGAGAGGAGGTGAGAAGGGCTGGGGGGGAGGGGGGGAAGGCTTGATCCCTTACCACCACCACCCACCCCACCCCCACTTCCCTACCACCACCACAACCACCACTACCACCACATGGTAATGGTGTTGGTGATGATGGTGTTGATGGTCATGGTGGTAATACTGATAGTGGTGGTGGTGATAGTGGTGTTGGTGATGGTGATAGTGGTGTTGGTGGTAATACTGGTAGTGGTGATGCTGGTGGTAACAGTGTTTCTGGTGGTGGTGGTTTTGGTGGTAGTAGTAATACTGGTGGTTGGTGGTGATAGTGGTAATGCTGGTGGTGGTGGTGGTGAAAATACTGGTGATAGTAGAAATACTGGTGGTGGTGATAGTGGTAATGCTGGTGGTGGTGGGGAAAATACTGGTGATAGTGGAAATACTGGTGGCGGTGAAAGAGGTAATTCTGGTGACGATTGTGATAATATTGGTGATAGTGGAAATACTGGTGGTGGTGATAATGGTAATGCTGGTGGTGAAAATACTGGTGATAGTGGAAATACTAGTGGTGGTGGTGATAGTGCTAATACTGGTGGTGGTAGTGGTAATACTGGTTGTGGTAATAGTGGTAATACTGGTGGTGATCGTGGTGGTACTGGTGGTGGTGATAGTGGTGGTGGTGGTGATAGTGGTGATAGTGGCGGTGGTGATAGTGGTGATCGTGGTGGTGGTGGTGATAGTGGTGATCGTGGTGGTGGTGATAGTGGTGATGGTGATCGTGGTGGTGGTGGTATTGGTGATAGTGGTGGTGACGGCACATTTGCCGTCGATGCTCCCGACAGGTGACTGACTTGAGAGCAGCTGGGAGTCG
>NC_134800.1:2041215-2046215 GCF_046742065.1 Oratosquilla oratoria | reverse complement strand
CCTTCCTCCCCTCCCCTTCCTCCCCTCCCCTCCCTACTCTCTCCCTCCCCACCCCTTCCTCCCTTCCTCTCCCCCTCCCCTCCCCTCCTCTCCCCCTCCCCTCCTCTCCCCCTCCCTCCCCTCCCCTCCCTTCCCTTCCTCCCCCCCTCCCTCCCCTTCCTCCCCTCCCTCCCCTTCCTCCCCTCTCCTCCCTCCCCTCTCCCTCTCTCCTCTCCCCTCCCCTCCTCCCTCTCTCCTTTTTCCTCCCCTCCCCTCCTCCCTCTCTCCCTTTCCTCCCCTCCCCTCCCTCCTCTGTCCTTCCCCTCCTCCCTTTGTCCCTCCCTCCTATCCCCTCCCCCTCTCTCCATCTCCCCTGCCCTTCCATCTCCTCCCTCCACTCTCCCTCCCCTTCCTTTCCCTTCCATTACCCTCTTCTTCCCTCTCTCTCTTCCTTCCCCCCTCTCCCCTCCCTTCCCCTCCTCCCTCTTTCTCCCTCCCCCTCCCCTTCCCTCATTTCCTCTCTCCCCCCCATTCTCTCCCTTCTCTCTTCCCTCCCTCTCTTCCCTCCCTCTCTTCCCTCTTTCTCTTCCCTCCCCTCCTTCTTCTCTCCTCTCCCCTTCCCCTATCTCTCCCTCCCCACTCTCTCCTCTCTTTCCTTCCTTTTCCTCCTTTCCTTTGAGCATTCCTTCCCTCGATTCCCTTTCCCTCCCTTTCTCCCTCCCCCTCATCCTCCTGCCTCTTCCCTCCGCTTTCTCTCCCCTTCCCTTTCCCCTTCCTCCCCTTCCCCATTCCCTTCCCCTTCCTCATCTCCTTCCTCGTTACCCCCTCTCCTTCCCCCTTTCCTTCTCCATCCCCCTCCCTTCCCACTTGCCTTACCCATTACCCTCCCCCTTCCCCTCATATACCTCTCCCCCTCCTACCTCTCCCCCTCTATCTCCCCACTCTGTTCTCCCTAATCGTCCCCCTCCCCCCCTTGCCTCCCCCACGTCCCCTCCCCCCTCTCTTCCCCTCGCTTTCCAACCCACGGAAAATTGCATTACGCCCCCCCTTTCCCCCGGGCCTAACCTGACCTGTGGGGGGGAGGGTAAGGGGGCAAAGTTCCCCCCTCCCTCCCTCCCCCCCATGGGTCAGTGCATTGTCTGGCCTTCCTTGTTTAAGTGTTCTACTCAGTTTCATTATCATTTTCTGTGTTCCATACTCCGTTTTCTTTTCCTATTTTTTCCGTCTTCTGACGTCTATTTACCGCAGCAGGCCTGTAAGCGCTTCCCGTTTTTTGTTGGGCCCCCGGCAGGGTCGGACTTTACGTTTTCTATGATGACTTCAGGGCACGACATCCGTTTTCTTCCTCTTTTTTTTTTATTCCAGTGGAGATTATATATATATATATATATATATATATATATATATATATATATATATATATATATATATATATATATATATAATCCTTGGTGTTGTATTATCCTTTGTATTCTCCTTCCTTGTCCCTCGGTAGTCTTGTTGCCCTTTATCGGTGGCATAGTCGGTACCATACCCAGGTTCGATCCTTAGGCCTTGTAGCAGAGGATGAGTGTGTGTGTTTGCAATTACCGTAGGTCTCACGGTGGTGAAAGGGGTCAAGAACGAAGTTATGTGAAGCTTAGTTAAGTAAGACACGTTTAACCTTCTTAGAAAAGTGGTGTTGTTGATGGTTAGCTGGACTGGAGTGGTTTAAGTGTGTGGTCTTGGTAATGGAGTCGGTAGCGTGGATGAGATGTAGACTGATTTCGAATTAAGAGTCTTCGTGTTCTGTTATACACAGGAGCATGCACACACACACACACACGCGCGCACACACACACACACACACACACACACACACACACACACACACACACACACACACACACACACACACACACACACACACACACTACCCGTCCCCCTGTACAGTATTTCTTTTCTCGTGGTCGTGTAGGCTTTATTGAGTTTCTTATATATTTCTTGTGTTGAGACAAACTCGTGATCAAATTTCTTGCACCAGCGACCGCGCGTACCCTCTGAGCAATGGGTGAACGTGTGAACGTGTGTGTGTGTGGACGTGTGGATATGTGAACATGTGGGCGTGTGAACGTGTGTGCGTGTGGATATGTGAACATGTAGACATGTGAACGTGTGGACGTGTGGACATATGAACGTGTAGACATGTATATATGTGGACGTGTGAACTTGTGGAGGTGTGAATATGTGAACGTGTGGACATGTGAACGTGTGGACATGTGAACTTGTGAATATGTGAACGTATGGACATGTGAACGTGTAGACATGTATACGTGTGGACGTGTAGACATGTATATATGTGGACGTGTGAACTTGTGGAGGTGTGAATATGTGAACGTGTGGACATGTGAACGTGTGGACATGTGAACTTGTGGACGTGTGAATATGTGAACGTGTGGACATGTGAACGTGTAGACATGTATACGTGTGGACGTGTGTACGTGTAGACGTGTGAACGCATGGACATGTGTATGTGTAGACGTGTGGACGTGTGAACGTGTGTACGTGTGTACGACTCGAACTGAGGAAGAAAGACTCCTGACAGGGTAGAGGTTAGGTAGGGGGGGATACTTTCCCCCCCCTACCCCGAGGCAGACCGTAGAGGGGGAGTGGGTGGTGGGGAATGTAACCCACGTACGTGTGTGTGTGTGTGTGTGTGTGTGTGTGTGTGTGTGTGTGTGTGTGTGTGTGTGTGTGTGTGTGTATGTGTGTGTGTGTGTGTGTATGTGTGTGTGTGTGTGTCTGTCTGTGTACATGTGACTATAGGACCTGAGTTGAGTACATTTAGTACACTTTATCACTAACTGATCTTCGTTTCTGTTTGTATACACTGCGCGCCCAAGCTGCTTTCCCTGTTTTACTTCTCGTATCTTATGATCTGCTGTTGATGCGACCTCCGTTGACCCCATCATCACTGAATCAAATCGTCGCGGATCCACTAACCACCGCTAACTCTCGGTTAGTGCTCCCACTTGCGAAACCCTGTGGCCCTCCAGGGGAGTCGTGGACTTGAGGTTGAGGGCCACAGTTCAAGGACGACCTAGGTAAAACTTGAGGAAAAAGGAAATGTGGAAGTGGAAGTTGGGTGGTGGAGGGAAAGGGGAATTCCTCAGGCAGTTCCTAACCCACGGTACTACTGTTGACCCTCTCTTCTTTTGTTTCTTCTTCTTCCTCCTCTTCCTCCTCCTCCTCCTCCTACTCTTCCTCTTCACCTCTTCTTCCTCCTCCTCCTACTCTACCTCTTCTTCTTCTTGTACTACTACTACTTTTTAGTCCTCCTTTTCTTCTCCTTCCTCCTCTTCTTCCTCCTCCTCTTCTCCCTTTTCCTTTTCGCCCTCCTACTCCTCATCCTCTTTATCCTCCTCTTCCTCCTACCGCTACTCTTTCCTTCCTTCTCTTCCTCCTCCTCCTCCTCCTCGTTCTCCTCCTCCTCTTCCTCCTTTTCCTCTTCCTCCTCCTCTTCTTTCTCTTTCTCCTCCTCTTCCTCCTTTTTTCCCTCTTACTACTTTACCTCGTTCTCCTCCTCTTCTCTTCTTCCTCTTATATCTCAGTTTTCTATTTACCCTCTCCCGTTTTCTTTGATCCCTCCTTTGCTTGTTCCCTTCCGGCACTCCGGCCCCTCCTTACCTCCTTCCCTACACCTCCCTCACTCTCTCCTTCCCTGCTTCCCTCCCCTCCCTCCTTCACTCTCCTCCCTCACTCTCTCCTTCTCTCCTTCCCTCCCCTCCCCTACTCTCTCCTTCTCTTTTTCCCTCACTCTCTTCTTCCCTCACTCTCTCCTTCCCTCCTTCCCTCCCCTCCCTCACTCTCTCCTTCCCTCCTTCCCTCCCCTCCCTAACTCTCTCCTTCCCTCACTCTCTCCATCCCTCCTTTTTCTCACTCTCTCCTTTCCTCACTCTCTCTTTCCCTCCTTTCCCTCCCTCCCTCACTCTCACTCTCTCCCTCCCTCCCTAGGGAAGGAAAAAGGAGACGGCCAGCGTTGAAATGTAATTACGGTCACTGACACAAAGGAGGGAAAGAAGGAAGGAGGGAGAGGGGGGAAGGAAGGAAGGAAGGAAAGGAGGGAGGGAAGCGAAGGAAGGGAGGTAAGGAAGGAAGGGAGGGAGAGAAGGAGGGAGGTGAGGGAAGGCGGGAAGGGGAAAGGAGTGAAGGAAGGAGGGGGAGGAAGGGGAGGAGGGAGGGGAAAGGGAGTGAAGGAAGGAGGGATGCAGGAAGGGAAGGAAGGAGGGAGGAAAGGAAAGAAGGAAAGAATGAGAGAGGGAGGGAAGGAAGGAGAGAATGAGGGAAGGAGAGAGGAAGGTGGTTGGAGGGAAGGAAGGAGTGAGGGAGAGATAGGGAGATAGGAGGGAATGGAAGAAAGGGAGGAGGGAAAGAGAGAAGGAGGGAGGAAGGTGGAGGGAGGGAGGGAAGGAGGAAGTAAAGAAAACGTACTTTGGGAGTCTGTCTAAGCGAAAATGGGAAGCACGTTTCCCTAACAAGAGTGGGTAGGGGAGGGGGAGGGGAACGGGGAGGGAGTGGAGGGGGGGAAGGGGGTCGTTATAGGACGAAGGGCATAGGCCGTTTGGAGAGCCTTTCCTATTTGGTCAAAAATTGTTTCGCCAAATTCCCATTTCGCCAAACTAACCTTGTAACCGCAGGTACTAACCCAGAGTTAACAAGCTTAACTTGTCGTAACCGAAGGAAATTCGAGGAAAACTTAAGGCTATTTGGCGAAATGACATTCGGCCCAATATAATTTGGCAAAATTTTATGTGGCAAAATTTAGTTTTCCAATATGACATCGCCAAATACAATTTGGCAAAAATATTTGGCGAAATGACAATTGGCCCAATTTAATTTGGCAGATTTATATGTAGCAAAACTTAGTTTTCCAATATGACATTGCCAAATACAATTTGGCAAAATATTTGGCGAAATATAATTTAGCAAAATTTAATATGACGATATTTCACTTGGGCAAATGTTATATAGCGAAATATTAT
>NC_134800.1:2033715-2038715 GCF_046742065.1 Oratosquilla oratoria | reverse complement strand
CTCTTTTTCTCTCTCTCTCTCTCTCTCTCTCTCTCTCTCTCTCTCTCTCTCTCTCTCTCTCTCTCTCTCTCTCTCTCTCTCTCTCTCTCTCTCTCCCTCTCTCTTCTCTCCTCTCTCTAAACGCCTTTTATATCCCTATCATTTGTTCTCCCTCACGATTCCCTCCCTCACTCCCTTCCTCCTTCCCTCCCTCCATCCTTCCCACCCCCTTCCCTCCACCCTTCTTCAGCACCTTCATCTCTTTTCCCCCTGTTTCCCCCTCTCCCCCGGGGGAGGGAGTAGAGGGTGGGGGGACCTTCTTTATCCGCCGTGAATGTCCTTTCCTGGTTCGCCTACTTCCCCCTCTCCCCCTTCCCCCTTCCCCCTTCCCCCATCTCCCCCTCTCCCTTCTCCCCCTCTCCCCCTTCCCCACTCCTCCTTCCCCCTCTCTCCCTTCCCCCTCTCTCCCTTCCCCCTCTCCCCTTCCCCTCTCCCCTTCCCCTCTCCCCCTTCCCCCTCTCGCCTTCCCCCTCTCCCCCTTCACCCTCTTCTTTCATCCTTCCTCACCTATTTCCTCTTCTTCCTCCAGTTCTCTTTCATCTTCTCCTCCTCCTTCTCCTCCTCCTACACCACCACCTCTTTCTCCTCCTCCCCACCTCCTCTTTCTCCTACTCCCCCTCCTCCTCCCCTTACTACTCTTTTTTTCATTTTCTTTTTTCCTCTTTTTCCTCATCTTTTTCCTTTTATCTTGCCCTCTCTCTTTTCTCTTTTTCCTTTCCCCATTTTTCCAATTCACCCAGTTCATTAACCTCTTACTCCTCTCGCCGTCCTCTGCCTTCTCCTCCTCCTCCTCCTCCTCTTCCTCCTCTTCCTGCTCCTCCTCCACTCCTACTCCACCTCCGCTTCTTCTCTTCCTCCTCCTCCTCCTTCCCCTCTCCCTCCTCCTCCACTCCTACTCCACCTCCACTTCTCTTCCTCCTCCTTCTCCTCTCCCTCCTCCTCCTCCCTCCTCCTTCTCTCCTTCTCCTTCCCCTCTTCCTCTTCCTCCTCCTCAACTTCTCCTCTTCCTCCTCCTCCTCCTCTTCCTCCTCCTTTACCTCTCCCTCCTCCTCCTCCTGCCCTCCTTCTCCTTCCCCTGTTCCTCCTCCTCCTCCTCCTCCTCCTCCTCCTCCTCGTCTTCCATCTCCATGGCACTCAGGAGTCGAGGTCCCGAAGAGAGGAAAGAAAGAAGCGAAGAAAAAAATGGCACTGCAAGAATGGCACTGAACGAGAAGGACAACAAAGGGATGATGGCACTGTTAGACTGGCACTGTGAGCAAATGGCACTGTTAGATTGGAACTAAAGTGATAGCACTGACATTTCATTTAATGGCACTGAAAAACCCCTAGATTACACTGAAAGATCAACACTGAAGAAACGTCACTGAATAAATGGCACTGACATTTCATTTAGTGGCACTGAAATAACATTACACTGAAAGATCAACACTGAATAAACGTCACTGAATAAATGGCACTGACATTTCATTTAGTGGCACTGAAATACCCTTAAATTACACTGAAAGATCAACACTGAAGAAAAGTCACTGAAGAGTTGCCACTGAATAAATGGCACTGAAAACTGTCACTGAAAAACACTGAAGGAACGGAAACTAAGGAATCGAAATTTTACCACTGAATGGGGACACTAAATTAGTGAGATAAATTAGTGAAAAATCAGGAGAAAAGCATGACGACGTTATCATGTCACTAAAAGAGTGTCACTAAGATAGAGAAAAAACAATGAAAAGAGAAAAAGAGATAAAAAGAGAGGAAGTCGAAAAGGAAATAAATTAGGGAGAAAGTGAAAGAGAAAGAGAGAGAGAGAGGGAGAGGAGAGAGAGAGAGATAGAGAGAGAGGAAGAGAGAGAGAGAGAGAGTGGGGGGGGAAAGAGTTGTGGTAGCAACCCATGACTTACCCTATCCTTTGAAACAAACAAACAAACAAATAAATAAGTAAAGAGAAAGATAAATAAGAGAGAGTATAATAGAGGATGAAGAAAAAGAGGAGGAGGAAGAGGAGGAGGAGGGGAATTTGGCAATCAAGGAGAGTCAATGAGAAGAGGAAAAAAGAAGAAAGCCAGGGAGAAAATGAAGAGGAGAGAGAGAGAGAGAGAGAGAGACGGAAGGAATACTGGAGGTGGAGGAAGAGGAGGGAGGAGGAAGAGGATGTTTAGCAATCAGGAAGAGACAATGAGAAGAGAAAAAAGGAAGAAAGCCAGGGGAGAAAATGGTGGATGAGAGAAAAAGAGAGATAATTTGAGAAACGGGAAAAGAGAAGGAGGGAACAATCAGGGAGGGAGGGAGGGAAGGGGGGTTGCATGGAAGGAGTGGAGGGGAGTGGAGGGTGGGAGGAGGGGGAAATGACAAAGGATGGAGAAATGAAATAGGATGAAGAATAAGGATGGAAGAGAGAGGGAGGAGGATAGGAGGAGGAGGATGAGGAAGGGGAAGATGGAGGAGATGGAGGAATGGGGATGAAGCATAGGAAGAATAGAATAGGAGAATGATGGTGGGGTAAGGGGAAAAGAGGATAAATGAGGAGGAAGAGGAGGAGGAGGAGGAGGAGAGGAATAGTAGGAGGACAGATAATAGGAAAAATAAAATAGGATAAACAATAATAAAATAGGCTAAACAATAAGGAATGGATAAGATAACACAAGGAGGATAAAGGAGGGAGGGAAAGGGGTAAGGAGGAGGAAGTAAAGGAGGAGGAGGAGGAGAGGAAGATGGAGGACAAAGAATAAGAAAAACAAAATATGAAGAAGAAGAATGGAATATAAAGAGGATAAAGGATGGAGTGAGAGGGGCGAAGAGGAGAGGAGGAGGAGGAGGTATGGAGGGGGGACGCTGTTCCACCTCCACTTTGTCAGCGACTTTCGTCTTAGTGGAACAAAATCCTCGTGGCGGCATCTGCTGCTGATGCCCAAAGGGAGTTGGGGGAAGTGAGGGAGTTGAGGGAGGGAGGGAGGGAGTTTAGGCAGGGGAGGAAGAAAGGGAGTGAGGGAGGAGGGAGGGAGGGAGGAGAGAGAGGAAGGGAGGGAGGAGGGGAGGAGGAAAAGAGGGAGGAAGAGAGGAAGGAGGGGGAGGGAAGGGAGAGAGAGAGAGGGAGGGAGGGAGGCAGGGAGGGAATCGGGAGACGAAGGAAGGGAGTCGGGAGAGGAGGAAGGAAGGGAGGGAGGGAAAGAAAGGAAGGGAGGGGAGGAGGAGAGAGAGGGAGTCAGAGGAGAGAGGGAGGGGAGGGAAGAAGAGAGAGGGAGTCAGAGGAGAGAGGGAGGGGAGGGAAGAAGAGAGAGGGAGGGAGGGAGTCGGGAGATGAGGTAGGAAGGGAGGGAAGAATAGAGGAAGGAAGGGAGGGAGGGAGGGAGGGAGGAAGAAGAGAGAGGGAGGGAGAGAAGAAGGAAGGGAGAAATGAGGAAGGAAGGGAGGGAGGGAGGGAGGGTGTCGGGAGAGGAGGAAAGGAGGGAGGGAAGGGAGAAGAGAGAGGGAGGGGGGTGTCGGGAGAGGAGGAAGGAAGGGAGGGTGGAAAGAAAGGGAGGGAAGAAGAGAGGGAGAAAGGAGGAAGGAAGGGAGGGAGGAAGAAAGGAAGGAAGGAGGGAGGGAGGGTGGAAAGAAAGGGAGGGAAGAAGAGAGGGAGAAAGGAGGAAGGAAAGGAGGGAGGAAGAAAGGAAGGAAGGAGGGAGGGAGGGAGGAAGAGAGGGAGTGAGGGATGGGGGATAACAGAGAGGAAGGGAGGGAGGAAGAGAGAGAGGGAGGAAAGGGAGAGGAAGTCGAAATAAGGAAGGATGAGAGAGAAAAAGAGAAGAGTGGAGTGAGAGAGTGAGGGAGTTAGTCACTCAAGAGAGAGAGGGAGGGAGGGGAAGTGAGGAGGTGTAGAGGGAGTGTATGTGAAAGAGAAAGAGAGAGAGAGAGAGAGAGAGGGACCAAACATGGTTGGAATGAAATCAATTATGTAAATGTGAGAAGGATAAGATTACTCTCTCACTACTCCCTCACTCCCTCCCTCACTCCCTCGCTCCCTCACTCCCTCACTCCCACGTTTCGATTCGTGACGAATAAACAAAGTCTTCAGGTAACAGCATCTGTTAGCAAGACTGGTACTACTGGTCTGTCTGGCACTTGTCGAAGAGGCACCGGTCGAACTGGCACTGGTACAACTGGTACTGGTATAACTGGCACTGGTATAACTGGCACCGGTATAACTGGCACTTGTATAACTGGTACTGGTGTAACTGGCACTGGTCGAACTGGCACTGGTATAACTGGCACTGGTGGAAGTGGCACTTGTATAACTGGCACTGGTCGAAGAGACACTAGTCAACGCCTTTCGAGTCCCGTGTGACTCGTGACCTTATGTCCCGGAATTGTGCTTGAGGGACGATGACGTCAGAGGCTATGGTAGGGAAAGGATAGCAAAGCAGAAGGCTCTCCTTACTTCAGGAGAGAAAATCAGGGAGAAAAGAGAGCAAAAAGAGAGGAGTCTTCCATCTCAATATGTTAGTTTTTATTCGGTGAATAAAACGATTTAAAGAAACAAATAAAACTAAAATTAGAGAGAGAGAGAGAGAGAGAGAGAAAATGGACAAAAATGTAAAATTAGCAGAGGAAAAGTAACAGACAGTGAGAGAGGCGAGAGAGGAAGAGAGAAAGAGAGGGGGCGAATAAGAGAGAAAGAGAAAGAGAGGCAGAAGGAGACAGACAGCGGGAGAGGTGAGAGGAGAATAAGAAAGAAAGAGAGGAAGAGAGAAAAAGAGTGGGGGGCGAAGGAAACAGACAGTGAGAGAGGTGAGAGGGAAATAAGAGAGAAAGAGAGGGGGCGAAGGAGATAGACAGCGAGAGAGGTGAGAGGAGAATAAGAGAGAAAGAGAGGGGGCGAAGGAGATAGACAGCGAGAGAGGTGAGAGGAGAATAAGAAAGAGAGGAAGAGAGAAAGAGAGGGGGCGAAGGAGACAGATAGCGAGAGAGGTGAGAGAGGAAGAAAG
>NC_134800.1:2026215-2028715 GCF_046742065.1 Oratosquilla oratoria | reverse complement strand
TTTATCGGGATTAGGGTATTTGCTCCACAGGAAATCCCGGGGATTAGTTCGTGTGTACGTGTGTGTGTGTGTGTACTAGTGTGTGCATGTGTTTGTGTATACGTGTGTGTGTGTTTGTGTGTACGTGTGTGTGTGTGTGTGTGTATGATGTTTTGGATTTGGATGGGTTTTCGTTTACTTGTCGAACAGAATGAATTAGTGTGTATGTTTGTATATGTATATATACATATATATATATATATATATATATATATATATATATATATATATATTGTGTGTGTGTTTGCGTGTGTCTGTGTGTGTGCACGCGCATACATTTGTCATAGTATGCATTTTCGCTCGTCTTCTCGTTGCTTGTCTATCTGTCTGTCTGTCTGTTTTCCTCTTCATCAGACTCTGAGCCTGTCTTGCAGCGAGCAAGCATCTGTCAGCCTGTCAGTCAGTCATTCAGTCAGGTCGCCAGTCAGGTCGCCAGCTACTTTAACTGCTGTTCGACCTCGGCCCGAACTAGGTCAAAGTAGGTCAACAGAAAGTTAACAGAGCGATGCGCCAGAAATGAGAAGATCGACAGAAGCCCCCCTCCCCCCCGCCCTCCTTTCCTGCCTCCCACCCCTTCCTCTCTCCCTCCCCCTTCCTCCCTCCCTCCCTCCTTCTCCCCCTTCCTCCCTCCTTCTCTCCCTCCCTCCCACATCTAATCGTACTCTGATGCACATCACACAGATCTTGTGCCAAAACTTGGATGAATGTGTGTGTGTGTGTGTGTGTGTGTACGTGCACACACACACACACACACACACACATGTATACATACACACACACACACACACACACACACACACAAGTATACAGACACACGCACACACACACACACACACGCACACACACGCACACACACACACACACACACACACACACACACACACAATGTATACATACACACGCACACACACGCACACACACACACACACACACACACACACACACACACACACACACACACACACACACACACACACACACACACACACACGCACACACACAGAATATGACAACCAATGACTTTAAGATTGTCCCTTTAACAATCCCCGAGTGAGGCTGTAAGGGAGAATGACAGCCTCAGGAGAGAGCGAAGACAAGCCAAGACAAGACAAGGCAAGACAAATCCGCGTTCATCTTGGAACCAAAGCTCAGAACACAAGAAGAAGAAAAGATAAAAAAAAAAGAGGGGGGGAGGGAGGAGGGCGAGGGGGAGGGGGGTTCTTTGACCCGGAAAGAATGAAGCGGAAGCCAAGGAAGAGGAGGAGGAGGAGAGAGGAGGAGGAGGAGGAGGGAGGGGAGTGAGGGGGGGTACCAGACTAATATCCAGTAGACCGGGAAGGTCACAACGTCATTTTTGTTTGTTTCTTAGTTTGTGTTTGTAATCAACAGCGACCGAAGACATGGCGGCTACTGTGCAAATGAAAAATAAATAAAAATAATTTTCTTTATCGTTGCTGTACAAAGAAAATAATGATAATCATAGAAAATAAAAAAAATCGATAATCATCAGAAAATTATAGAAAAAATCGTATCAATCATAGAAAAATGAAAAAAAAAATAATCATCACAGAAAACGGCAATTGGTCTAGCCTTATACGCTTCCTAGCATGCGTCTAACTTCTAGATATGTTAAACTTAGTCGCCAAGTTTCCCTCCATCAAGTATTCAGATGTATTCCCAAGAACCGTGAGTACTCCAACTCACGAAGACTTCCCGACAAGTCTCGCATCAAAGCTCATCTAAGTTCTCACGAGTGACTGTGGAACGTCGCGTAACAGTGACGCCACGATGTTCCTGTGACGTCATACCTCTGACGTCATACATTTCTACTATGACGTCATACACTTTTCTCATGTGACGTCATGCCTCTGACTTTATATACAGTTCTCTGATGTCATTCAGATTCATGTGACGTCATACAGAACTATCCTCTGACGTCATAGAGTTCTATGACGTCATACACAGGATCCTTCTCTGACGTCATCTACAGGATACTCCTCTGGCGTCACACAAAGGGCCTCCGTGACGTCACAACATATTCGTCTGACGTCATAAATTACTGTCTGAGGTCACACACAATCTTCCTCTGACGTCATTCACAAAGTTCTTCTCCGACGCCATAGACACTGACGTCATACGGGAATTCCTCTGACGTCATACATAAAATCTTTTGACAAGCAGAATCTTTTTCTGATGTCATATGTAGAATCCTGCTCTGACGTCATGGACAGAATCCTCCTTTGACGTCATAGACAGAATTCTTCTCCGACTTCATAGACACTGACGTCATACGGGGATTCCTCTGACGTCATACATAAAATCTTTTGACGTCATACGTAGAATCCTGCTCTGACGTCATGGGCAGAATCCTCCCCTGACGTCATGGATAGAATCTTACTGTCGTATTGTGATCCTGTGAACTGGGATCAAGAAGGAGAAGAATCCAATCCTCCACTTGAAG
>NC_134800.1:2006215-2011215 GCF_046742065.1 Oratosquilla oratoria | reverse complement strand
TTTGACCATATAAGGAATGTCGGAAGACCTCGAGAGCCTTCGCCCAAATAACCCAATTTCCTTCTCTCATCGCCGGCTCTCCATCTCCTCTTCTTGCATGCACTTCCTCTTCCTCCTCCTCCATCACTTCCTCCTCCTCTTTCTCCTCCTCCTCCATCTCTTTCTTCTCCATCTCTTCCTCCTCCTCGGTCTCCTCCTCCTCCATCTCTTCCTCCTCTTTCTCCTCTTTCTCCTCCTGTTTCTCCTCCTCCTCCTCTTTCTCCTCTTTCTCCTCCTGTTTCTCCTCCTCCTCCTCTTTCTTCACCTCTTTCTCCTCCTCTTTCACCAACTCTTCTTTCTTCTCCTCCTCGTCTTTCTCTTCTTCTTTCTCGTCCTCCTCTTCTCTCCTCTTCTTCACCTCCCTCCTCATCCTCATTCTCTTCCTCCTCCTCCTCTTCGTTCTCTTTCTCCTCGTCTTCCTTCCCTTTTTGCTTCTCCTTCATCTTTCTCTCCTCCTCTTCTTTCTCGTCCTCCTCCTTCTCCACCTCTTCCTCGTCTTCATTCTTCTCTTCCTCTTCCTCATCTTCCTCCTCATTCTTCTCCTCCTCTTCGTCCTCGTCCTCCTCCTCCTACATCTCTCCCTCGTCCTCTTTCTCCTCTTCCTCCTCCTCATTCTCTTCCTCCTCTTCGTCCTCTTTGTCCTTCTCTCCCTCCCCTATCTCCTCTTCCTCCTCCTCATCATTCTCCTCCTCCTCTTCGTCATCTTCCTCCTCTTCTTCCTTCCCTTTCTCCTCCTCCTCTGTCCTCCTCCGTCCTCCTCCGTCCTCCTCCGTCCCTCATCATTCTCTTCCTCCTCTTCTTCCTCCCCTTTCTCCTCCTCCTCTGTCCTCCTCCATCCTCCTCCGTCTCTCATCATTCTCTTCCTCTTTTTCCTCCCCTTTCTCCTCCTCCTCTGTCCTCCTCCGTCCTCCTCCGTCCTTCATCATTCTCTTCCTCCTCTTCTTCCTCCCCTTTCTCCACCTCCTCTGTCCTCCTCCGTCCTCCTCCTCCAGCGCTTTTTTTTAAATATTCCATTCATTGACTCCAGCGCGGCGTACGGCCTGGAATCAAAACATTCCAGACGCGGCTGGATTGGCGCCGTCAATAGGCTGAGGGTGATCACCGTTCTGACTTCTAGGAGGATGAAGGGTGAAGGCCTGGAAGCTCGCCTCTCTGTGTCACTCGTGGTAAAACCTTAGAATACATATTCCCATAATAATCACACATACACACACACACACACACACACACACACACACACACACACACACACACACACACACACGCACACATGCATGCATGCATGCATATATTGAGGCCTTGTGAATTCGGTTAAGGTCGAGGGGGTGGCGGTTCTAACTCTGCCACCGGCGAATTTGAACCAAGGGCAGGCTCATTAGGTTCCATGTTACAACATTCTTTGTGAGGGGTATCGTCCTAGTTTAGACTAATATGTATATATATATATATATATATATATATATATATATATATATATATATATATATATATATATATATATATATATATATATATATATATATGCATGCATGCAAATGTACCCGATCCAGATATTTCTCAGTCAAGTCTTCATAAAAGGGAAAAGGAAATCTGAATTTCACTTGATTCCTTTACTTTTGTATGAAATTGGTTCAAATCATTTGTTGTAAGATCCGAAGTCTGTTGCTGAAGAATCTTATTCTCTGCCTCTCTCGCTCTCTCTCGCTGCAATATTATTACGTTTTGTCCCGAAAGTTCTTTACGTGGAAGAGAGGGTCTCTCTCTCTCTCTCTCTCTCTCTCTCTCTCTCTCTCTCTCTCTCTCTCTCTCTCTCTCTCTCTCTCTCTCTCTCTCTCTCTCTCTCTCCTCTCTCTCTCTCTCCCTCTCTTTCTGTCTATATCTGTCTTTTTGTTTATTAGTTTGTCTGTCTGTTTGTTTGTCTGTCTCCCCCCCTCTCTCTGTCTCTCTTTCTCTCATTCTGTCTATTTCTGTCTTTTTGTTTATCAGTTTCTTTGTCTATTTCTTTTTCTTTCTCTCTCTCTCTCTCTCTCTCTCTCTCTCTCTCTCTCTCTCTCTCTCTCTCTCTCTCTCTCTCTCTCTCTCTCTCTCTCTCTCTCTCTCTCTCTCTCTCTCTCTCTCTCTGTCTCTCTGTCTCTCTGTCTTCTGCGTGTCTGTTTATCTGCCTGTGTCTACCACTCCCCCTATTCAAAAACAGAAATAAAATATACAAGAAAGAGGAAGAAGAGGAAGAGGAGGAGGAGGAGGTAGAAGAGGTAAGATGGGGGGGAAGAGAAGCTGATGGAGGTTGGGGGGATGGGGAGGTGGGGAGATAATGTCAGAAGTTGCTGCAGTTCCGGCCAGATGAGGTGTTGGGGGGAGGGGAGGGGAGGGGAGGTGGGGGGAGTAATGGGAGGGGTGAGAAAGAAAGGATGGGGGAAGGAGGAGGAAGAGAGAAGAGAAGATAGAGAGAGGGAAGGGAGGGAGGAGAGAGGAGGAGGAAGAGTGAAGAAGATGGCAAACTCCTCTTTTCTTCCTCCTTTACCTCCTCCTCCTCCTCCTCCTCCCCCCATTCCTCTCCTCCTTTTCTTCTCTCTCTCTCTCTCTCTCTCTCTCTCTCTCTCTCTCTCTCTCTCTCTCTCTCTCTCTCTCTCTCTCTCTCTCTCTCTCTCTCTCTCTCTCTCTCTCTCTCTCTTTCCTTTTCTTCCTTCTCCTCCTCCTCCTCCCACCCCTCCCACCCCTCCTTCCCTTCCTCTTCTTCTTCTTCATCATTATCCTCCTCTTGTTCCTCTCTCTCTCTCTCTCTCTCTCTCTCTCTCTCTCTCTCTCTCTCTCTCTCTCTCTCTCTCTCTCTCTCTCTCTCTCTCTCTCTCTCTCTCTCTCTCTCTCTCCCCTTCTTCCTCCTCTTTCTCTTCATACTACTCCATCTCCTCCTCGTCCTCCTCTTCCTCCTCTTCCCTTTTACTCTTACTCCTTCCTCCTCACCCTGTTCTCCCTCCTATTCCTCCTCTTCCTCCTCTTCATCCTCTTCCTCTTCCTCTTCCTCTTCTTCCTCCTCTTCCTCTTCTCCTCTGTATGCGCTGCGCGAGAGAGCGAAAAGGAGACCAAAATTGGAGGAGCGAGTGCCTGGGAGGAGTCTGAGACTCCCCCGGCCAGGGGCCGTTCCAGAAAACGGAAACAAAGAACCGACTCCAGTCGAAGTCGAAGACAATCTCGAAGTCCTTAAAGAACAAAAACGCGAGTCTCAGGGTCCATCGAAGACTTCTGACCCGAACTCGACTATACGGTACATTTTAGGTCTCCGATGTATCTATAAAAATAAATATAAATTCACTAGAATCAGTAGATTTTCCGCATGATGGGACGGAGAGGGAGTGAGGTCGCCGATGAAATGAAGCGGCTTTGCTGTGGATGTACTGTGTCTTACTACATTGCTTCTGACCCGAGGCAGTGGGCGGGATACAGGGATGACCCGTCATCCACGAGGAGCTAAGATGGGAGTGGGGGAAAGGGTGGTGGATGGGAGTGGAATGGGTGGGAGTGACATAGGTGGGAGTGGATACGGGTCTTTTGATATGGCTATCCCTCTTTAAGGGGGGAAAACCTTTAGTATATAGATAGAATAGAATCAGTACAGAAAAGAATGACCAAAATGATAGAAAGTGCTTAGAAATTCACTTAACGAAGCGAGACTTAGGCACCTTAACCTACCTTCTCTAGAAGTAGAGTGTGGGGTGATCTAATAGAGGTGTTCAAATGAGTGAAGGGATTTAACAAAGGTGACGCCGACAAATTCAGGTTTAAGGAAGAAACAGGCAAGAACTGGTTTACCAGTAGAGTGATTAACGAATGGAATAGACTTAAGGGACGTGGAACTGCCTAGTGTAGGCCTTAGGGTCTCATGCAGGCTCCTCCATTCTATTGACAGAGTAAGGACCAGAGTAGCTGAATGGGAGGGGCTGTGACGATGAACCTACGACAGGAGACGCTGAGTAGCTACGGCCAAAGCCGTCACCTTTGCCCTAAGTACTATACGCGCTTTAAGGACTGTTAGGGGGACAGGTAACACACGGTCACTGAATCGGAGAGGAGTGCGGGATTCGAACCCACAGCTAAGCGAGTGCGAGACCACCCACCAGGTTACATGAGAAGTTACAAGCGTGGCTCTGATCCGTAGGGGCGCCCCCAATCCTCCTTAAGACACTAACAGCATAGCACTGATGTTAGGTAACGTTGTATGAGTGAAACGAGTAACAGTGAAGGCTTTAGTGGCGTTTAGTGTTTGTTGTTGATAAAGATGCAGCTGGAGGGCAGCTGGAGGCTGGGGACCTCGGCAGCTGCGAAGCCCAGGGGGCGTTGGCGGCGGCTTTTGCGGGGCTGAGAGGCGGCTGCTGCGGCGAGATGAGAGAGGCGGCCGAGCCTCCTCTGTCATTAAGTGCCGAGGAGGTAATTGTGTGTGAGTGTGTGTGTGTGTGTGTGTGTGTGTGTGTGTGTGTGTGTGTGTGTGTGTGTGTGTGTGTGTGTGTGTGTGTGTGTGTGTGTGTGAGAGAGAGAGAGAGAGAGAGAGAGAGAGAAATGCTGAGAATGTAATTGTGTCATTTTGATGCTGAGAGAGACAGAGAGAGAGAGAGAAATACAGAGGATGTTGTCTCGTTTTGACGTTGGGATAGAGAAAGAGAGGTAAAGAAAGAGAGAAAGAGGAGCGTGAGATAAAGAGAGAAGGAGGGGGAGAGAGAGAGAAAGAAGGAGAGTAAGAGAAAGAGAAGGAGATTAGGAGAAAGAGAGGGAGAGAGAGAGAAAGAGAGAGGGAGAGAGTTTGGCCTTGATGAGTTAAGTCAGGCCTGTGGGATTGTGAGCCTTTTGTTCCTCCTAACCAATCCTGAGGGATTGTTCTCGTAAGCTTATTATCATTTTGTTGTATCATTTGACCAGCGCTTCTGTCCTTGGAGGGAAGATGTGAAGGCATTGAGGAGGTAATGGATTTT
>NC_134800.1:1996215-2001215 GCF_046742065.1 Oratosquilla oratoria | reverse complement strand
TCTTCTTCTTCTTCTTCTTCTTCTTCTTGTGCGTCTGCTTCTGTTTCTTCTTCTTCTTCTTCTTCTTCTTCTTCTTCTTCTTCTTGTGCTTCTTCTTCTTCTTCTTCTTGTGCTTCTTCTTCGCCTTTTTTCTCTTTAAGGTTGTTCTTACACTTCTTTGATTGGGTTGTACAAGAATGTTTGTAGGTTCTGAACCCAATTTGAGATAACTGGGGTTTTTCACTTCCCACTGCTTGGGAATGGATTCATTCATTTATTTTATTAATTAATTAATCAATTAATTAATTAATTTGTTTATTTATTTATTTTTGCCCCGGTAGATGCTAGGTTTGGTGCCAGTAGATGTTGTTGTTATGGACTGTAGTTCACCAGCGCTTCTATCCATGTACACACTCTCAAGCGCCGGAGGGTCACGTGTTCCAGAGGTCTCTCTCTCTCTCTCTCTCTCTCTCTCTCTCTCTCTCTCTCTCTCTCTCTCTCTCTCTCTCTCTCTCTCTCTCTCTCTCTCTCTCTCTCTCTCTCTCTCTCCCTCTCTCTCTCCCTCTCTCTCTCTCTCTCTCTCTCTCTCTCTCTCTCTCTCTCTCTCTCTCTTGCTCTCTCTCTTGCTCTCTCTGTCTCTCTCTCTCTCTCTCTCTCTCTCTCTCTCTCTCTCTCTCTCTCTCTCTCTCTCTCTCTCTCTCTCTCTCTCTCTCTCTCTCTCTCCCTCTCCCTCTTTCTCTCTCTCTCCCTCTCTCTCTATCTCTCTCTCTCTCTCTTTGATAGTTGAGCTTTCCCCGATCATATAGACTTGCATCTTTCTCCTCCTCCTCCTCCTCTTCCTCTTCCACCTCCTCCATATCCTCCTCCTCCTCCTCCTCCCCTCCTTTTTTCATCTTCGCCTTCTCGTTCTTCCAAATCGAAATTCCGAGTTTTTCCTTCCTCCTCCTCGTTTTTCTTTCCCTTCCACTTCGAGAGAGGATTTATAGTAGATGAAGTAGATGTAGGTAGAGTAAATGGAGTAGATATAGTGGATGGAGTTCATGCTATACATAGAGGAAGTAGAGTAGATGGAGGAGATAGAGTAGATGGAGAAAGTATAGTAGATGGAGGAGATAGAATAAAGTAGGTAAAACAAATGGGGTACATTAAGCACAGAGTAGATGGAGTAGATAGAATAGAGAATAAACATACAAGTCAGAACAAATGGGATTGTTGTGCCGAAGTCGTGGCTGAATGAGTAGAGTAGATAGAATAGATGGATTAGAGTAGATGGAATATATATAATAGATTGAATAGATGAAGTAGATAGAGTAGATGGAATAGTAGATAAATTTGATGGAGTAAGTAGAGTATATGGAGTAGATGGAATAGTTGGAGCAGGTAGAGTAGGTGAAGTAGGTAAAGTGGATGGAGTAGATGAAAAAGAGTAAATTGAATTGATGGAGTAAATAAAGTAGATGGAATAGAGTAGATAGAATAGATGGAGCAGATAGAAGAGTAGATGAAGTAGGTAGAGTAGATGAAATTGGAGTAAGTAGACTAGATGTAGTAGGTAGAGTAGAGAGAATAGATGGAGCAGATAGAGTAGATGGAATAGATGAAGTAGATAGAGTAGATGGAAGAGTAGATTAAATTGATGGAGTAAGTAGAGGAGATAGAGTAGATGTGGTTGGTGGAGTAGATACAATAAATGGAACAGATGAAATAGAAAATCAAGACAAGTCAAATCAGGTCTTCGTCAGGTCAGTTCAGGTCGTCAGGTCAGGTCAAGTCAGGTCGTCGTCAGGTCAAATGGGTTTGTTGTGCCCAAAACGCGGCCAAGGACAAATTCTTGCGGCATCCGAAGACACCCAAATTTGGTGTTTTTCATTCCCCCTCTACTCCCCAGAGTCCCCTCCTACTCCCCCTATTCCCCCTATTCCCTTCCTACTCCCCTATTCCCCCTACTCCCCCTTTTCTCCCTACTTCCCCTATTTCTCCCTACTCCCCCTATTCCCTTCCTACTCCCCCTATTCCCCTTACTCCCCCTTTTCCTCCTACTTCCCCTATTTCTCCCTACTCCCCCTACTCTCCTCCTACTCCCCCTATTCCATCCTCTACTCCTATTCCCCCCCTCTGCTCCTCCTTACACTAACCTCTCCTATTCCCCCTACTTCCCCTATTCCCCCTACTCCCCCTATTCCCCCCTATTCCCCCTACTCCCAATATTCCCCCTATTCCCCCTACTTCCCCCATTCCTCCCTACTCCCGCTATTCCCCTCCTACTCCCCCTGTTCCCCCTTACTCCCCCTATTCCCCTCCTACTCCCCCCATTCCCCCTACTCCTATTCCCCCCTCTGCTCCTCCCTACACTAACCTCCCCTCAACCCCAACTATTTCCACCTCTTCTCTTCCCTACAGTAGTCCCCCTACCCCTCCTATTCCCCCCTCTTTTCCTCCCTACAGTAACCTCCCCCCTTCCCCCCCCCCGACTCGAAAAGTTTTTCATTTCATGGTTTTCTTTGCTCAGCAAACTTTGGACGAAAACAAATCTCTGGTTTCTTGCCAAAGTGTTTTGTGTGTCTGCGAGATGCAGATTTTTTCCTCTTCTGCGTCTTCGTCTTCCTCTTCTTCTTTTTATTATATTTTTATTTTTATCTATTTTATGTTTTTTTTATGGGGGTGTATGGTCACAAGGGTCAATTTCTGTGTTTTAATTTTTCATGTATTTGTTTTTTTGTTTTGTTTTGTTTGCAGTCTGTGTTTAATTATTTTACTTTCTAACTTTCTGTTTATTCAGATATTCATTCATTTATTTAACTATTTACTCATTATTTATTCATTCATTCATTTGCTTATTATGTCATATGTATTATTCATCTTTTTGCATATTGATCTAGTGATTAATTTATTTATTTATTTATTCTTATTTGCCTTTCACTCGAAAGCTCGAAAGTCTTTAACCTGAAAAAAATAATCCTGAAAAACTTGCGAAATATGCATTTAAAACAAAGAAGAAATATAGAATATTAATATATATATATATATATATATATATATGTGTGTGTGTGTGTGTGTATATATATATATATATATATTTTTATATATATATATATATATATATGTATATATATATATATAAATATATATATAATTCGTTCAAGTGAGAATCAGGAATATTTTGCAACCTCAGCAAAGTATTTAACAGTTTAGCAAATTGTTCATAGATATTTCTTTATTCTTGCTGTCGCCAGGTGATTTTATTCATCTGAAGGAAACCTCTCTTTCCCCAGGGAGAGGGTTAACCATCACCTGGAACTAATCTCGGTTAAATTGAACGGATTTTGATTAAACTATTTTTCAGTTGAAATGAGACGGAGGTTGAGAGATATGCAGAGAATACTCAAAAACAATTTGATCATGTTAGCTTTTTTTTTTTTAATGAGTTTGAGTTTGAGTTTGATAGACTCCCCTCCTTCTCCTCCTTCCCATCCTTTTCCTCCCCCTCCTCTTCTTCCTCTTCCTCCTCTTTTCCCTTCTTTCTCCCTCCTCTTCCTTCTCCTCATCTTCCTATTCTCCTCCTCATCCTCTCCCTCATTCTTTTCCCCCTCCTCCTCTTCTTCCTCCTTCTCTTCCTCCTCTTTTCCTCTTCCTCCTCCTCCTCTCCTTCATCCTCCTCCTCTTCCTCCTCCTCCTCCTCCTCTTCCTCCTCTTCCTCATTCCCTCCTCCTCCTCTTCCTCCTCTCCCTTCTCTTCCTACTCTTCCTCCCTCTTCACCTCCACCTTCTTCTCCACCACACCCTTGCCCCTCCTCCTCTCCTCCTCCTCCTCCTCCTCTTTTCTTCTCTACCAGGCCCTTTCTCCTCCTCTTCTTTTTCCTCTCCCCCTCTTCCTCGTCCTCCTCCACCTTTCTTCTCCACCTGACCCTTTCTTCCTCCTCCTCCCCTCCTCCTCCTCCTCCTCCTTTCTTCTCCAATATGACCTCCTTCACCTCTCTTCTTTCAGACTCTTTCTCCTCTCCTCCTCCTCCTCCTCCTCCTCCTCCTCTTCCATCTGCCCAGCTCTCCTCCCCGTCCTCCTCTACCTCCTCCTTTCTTCTCTATCTGAACCTTTCTCCTCCTCCTCCTCCTCCTCCTTCACCTCCTCCTCTCCTCTCTTCCCCCTCCTCCTACCCTCCTCCTCCTCCTCCTCGTCCCGTGTTTTCAGGAATAGCTTTGTTTTCTTGAATCCCCCGAGGGGGGGGGGGCAGGGCGGGAGACGGGGGGGGGGCACCTCGGCCATCAATGGCGGCTGGCCTCCGAGGCCATTGTTTACTTCGTGATTTTAAACTCTGAGGGACGCGAGGGCAATCGCCGGCAGCTCGTGTCTTCTTCGCCTGACGAAGGCGCTGACGACCTGAAGTCTTCTTTCAGGATTTTTTTTTTTTTTTTTTTTTTTTTTTTTTTAGATTTTTCCATCTTTGGCTTCTTACGTCGATGACCGACTCAACCTCCTCCTCCACCTCCTCTTCCACCTCCTCCTCCGCCTCCACCTCTTCTGTCTCCTCCTCCACCTCCTTCATTTCCTCCTGTTTCTCCTCCTCTTCCTCCTTATCACCCTCTTCCTACTCCACCTCCTCCCCTACTCCTCCGCCTCCGCTTCTTCTGTCTCCTCCCCCACCTCCTTCATTTCCTCCTCTTTCTCCTCCTCTTCTTCCTCCTTATCACCCTCTTCCTATCCACCTCCTCCTCCTCTCCCTCCTCCTCCTTCGCCTCTTCTATCTCCTCCACCTCCTTCATTTCCTCTTCTTTCTCCTCCTCTTCTTCCTCCTCCTTATCACCCTCTTCCTATCCACCTCCTCCTCCTCCTCCTCCTCCCCCTTTGACCCGCCTCACCTCCCAAGTGGGGAGCCTTCCCCCTCCCCCGCCCCCTGTCCCCGTCCCCCTTCCCCTTGTCCCCTCCTCCCTCCCTCTGTCCCCCTGTCCCCCCTTCCCCCCCTCCACTCTTAATCCTGAATCAGCTGTTTTTGTTTGGTTTCTCTGCTCGTCCTTTCGCCGACCCCC
>NC_134800.1:1981215-1993715 GCF_046742065.1 Oratosquilla oratoria | reverse complement strand
TCTCTCTCTCTCTCTCTCTCTCTCTCTCTCTCTCTCTCTCTCTCTCTCTCTCTCTCCTTAACAGCCAAGCCGAGTTCCGACTGGCGAGAGATCGGGGTTGCGTCAAACACAGCCTGTCTGTATTTCTGTTCGCATGTCTGTTTTTATGTCAGTAGCTTTCTGTCTGACTGACTGTCTTTCTAGACGGATGTCTGGCTGCCTCTCTGTCTGTGTGTTTAGCTGGATGTCTGTGTGTCTGTCTAGTTGAATGTCTGTCTGTATTTATGTCAGACAGTTTCTGTCCAGCTGTCTTTCTGTCTGTCTGTCTGTCTATGGTAACTCACGACGACCATTAATCCCGTCTCGTTACTGTGGTCGTTTATTGATATATGTCGCCAGGTGATTTAATTCAGCTGAGGGAACCTACCCAACCTCTTCCCTTCCCCCCTTCTGCCATCTCAGTAAAAAAAAAAAAAAAGAAAAAAATTATATATAATATATATATATATATATATATATATATATATATATATATATATATATATATATATATATGTATATATATTGCCCTGGGTGCTTGGACATCCTGGGTGACCTCATCTCGCCGGCTTCGAAGGTCATCTTGGGTCACTAAAGGTCATGTCATTCGTTTAAAGCAGCTATTCTCGACCTTTCCTTCCTCTGTCATATCTATGACTCCCCACCACGTAGCCGTGATATATATACCCCCCTCTTGGTATATTTATACCCTCCCCTCTTGGTCGGTATATTTATACCCTCCCCTTGGCCGTTAAATGAATATATATCCCTTTGGTCGTCATATTTATACCGCCATTGGTCGTCATATTTATACCCCCATTGGTCGTCATATCCATACTCCTACTGGTCGTTATATGAATACGCTCCCTTGGTCGTCATATTCATACCCCTTCCCCATTGGCTGTTGTATGAACACCCCCTTGGCCGTCATATTCATGATCCCATTAACTATCATATAAATACCCCCTCTTCTTAACCATCATATTTGTACCCCCTTTTGGCCATCATATAAATACCCCTTTTTTAGAAATGCTATTAAACACATAAAGAATTCCACGAATTATTGTCTAAGAAGAAAAAATATATGTATAAAAAAGGAAACTTAATTTAACTGTGAATTACGTACTAATTAGCCTTGCTAACGACTTAGGGTAATTAAATTAAACAAATTAGTTGGTTAACAGTCCACACACAATTCCATGCGTTCATGAGTCTGTCCATAAACCACAGGAATTTAGTCATGAACTAGTGTGCATGTCACTCATACACTCTGGACTTTCATTATCTTTCATTATTATTAATATAATTATTACTGTTATAATTATTATTATTATTATTATTATTATTATTATTACTTTTATTATTACTTTTATTATTATTTTTATTATTATTATTATTATTATTATTATTATTATTATTATTGTTGTTGTTTTCATTATTATTATTGTTATTATTATTATTTTTTTAAATCACACAAAAGTATGAAGGAACTACGGTTGTACATTTTCCTTGTTTTAGCATTTTTGTTTGAAAAAAAAATAAGGAACTGCCTTTTCATTTCTTTATATATACTTATATATATATGTGTGTGTGTGTGTGTTTTTTATACAAAAATCACTCCATGAAGGAACTACAATCCTACATTGTTCCTTACTGTTGCTGTTGATATTAATGTAGTTTCTTTTGAAGAAAAAAAATAATACAACATATAGAGATATACTAAGTAATCAACAAATAATTTTATCTGTGTAGTTTGAGATTGATATGTCCGAATTATTATTTTGTCCATAACACGTATTTTCTATCTTAGTTATATACCTAACCAACTCATGCTAAGTTAATCTAGACCAGACCGTGACAAGTTTAATATCCCATCTTAGTTGCATGCTTAACTAACCCATGCTAAGTTAATCTAGATCAAACCGTTACTAGTTTAGATACCCCATCATAGTTGCATGCTTAACCAGCTCATGCTAAGTTAACTTAGATCAAACAGTTACTAGTTTAGACAGCCCATCCTATTTGGATGCTTAATCACCATATGCTATATTTAATTAACATAAGGCTAATTCAGATACTGGGCCAAGTTAATCAGTGACAAATGATAATAAAATCTGAGTAGAATAAAATGAAATAAAATTAAAATTAAATAACGAAAAATAAAATGGACAAACAACCCATATAACCATACAAAGAAAAAACAAAAAAACAAAAATAAAATCGAAACAGAAGTAGACAAAGAGAGCCAAACGTTCAGATGTCAACAGTATCGCATAAGACGAGTAATGAAATGTCCCTCGTGCATATGACACTGGAGAGGGAAATGTCAACAAAAGGGGCGAGGGAGTAAGTCAGGTTGCCAATTAGGGTATAAGATATTTTACTCTCGTTGCAATGAGTTACACTGATAAAACATGTCGACGAGAGACCTAACCTGACCTATGCTGACCTAACCTGACTTCAGCTAACCTAAGCTTAACTAACCTAACCTGATTTAACATATTCTAACGTAACCTAAGCTGACCTAACCTATTCTAACCTAACCTAACTTGACCTAACCTATTTAACCTAACCTAAGCTGCCCTAACCTATTCTAACATAAGTTGACCTAACCCAAAGTAACCTGAGTTAATTTACCTAACCTAAATCAACCTAAGCTGCCCTAACCTATTCTAACATAAGTTGACCTAACCCAAAGTAACCTGAGTTAATTTACCTAACCTAAATCAACCTAAGCTGACCTTACTTGACCTTAGGTAATCTAATATGACCTAATCTGTTAACCTGACCTAACATGACATAAACTGACCTAACCTGACCTGACCAAACCTAACCTAATTTGACCTTATGTAACCTGATCTAACCTAAGCTGAACTCACTTAACCTAACCTAACCTAACCTAACCTAACCTAACGGAAAGCACACGACGGTCACGATTCACGATTCCAGGAGGAGGAGGAGGAGGAGGAGGAAGAGGAAGAGGAGGAGGACTCGGCACTCTCCAAATCAAATTAATAAATAAATTTCGCTCCGAATAATTTGATTGAATATTCAAATGTATCCCGCGCGCGGCGTCTATGCTGCCTCGGGTGGCGATCGTGTCCAGGATTGGGCTCAAGAATCCTACCCCCGGAGGATTGATCACGTACTATAGGATGACACCCTGCGGAGGATTGATCCTCAATGTACAGTCGAGAGCAAAAGTTTTTATCCATCCCAGATTTTTCAAATTTTTATTATTTGTTTTTAGCGTTTGTATTCATACATGTACTCATATTCATATTTATATAATTGTATTTATATGTATGTTTATGAATGTATATATATTCATATTTATATGTATATTCATATCTATATATTCATACTTATACTTATATTTACGCTTATACGCATATATATTTATATTTATATTGACATTTAAATTTATATATATATATATATATATATATATACATATATTGTAATGATGTTCATATCTATGTTTGTGTTTATTTACACTTATATTAACATTTATATATCCATTTATATTTATATTTATATTTATATATTTATGTGTATATTTATATCTATGGTTATATTCATGTATTCCTTTATACGTGATGGACAAGGCGTCTTGAGCGTCTTGGTGCTTTCGAAGTATTTCGGGCAAAAACACACCGTAGACTTTTCACGATTGTTGTACCGCACTGCGCAGTCCGCTAAAATCTATACATCCTGTAAAACCAGAACTGAGCTGAAATGGTGATAAAAAGAAAACAAAGTCCAGCATTGTGGTGTTTATATTCACACACACACACACACACACACACACACACACACACACACACACACACACACACACACACACACACACACACACACACACACACACACACACACACGTGTGTTTATATATATATATATATATATATATATATATATATGAATATAATGTGCGTGTACTTGCCTAATTTACCTAATATAAGTAGGAAAGGAGCAATGCTCGTGGGGTTCCGTATCTTACCCCCCAATTATAAATCATCATTGTTAGCTTCAAGATAATGTATAATTCCTTTTGTGTGTATATGTATGTGTGTGTACTTGTGTTTTTGTGTGCATGTGTATGTGTGTGTATGAGTGTACACGTGTGTTTTTGTGCGTGTGTGTTTGATCGTGTTTGTGTGGTGTGCATGTGTACGTGTGTTTGTGTGTGTGTGTGTACGTGTGTTTGTGTGTGTGTGTACTGCACTTGTGTGTTCGTATTCAGATATTTCTGATGTACACGCGTGTACACATGTACGTATTAACACATAATTCATAATTTACATGTATTAACGTTCATAAGACATAAACAATAGATTATAATAGATAACAAAAGTAGATTAAGGAATTTGAAAAAAATCTTAAGCAGAGAGAGGAGGAGGAGGAGAGAAAGGAGGACGTGGAGAGGAGAGGAGAGGAGGAGGAAGAAGAAGATGAGGAGGAGGAGGAGGAGAATGATGTTAGAAATTTTTGCGGAAATTTATTAGAGGAAGTAGAGTAGTGGAGAAGAATGAGAAGTGATATATTAGGAAGAAAAGACGGAACCTTGTTGTACATTCGCCGGTCCACGTAGAGCGAACGATGACAAAAGAGAATGAGCGATAATTGTGAAATACGCGCACTTGTTATGATAACAAAGGTGATACATTACATAGAGCGTGTTTGTGTTTTCGTATAGTTTCATATTCCTTCGCCTACTCTCTCTCTCTCTCTCTCTCTCTCTCTCTCTGTATGTCTCTGTCTCTCTCCCTCTCACTCTGTCTCTCTTTCTCTCTCTCTCTCTCTCTCTCTCTCTCTCTCTCTCTCTGTCCCTTTCTCTCTCTCTCTCTCTCCTCTCTCTCTCTCTCTCTCTCTCTCTCTCTCTCTCTCTCTCTCTCTATATATATATATATATATATATATATATATATATATATATATATCTGTCTCTCCCTCTCTCTCTGTCCCTCTCTTTCTCTCTCCCTCTCTCTCTCTCCCTCTTTCTCTCTCCCTCTTTCTCTCTCCCTCTCTCTCTCTCTCTCTCTCTCTCTCTCTCTCTCTCTCTCTTTCTCTCTCTTCTCTCTCTCCCTCTCTCTCCCTCTCTCTCCCTCTCTCTCTCTCTCTCTCTCTCTCTCTCTCTCTCTCTCTCTCTCTCTCTCTCTCTCTCTCTCTCTCTCTCAATTTTGCTGGTTAGTGAAGGGATGTGGAAAGGACTCTGAAGGCTGAGAGGGGACGGGGGGAGGAGAAGGGGGAAGGGGGGAGAAGGGGAGGAGACGAGGAGGAAGGCAGTCGGGGGGGAAGAGTAGAAAAAGAAATTGGGTGGAGAGAGATGAAGGATTACCTGAAGTGGGGGGAGGGGGGAGGAAGAGTGGGGGATGGGGGAAGGTCCCTCATAAGCGTGTGCGGGGGGAGAGGGGGGAAGAGGTAGGAGGTAGGGAAGAGGGGGAAGAGGTAGAAGGTAGGGGGATGAGGGGAGAAATTTTTAGCTATGGTTGGGGATTGGGGGGGGGAATAGATTTATTATGGGGGTGATAATCCCCCCAGGGGAAGGGCCTGTGTTCAAGGAACTGGGGGGCTTAAGATTAATTATAAAGGATAACGCTGAGACGCCCAGGAAGGGGGGAGATGGGGGAGTGAGTGAGGGGGAAGGGGGGGAAGACAGGGTGTGGTGCGAAGGAGGAAGTGGAGGAAGAGGAGGAGGAGGAGGAGGAGGAGGGGTGGAAGGTGAGGGTGAATAGGTAGTGGTGGAGATAGGAGAAGTAGTGGAGGAGGAGGAGGAGGTGGAGTAAGAGGTGGAGTAGGAGGTGGAGGAGGTGTTGAGGGAGAAAAGGTGGAGGAAAAGATGGAGGGCGATGTGGAGGGCAGTGGTCGTATTGCTGAAGTGTTGGGGAAGGAGGTGGTGGTGGAGGGGGAGGTGGTTGGAGGGAGAGGTGGAGGAGGAGAGTATGTGAAGAAAAGGAAGAAAAACGAAGAAAATAACAACGAGGGACACGCAGCTAAAGACGATGACGACGAGGACGATGATGATGACGATGATGATGACGATAACGACGACGATAATGATGACGATGACGACGATGATGATGACGACGACGACGATGATGATGATGACAATGACGACGACGATGATGGTGACGACGACGACGATGATGATGATGACGATGACGACGACGACGACGATGAGAACTATAATGTTTACAAAGTTGTCACCACCGAAGATGGTGGGGGGTGGAACTGGTGGGTAAGGGGGGAGGGAGGGAGGGAGGGTGGACATGGTGGCCGAGGATTTGGAGAGAGACGGGGAGGAGGAGGAGGAAGAGGTGAAGGAGGAGAAGGAGTAGGAAGAGGATGATGAGGAGGAGGAAAAGGAGTAGAAAGAGGAGGAGGAGGAGGAATAGAAGAAAAGGAGGAGGAGGAGGGGAAGGAGGAGTAGAAAGAGAAGAACGAGAAAGAAGAGGAGGACGAGGAGTAGAAGTAAAAAGAGAAGGAGGAGGAGGAGTTGGTGGAGGAGAAAGTGGAGGAGGAGGGGAGGGAGAAAGAGGAGAAGAAAAAGAAGAAGAAGAAGAAGAAAAAATAGGAGGAGGAGAATGAGTAAAAAGGGGAAGAGGAGGAGGAACAGGAGGAGAGGAAGAAGAAAGAGGAACAGGAGGAGGAAAAGGAGAAGAAAAGGGAGTAGAAGAAGGAGGAAGAGGAAGAGGAGGAGAAGAAAAAGGAGGAGTATAAAGAGGAAGAGAAGGAGGAGGAGGAGTAGAAAGAGGAAGAAGAGGAGGAGAAGGAGAAGAAAAAGGAGGAGTAGGAGAAGGAGGAAGAGGAGGAGGAGGAGGAGGAGGGGGCGGCCTGTCACAGAGATGGCGTTACACAAGAATGATAATCTTCACCGTACCGGCCCTAGTGGAGTTAGGGGGGAGAAGGGGGGTTAGGGGGTAGGGGGGTTGGGGGAGAGCGTATGGAGAATGGGGGAAAGGGGGGAGAACTTGAGGGAGGGTAGAAGGAGAAGAGAAGGAGGAGAAGGAGATTACGAAATCTAGTTAACTAATTATCATGTAAAGCAGATGTAATCTTGGAGGTTAGGAGAGGTTTTGGGGTTTAGGGATTAGGGAGTTTAGGGTTTGGAGGATTAGGGGGGAGTTGAGATGGAGTGGGGGGAATAAAAGATGAGGAGGGGAGGAGCTTGGGTGAAGAAAAATGGGGGAGAAGGGGGGAGACACTAGCAAGGGTGGGGGGAGATAGCGTGGGTTGGATTTTTTTTTGGGGGGAAAGGGGGAGGAGGGGAGATAATGAGGTAGACCTGGGGGGAGGATGGGGGGAAGGGAAAGGTGTCGAGTGGCAGTTGGGGGAGCTAATTTTAGCTCCAGGGCGGGGGAAAGCAAAATTGTAGAGAGAAGATTTACCCAAAAGAGAGAAAGAGAGAAGGAAAAAAGAGGGAGGGAGATCAGAAAAAGAGAAAAATTATATGATAAAAGATAAAAGGGGAGAGTAGGGAAGAGAGGAGAATGGAGAGTTCTGAGAGAAAGAGAGAAAAATGTCTGGATAAGGAAAAACGCGATGAACGAATCTTGGAAAAAATAAATAGATAACGAAAATTGAAGAGGAGGTGGAGGAGGTGGAGAAGGGGGGAGAGTGGAAAGTAATGAAGGGGCGGTTGTGGGTAACGAAAGTGGAAGAGGAGGTGGAGAAGTGGAGAAGAGAGCAGAGGGGGAAGGAATGTAGGGGGCGGGTATGGATAACGAAAGTGGAAGAGGTGGAGAAGGGAGCAAAGTGGAAAGGAATGTAGGGGGCGGGTATGGATAACGAAAGTGGAAGAGGTGGAGAAGGGAGCAAAGTGGAAAGGGATGAAGGGGGCGTGTGGATTTCATTATCCACACCCGCCCCCTTCATCCCTTTCCAAGTGGAAGAGGAGGTGGAGAAGGGGCAGAGTGGAAAGGAATGAAGTAGGCGGGTGTGGATAACGAAAGTGGAAGAAGAGGTGGAGAAGTGGAGAAGGGGGCAGAGTGGAAAGGAATGGATGGGGCGGGTGTGGATAACGAAAGTGGAAGAAGAGGTGGAGAAGTGGAGAAGGGGGCAGAGTGGAAAGGAATGGATGGGGCGGGTGTGGATAACGCAAGTGGAAGAGGTGGAGAAGAAAGGTTCAGAGTGGGATGGAATAAAGGGGACGGGTGTGGATAACGAAAGTGGAAGAGGTGGAGAAGAAGGATTCAGAGTGGGGTGGAATGAAAGGGGAGTGTGGATAACGAAAATGGAAGAGGAGGTGGAGAAGTGGAGAAGAAGGATTCAGAGTGGGGTGGAATGAAAGGGGAGTGTGGATAACGAAAATGGAAGAGGAGGTGGAGAAGTGGAGAAGGGTTCAGATTGTGGAGGAATGAAGGGAGGGGATTGAAGGAGAGTATGGATTAAGGGAAAAAGAATGGAAGGATTGAGGGGGGGAAGAGTGTGCTAAGGAGAATATGCAAAAGCAACCCCTCCTATTAGGTGGAAAAATTGACGTGTATGCACACACTAGCAGCGCAAGTGTGACCATAAGGATAGAAGCGCTGGTATATACAGCCCAGAACAGCAGCATCGGTAAATGTATATATGCATGCATGTCCTTATAAATTTACATATGTATGTATATATCTATATGCAAGGGGTATGTGTGTATACATGTATGTATGTATGTATGTATGAATGAATGTACGTATGTATATGTGTGTGTATGTACATATACATGTATATATGTATGTACTGCATGCATGTATGTATGTTTATATGTATATTTGTATGTATGTATGTGTTGTGTGTATGTATGAATTGAAGAAAACGGAATACAAGGGTTGAATGGGTTGAAGGGGAAGAACGTGTTAGTGGAGACTACGAACCTAATTGAAGTTGAAGGGAGGGCGAAAAGGAAAGAAGGAGAAGGCGAAGGGAATCGTATGACATGAAGGGAAGATTGAGACAGAAAGAAGGGACAGAATTAAGGGACGTGGAAAAGAAAAAGAGAGAGAGAGAAAGAGAGAAATAGGAGGAGGAGGAGTAGGAGCAGAAAAAGAAGAGTTTGTGCAGGCCAATAATACAAGACGGGAGGGGAGGGGAGTCGGGTGGAGAGGAGGAGGAAGAGGAGGAGGAGGAAGAAGAAGAGGAGGAAGAGAGGAGGAACGTGGGAAGCGGAGGAAGGGAGAGGGAAGAAAAGGAGTTGGTTGCGGTAATTGGAGGTGGTGGGAGGTAGGGAGGGAGGGGGCGGTGGGGGAGGATGGTGGTGGGGAAGAGAGGTGGGACCGTCTTCTTTGTTGGGGGAGAACGAGATGATGAGGGGAGCCGAGCTGAAGTAGAGGAGGAGAGGAGGAGAAAGAAGAAGAAGAGCAAGATGGCAGATGAATATAATGGTGGACGTGAAAAGTGGAAAGTGAACAAGAGCGGGAGAGAGAAAGAGAGTGAGAGAGGGGGGAGGAAAAGAGGGAGGGGGCCTTGACTGTTCAATTGGGAGGATCAGTTAAGAGCAGAGAAGGGGGAGAGGGGGAGGGGGAGGGTGGGAAGACTCCTGAAGTGATATCTAGCCTGCTGGAGTTCTGGGCGCTGTAAGAGATGGACCTAGCACCAAGGCGCTCTCTCTCTCTCTCTCTCTCTCTCTCTCTCTCTCTCTTTCTGTGTGCGTGTTTGTTGTGTACGTGAGGGAGCAAACCAATTGAAATACATACTTTATTCAGATATACAGCACTTACGGCGTTGGTCAACATACGCGTTGCTTTCTAAATATTTCCCTGCAAGAAAATGGAGTTCTTTTCGAAATTTCTATTTTGAGTTTTCCTTCAGGGATTTTTTTTTTTTTTTTTTTACTTTGCAAGGACCCTATGCTGCTCCCTATGGGGTCTACTCACAGCTGAATAAAATGACCTGGCGACAGGCAGAATAAACATGCAAAATTAACAGATAGTTGGTGAAGCTAAAAGAGTCCCAAAGTAAAAAGTACTCGTACTCAAAGTTCCTAACCTCATTTTCTCAAAGTTATGCTCATAGCTACTTTTGGCGCCTAAACCCATTTGCATAATGACCAAAAGATAAAAAATGTTCACTGGGGAGCTCTATCTTGTCACAGGGCATTGACTAAACCTCGTTCATCTTAACTTGGCGAAAGTTTACTGGATTTAGAAAACGCTTATGTCCTTGGAGTAACATTACTATCCAAATTCACACATTGACTCAATGGGAAAAAATAGTAAATTGTGAAATAATTGTACTTGAAAAGAGACATAGACTTCTTACGAAATCAATGCTACGGTTTTTTTTTTTTTAATCTAAAAAAAAAATAAGACTCGCCTTGTTAGCCATAGCACCAGCTGAAGATTTTACCATATAAGTGAATCTCGCATTTTTATTCACTAAAATGAGGAATAAATATATTAACACTATTCTTATATCTATTATATATATATATATATATATATATATATATATATATATATATATATATATATATATATATATATATATATATATATATATATACCTCCCCACTCCACCTCCCCCTCCACCCACCCCTTCCACCTTTCCCCTCCACCTCTCCCTTCCACCTCCCCTACCCTTCCACCTCCCACCTCCATCTCCCCCTTCAACCTACCCTCTTCACCTACCCCCTCCACCTTCCTCCTCCACTTTCCCCCTCCACTTATCCCCTCCGCCTTTACCCTCCACCTCCCCCCTCCACACCCCCTGTCCACCTCCCCTCCACCTACCCTTTCCACTTTTCCCCTCCACCTTTCTTCTCAACCTACCCTCTCCACCTTTCCCCTCCCCCTCCCCTTCCACCTTCTCCCTCCCCCTCCTCCCTCCCTCCACCTCCCTCCCTCCACCTCCCTCCCTCCACCTCCCTCCTCCACTTTCACCTCCCTCCACCTGCCCCCCTGACTAAAGCTTCAATAACGTTATGAAAGCCTAACATGTTCGTTCCCAACGCCCTGTCTGGTAATATTGCCAAAGGGGGAAATTAGTTACTCGTAGTTTATTAGTTGGTCTTAGTTTATTAGTCACCCCCCCTCCCCTCCCCCCCCTTCCCCCCACACCCCCGAACCACTAAGCCATTAAGTTCGCATTAAGAAGAGAGACAAATTATTTTGTCGATTCTACAAAGGTGATTCATCCTTGGGAGGAGGAGGAGGAGGTGGGAGAAGAGGAGGAAGAAGAGGAGGAGGTGAAGGAGCAAGAGGTGGAAGAGGAGGATGAGGAGGAAGAGGAGAGAGAAAAGGAAGAGGAGGTGAAGGAAGGAGAGGAAGAAGAGGAAAACCTGCAGGAGGAGGAGGAAGAAGAAGAGGTGGAGAAGGAAGAACATGAGGAGGAGGAGAAGAAGGAGGAAGAAGAGGAGGAGGTGGAGAAGGAGAAGGAGGAAGAAGAGGAAAAGAAGCAGGGGGACGAAGAAGAGGAGGATGAGGAAGTGGAGAAGGAGGAGGAGGAGGAAGAAGAGGAAGACGTGTAGGAGGAGGAAGAGGAGCAGGAGGAGGAAGAAGATGATGAGGAGGAGGTGGAAAGGAAGAGGAGAAAGACGTGTAAAAGGAGGAAGAGGTGGGGAGGAGGAAGAAGAGCAGGAGGAGGAGGAGGTGAAGGAGAATGAGGATGATGAAGAGGAAGACGTACAGGAGGAAGAGGAAGAAAAAGAGGAAGATGAGATGGAAGAGTAGGAGGCGGAAGAGAGGGAAGAAGAGGAGGATTAGGAGGAAGAGGGTGGAAGAAGAAGAGGAGGAGGAGGAGGAGGAAGAACAGGAGGAAGATGAGATGGAAGAGGAGGAAGAGGGGGAAGAAGAGGAGGAGGAGGAGGAAGAGGGTGGAAGAAGAAGAGGAGGAGGAGGAGGAGGAGGAGGAGGAGGAAGAAGAAGAAGAAGAAGAAGAAGAAGAAGAACAGGAGGAAGATGAGGAAGAGGAGGAAGAGGGTGGAAGAAGAAGAGGAGGAGGAGGAGGAGGAGGAGGAGGAGGAGGAAGAACAGGAGGAAGATGAGATGGAAGAGGAGGAAGAGGGGGAAGAAGAAGAGGAGGAGGAAGAGGGTGGACGAAGAAGAGGAGGAGGAGGAGGAAGAACAGGAGGAAGATGAGATGGAATAGGAATAGGAGGAGGAAGTGGGGGAAGAAGATGAGGAGTAGGAGGAAGAGGGTGGAAGAAGAGGAGGAGGAGGAGGAAGAAGAGGAAGATGAGATGGAAGAGGAGTAGGAGGAGGAAGCGGGGGTAGAAGAGGAGGAGTAGGAGGAAGAGGGTGGAAGAAGAGGAGGAGGAGGAGGAGGAGGAGTCCAGCTTGCTGTCATAAATCCCGCAATAATGTGCACAGGAGGATCAAGTTTGGCCAAATTTAACAATTAATTACGTCAACTTTGGCCAGATTTAACAAATAACTCTGTGGAATTACACCAAGATTAGCAGATCACATTGTCGATTTAAGCCAAAACCAAAAATAAACTCGGCCGAATTTGGCCAAATTTAGCAGTGAGCCCCATCGACTTTGGCCAAAATTAACAACTGA
>NC_134800.1:1973715-1976215 GCF_046742065.1 Oratosquilla oratoria | reverse complement strand
CCGTTTCTCATGAAAGACGAAAGATTTCTCCGTAAAGATTCTCCTCCTCCTCCTCTTCTTCGTCCTCCTCTTCCTCCTTCTCCTCTTCGTCCTTCACCTTCCTTCTACTCTTCCTCTTCTTCCTCCTACTCCTCTTCATCCTCCTTCTCTTCCTTCTCTTCCTCTTTCTTTTTCTGCTTCCCTTCCTTCTCTTTTTCACACACATACACACACACACACACATTATATATATATATATATATATATACATATATATATATATACATATATATATATATACATATATATATATATATATATTCAGTATGTATGTACATGTTTATTGGCATATGTATATGTATGTAATGTATAGAGAGAACAAGGTAGGCGACACAATTGGCACTCAAAATTCCACCAAATGTCCAAAAGAACAACTCGTTGTACCGGAAGCGTTACTTGCGGCGGCTCAAAGAGTTGGAACCCAATCCCCCCACCCCCCCTTTTCGAAAAAAAAAAGTCACGACGCCTCTAAGGAACCGCCCGAGGTCCTCTCACCTCGACACGTGTGTTGTCTCGCCAGTACGAGTCCCCATCCACGTTGCGATCCGGTCTTGAGGTCGCCAGACAGATACGATCGGACCCGACTAGATTGGATAGTGTGTGTTGGTCGGACAAACCAGTACATATACGATCCAACCTGGTCGGATGCGGCCTCAAGATCAGATCGTATCGTGGATGGGGGTTCTATGTTTTTTTTTTTATTTTTTTTTATTATTATTATTTTTTTTATTCAGTGTCTTTTCTTTCGTGTGTTGGCATAGAACACCGCGATCTACTAAACACACATGGCTCAACGGTGCAGTGGTACCGTTCTCGACGGCTAACTCAGCGCTCCGAGTTCGAGTCCCGGCCAAGGTTAAAAAGACTTCAGCATCGTTGCGCTACCAGCTGGCAATCCAACTCTGGTGGCAATTTTTTTTTCTTTTTTTTAAGACCGTACTCCCCCTCGAGGCTTTACACTTCCCATACTCCCCCACTCTCCACAATCCCCTTCCCCTTTCTACTCCCACTAACCCACACACTCCCCCTCTCCTTCTTATTCCCTCCCACTCCTCACACTACCCATACTCCCTCCTATTCCCCACATTCCCGATACTCCCCCTCCCCTCCCTACTCCCACTCCCCATACTCCCCCTCCCCCTCCTCCTAGTCCCCTCACTCCCCCCCTTTCCCCCACATTCCACCAAAAGTTCGAACTCAGCGAGTCTTACTTCATGACTCCCACAAGACCACAAGCTCGTGAGTCTCTGGGAGTCACTACTGCACCTTAAATCCCACGTCCCTTCCCCCGCTCCCTTGTCCTTACAAATGGAGGATTACTCTCTCTCTCTCTCTCTCTCTCTCTCTCTCTCTCTCTCTCTCTCTCTCTCTAGGCGCAGCGTAATCCGATCTTGCTATTAAAGCCGCGGTACTCAACCAACTCGCTAATTGAGTACTTCTCCCTCTCTCTCCCTCTCTCTCCCTCTCTCTCTCTCTCTCTCTCTCTCTCTCTATCTGGAAGTTCTCACCCTGCACACACACACACACACACACACACACACACACACACACACACACACACACACACACACACACACACACATTCGTACACAAATGATTAGTCTTTTTCCTTTATGTAATTAGAACCCTCAAAATCTCTATTGGGTACTTAGCCCCCAAACAATATCAATACATTGCGATCGGCTTTTGTTTTTGTTCTGGGAATTCTTTTCTAATTTTCGTGTTTACGGTTTGAAGGAAGTGTTTTTTCATGATAAATCGAGTATTGTAACTAATTAGCGTTGTCATGAGTCTCCTACTGTTATGATAGACGTGATGGAATCATTTGGGTACGAAATATATATATATATATATATATATATATATATATATATATATATATATATATATATATATATATATATATATATATATATATAATATATTATAAATTTTGAGCTGCTTGGACACCACTACCAACTACCTGTGTGTGTGTGTGTGTGTCTGTGTGTGTGTTCAAAAGAATATTTGATATACTTGAAGCACATGTATCATGTATGTGTGTATGAGGAACCAATAAAAGAGGGAGGGAGGGGGTGGATGGGGGTGGGAATGAAATGGGTGGGAGTGGTTTTTATGCCATTTTTTTATCTCCCTTGTAAAGGGGAAAAAGCCTTTGGTATATGTATGTATGCATATGCATATACACATACATATATACATTTACATGTCTATATACATATTTGTATACTTACATACATATACGTAACTGTGAGTCTGTGTGTGTGTATGTGGCTATGTGGGTATGTGTGTACATGAAGTTGAATTAAAAATTATGAAGAGACATCTTTGTTTACGAGAGAAAGATGTTTACAAAACGGTGAGGGCTGTGGACAGACCCAATACTACAAAGAAAAAAGAAAGAAAGAGAGCCTTCTTGAAGGACAGAAACCCATGAACCTTCCCTCAAAAAGAGAGAGAG
>NC_134800.1:1926215-1968715 GCF_046742065.1 Oratosquilla oratoria | reverse complement strand
ACTATTGTGTGTGTATGTGCGTGTGTGTGTGTGTGTGTGTGTGTGTGTGTGTGTGTGTGTGTGTGTGTGTGTGTGTGTGTGTATGTGTTCATGTGTGTGTGTGTGAGTGTCTGTATGAGTGTGTCTGTGTGTGTGTAATGATAATAATAATGATAATATTAGTAATATTCGGTTTATTGAGTATAGCAGCATTACAGCTGAAAATATACAGCCTACAGAATTATGAAATTATAAAGATAGAACGGTGAAAAGATGTTACAAGCATTAAAAAACAATACAAAGTGTGTGTGCGTGTGCTGTGTGTCTGTGTGTGTGTGTGTGTGTGTGTGTGTGTGTGTGTGTGTGTGTTTGTGTAATCCATGAACGATCATCGTTGAGGAATAATCGCATCGAGCAAAACAGCCCCATCATTCAAAAACAAAGAATGAGTGCTCTTCACAATCGTTGGACGATCATCGTTGAACCACGAACGATCATCGTTGGACGATAATGAAATATCTGAAAGTCGCCAGTCTTGAAGAAGAACCAAAGGAGCCCCATCATTCAAAAACAAAGAATTAGTTCACTTGATAATCGTTTGACGATCATCGTTAAGCCGTGAACGATCATCGTCGAACGATAATCGTCACTGTCTTGAAGAAGAACCAAAGGAGCCCCATCATTCAAAAACAAGAATTAGTTCACTTGACAATCGTTTGACGATCATCGTTGATCCACGAACGATCATCGTCGAACGATAATCGCCACTGTCTTGAAGAAGAACCAAAGGAGCCCCATCATTCAAAAACAAAGAATTAGTTCACTTGACAATCGTTTGACGATCATCGTTGAGCCGCGAACGATCATCGTCGAACGATAATCGCCACTGTCTTGAAGAAGACAGAGACGTGGAAGGGCCAGAAGCCTATTGACCGTGAAACTAACTCGGCCGAAGCTTTCATCCCAAAAGCAAATTTGTTTTCTTAAATAAAATTTTCGTAAATCAGTCCGTCTCTGTCTTCGGTTTTCTCTTGCAGAAGACCCCCGGCCCCCAGGTAACCGCTCACGGTCGCTGGGCTGTGCTATTATTCAAATTTAGAAGAGTTTTTGTATTGCTGACCGTATTGTGTGAGTGTTGAGCATTGACGTGGACGGAACAACAATTCGGTGGCATTCTATGTTCTTCTTATTATCATTATTATTGTTGATAATATTGCTAAAGCCTCTCTCTCTCTCTCTCTCTCTCTCTCTCTCTCTCTCTCTCTCTCTCTCTCTTTTTCTTTTTTTTTTGAGGGAGGCACTGCAAGGACAAATGGTGGTCACGACTGTTCGAGTCCCATTTCCCCCACCAATCTTGTCATGTTTGCGAATTGATCAAACGAGTGACCATATTGAAAACGCATTTTGTCTATATAAGTTTGGCAAAATATTTATTAGAAAATTAAAATGTTCTCCCCAGTCCTTAAACCCAAAAACCTTGGCCCTAGAAAAAATAAAATAACAATGATAATAATATAATATAATAATGATATAATATAATAATAACAATAATAATTACAACAATAATAATAACAACAATAATAATAACAATACTAATAATAACAATAATAATAATAACAACAATAATAATAACAATGTTTTTATGCCTTTCCCTTTTTGGCTACCTCCCTTGGAAGGGGGAAAAAGCCTTGGTATATGTATGTATGTACTAATAATAACAATAATAATAATAACAACAACAACAACAATAATAACAATAATAATAAATAAAAACATAAACACACACAAGGCCTACAACTCAAATGCTCCTTAACATAAGTAACGAACCTCACCCTTGACTTCAAACTCGAACCTCAAAGTGCCTCACCCTTAACTCCCATCGCCAGAAGAGGACGTCTGAATACCTTGGCACCAAATGACGCCAATGGGCCTTTACTGGCTGCAAGAGAGATTCTTTCTCTTCATTATCTCTGGCTTCACGCTCGAGAGAACAGATCGCCGGGTCCTGATAGCGCTTTGCAAGTCTACATAATTTATGCATTATTATATCTTGCTGTCGTTCCATGAAATCATTTCACTTTACTGTCTCCAATGTGACTCTCAACTTAGTCGTGAATTGGAGTTATGTATGTATGTGTGTGTGTTTATGTATGTGTCTATGTGTGTATGTATGTATGGATGTTTGTGTCGATGTGTATGTATGTATATATGGGTGAATGTTTGTGTCAATGTATGTGTCTATGTGTGTATGTATGTATGGATGTTTGTGTCGATGTGTATGTATGTATATATGGGTGAATGTTTGTGTCAATGTATGTGTCTATGTGTGTATGTATGTATATATGAATGGATGTTTTTGTCAATGTATTTGTGTGCATACATGTTTGTATGGATGGATGGATGGGTTGTTTATGTCAGTGTGTATCTATGTCTGTATGTTTGTATGTATGTATATATGGATGAATGTTTGTGTCAATGTATATATGTATGTGTGTATGTCAGTGTGTGTATGTATTATGTATATATGTATGTACGTATATATGCATTTTATATATGTACGAATATGTATGCCTGTATGTACGGATGGATGTTTGTGTCAGTGTATGTGAGTGTGTGTATCATGTTTATATGTATGTATACATGCATATACGTATACATGCTCTTCATATATGTATGTATGCATGTACGTATGCATGCATTTTATGTGTGTGTATAAGTATGCATAAATTTACGTATATATATATATAATATATATATATATATATATTATATATATATATGTGTGTGTGTGTGTGTGTGTGTGTGTGTGTGTGTGTGTGTGTGTGTGTGTGTGTGATGGCGTAGATAAACATGAATATTCGATTACATGTGGAATATATGTATATATGTATATAATGTATGTATGTATATATGAGAGTAATTCATAATAACAGGTATCGGTGGAGATAGAAGGAAATACAGTAGTCAACTTGTATGAGATTTATTACAAAAACACCTCAGACCTGCAGCCTTCTTCAGAGAGATTACAATAAACACACACACACACACACACACACACACACACATGTGTTTGTGTCAAACCTCTGTCTTTGATCCCATTGGTCCCAGGTTGGACGAATCCGTCGCGTTCTGAACCAAAAGGACCGCCAGGGTGTTAGCTCCGGCTTCTGGACAGAGACTGGTAAATGTGGGTGGAATGGGCGAGAGTGGAATTATGCTCTTTGTCTTTGGCTACCTCCCTGGTAAGGTGGAAAAATCCTTTGGTATGTGTATATATTTATCTATTAAATGATCTATTGATTTATCTATATTTGTTTACTTATTTTGATAATTTATTTTGTTTAATCTTATCGGTCACGTATTTCGACGAAAAATCTTAATTTAAATAAAAAAGAGAGGGATTTACTAATAGGGGGAAAGGAAATCCGAGCATTCACTGATTTTTTTCTCCCGTTCATTACTTTATCATGGGAGCTTATGGCTAATGTTCTTACCTGTTCTTCCCCCCCACACACAAGAACACAAGAACAATCTCTTAATGTTCTTTTCCGCTTTGCTGGCGGCCCCAATGAAAAATTCGAAAAAACGAAAAAAATAGAAAATCTCTGCAGATCTTTTACTTATTTTTCTCATTAATTTATTTTCTCTCCCCCACCCCCCATCCCCACCACGTGCCATCCAGAGATGCAACTCGACATTTCAGTTTCTCTCTCTCTCTCTCTATCTCTATCTCTATCTCTATCTCTCTCTCTAACACTCTCTCTGTCCTCTGTCTGTCTCTCCTCTCTCCACTCTCTCTCTCTCTCTCTCTCTCTCTCTCTCTCTCTCTCTCTCTCTCTCTCTCTCTCTCTCTCTCTCTCTCTCTCTCTCTCTCTCTCTCTCTCTCTCTCTCTCTCTCTCTTTCTCTCTCTCTCTCTCTCTCTCTCTCTCTCTGTCAGTCAGTTGTGAGCTTATAACAAAAGAAACACCCCCATTCTCTCTCTGTCAGTCACATGTGTCGGCTCATAAAGAGAGAAAGAGAGAGAAAAAGAAAGAAAAGAAATGAAACCCAAGTCATAATGCCATTCATTCGGACTCTTCTAGACGTCTGCCTTCAATTTCCTAGATTAACTTAGGAGAGGCAATGGAGGCAGGGAACAGCCCCACCCTCCTCCTCCTCCTCCTCCTCCTCCTCTTCCTCCTCCTCCTCCTCTTCCTCTTCCCTCCCTCCCTCCCGCCCTCACCTCTTCATCACTTTTCATCACGAAACGGAAGTTGTGGTGGACCAATGGCTACCGTGCTCTGCCCATAACATCAAACTCGTGTGTTCGATTTCTTCGTTGTAGACTTTTGGTTTTGGCTTTGGCTTAATTCACATTTTCATTTTATCGAAATTATTTTTTTATTATTATCATTATCACTCATTGTTGATATTGTTATTATCATCATTATTATTATAATTATCTTTGTTATTCCTATTTTTATTACTATTATTATCATTATTGCTATGACAATTATCATTATTATTATTGTTAGTATTATTATCATTGTTATTAAATTTATTATAACCGAAAAAATGGTAACAGTAATAATAGTAATTATAGATAATACATAAATATACATACATGAATAAAAGAGTAGATATATGATAGATTGATCAAAGAGAAAAATCTATCCCCCCCAGTTTTCACCCCTCCCCTGTCACCCCCCCGGTCAGCATACTCTTGGCTCACACACAAGCAACTTCTCCCCAATCCCCCATCCCCCCAATCCCCCATCACCCAAATTCCTCCATCCCCCCATCAGTTTCTCAATCGGCTTCAGTCTCCTTCCACAACTTCATCAACTCCATCAACTTCATCTCACTTGATAACCCCCCACACCCTCCCCCCACAAAACCAGAAACTGAATTGGTCCTGTCCAATAACCTTAATAGCAATCCCCCCAATTCCACCATCCCCCCACATCACCCATCCCACCAACCACCCCCATTCTCCCCAATCTCCATTCTTCCAATCCCCTCATCCTCCATCCCACCAACTCCCCCAATCCCCCAATCTCACCAACTCCCCCATCCCCAATCCCACCAACTCCCCCATTCTCCCCATCCCACCAAATCCCCCATCCCACATCCTATCAACTCCCCCATCCCACATCCCACCAACTCCCCCATCCCATCCCACCACATCCCACCAACTCCCCCATTTTCCCCATCCTACCAACTCCTCCAATCCCCCAATCCCACCAATCCCCCCAATCCCACTAACTCCCCCATCCCACATCCCACCAACTCCCTCATCCCACATCTCATCTCACCAACTCCCCCATCCCACATCCCACCAACTCCCCCATCCCACATCCCACCAACTCCCCCATTCTCCCCATCCCACCAACTCCCTCATCCCACATCTCACCAACTCCCCCATTCTCCCCATCCCACCAACTCCCTCATCCTACATACCACCGATAATGATTACAATTAAAGTAATAATAGTAATTACATGACAACGGCCAGAACCTGAAGGCGGGGGGGGGGGAGATGGGGTGAAGGTTGGGGGGAGGAGATGGGGGGATGAAGGAAAGTGTTGCTTCCAGGTCTTCTTCCATGACTTCCCGTCAGACCCTTCCAGTCACTGTCTGGAAGTCGAAGCCAACACCCGAAGAGTTCCCGATGTTCGTTTGAGTCCAAACGCGATGGATTCGTCCAACCTGGGACCAATGGGATCAAAGACAGGGGTTTGACTCAAACACATATATGTGTGTGTGTGTGTGTGTGTGTGTGTGTGTGTGTGTGTGTGTGTGTGTGTGTGTGTGTGTGTGTGTGTGTGTGTGTGTCTGTATGTTTGTGTGTGTGTGTGTGTGTGTGTGTGTGTGTGTGTGTGTGTGTGTGTGTGTGTGTGTGTGTGTGTGTGTGTTTATTGTAATTTCTCTGAAGAAGGATGCAGGTCTTAGGCGCCCTTGTTATAAATCTCATACAAGATGACCACTGTATATCCTCCTTTCTCTGTCGATACATGTTATCATGAATTGCTCTCATATATGCATACATACGTTATATACATATATACATATATTCCACATGTAATCGGGTATTCATGTTAATAGAATGTATACATTATCTACGCCATCCCACACACGCACACACACACACACACACACACATATTCATATATATATATATATATATATATATATATATATATATATATGTATATATATACATAAATATGATGTAAGCGGAATAGGAAACACAGGAGTCTTAGTCTTGAGTTTATTCCTGACTAGTTTCGCTGGTATGCTTTTTTTCCTGGGTTTCCTATTCCGCTTACATCAACCTGTCAGAATGTCTCAACAAATATATATATATATATATATATATATATATATATATATATATATGTGTGTGTGTGTGTGTGTGTGTGTGTGTGTGTGTGTGTGTGTGTGTGTGTGTGTATTATGGACCAAAAGGTCTCCTATCGGCATGCTCCTCTATTGTAATATATATATCATCTGAACAACAAAAGTAGTTCACATTGTTGTTAGTAGGTCATGGGACAACTTCGATTGCCTATTATAGTACGCCTGTGCCTTCTCGCTGCTTTCCCCCCCTTCTCCCCCACCTCCCACCTCCCCCTCCCCTTCTCCCCCACCTCCCCCTCTCCTTCCCCCCTCCCCCGAGCGCCCCTATTGATCCCCCTCAGACCACGTCCCTCGTCCCTCCTGAGGTCCCTCAATCTCAGTCCCACTTTTCAGGGTGGGAGAGAGGGGGAGGAGGAGGAGGAGGAGGAGGAGGAGGAGGAGGAGGAGAAGAAGAAGAAGGAGAAGAAGGAGGTGGGGGGGGGATCCTAATCAGATCGAGAGATCGCCAGTCAATGGCCAATCTTCTCTGTCGGCGAAGTACTCTGTCTCTTTCGAACTCCGAGATCGAGAATCGGCCCGAAGTCGTCTTCGGCAGATGGGTCCTCTACGTCTCTTTTGCTCTTTGTTATTTCTCTCTTATTTCTCTTTAATCTGTCCCTCTCTCTCGCCCTCTCACTCTCTCTCTTTCTCTCTCTCACTCTCACCCTCTCACTCTCTCACTCACTCACTCTCACTCTCACCCTCTCACTCTCACCCTCTCAGTCTCACCCTCTCACTCTCACCCTCTCACTCTCACTCTCTCACTCTCACCCTCTCACTCTCACTCTCTCACTCTCACTCTCACCCTCTCACTCACTCACTCTCACTCTCTCTCTTTCTATCTCTCTATCTCTTTTTCTATCTATATCTTTCTCTCGCGCACTCTGCTTTCCTTCCTCTCTCTCTCTCGCCCGCTCTCCCCCTCCCTCCCTCTCTCCCTCCCTCTCTCCGTCCCACTCTCTCCCTCTCTCTCCCTCTCTCTCCCCCTCTCTCCCTCTCTCTCCCTCTCTCTCTCTCCCTCTCTCCCTCTCTCTCCCCCTCTCTCTTCCTCTCTATCACTTTCTCTCTCTATCACTTTCTCTTTCTCTCTCTCTCTCTCTCTCTCTCTCTCTCTCTCTCTCTCTCTCTCTCTCTCTCTCTCTCTCTCTCCCGCAGCTTCCCTCTGCGGGTTATCTACTGTTATCTTTTCCCTCCCATTTCCAAACTTTTCTGAGGACATTTCTCGCTGCCAACTCCACCAGGTTACCAACGGAAGCCGCGGTTTCTGCCTCGGAGGTGTTGTGAGTAGGGTGGGGGGCGTCGGAGTGAGGCAGGTCCCCCATTCCTCTCGTACATTCATTGTCTTTGTTCGTTTCCAGGATTTGAAAAGGCTCTCTTCGATGCAGTATGTGTCTATGTATGGATGTGTGTGTGTGTATGTGTGCGTGCGTGTGTGTGCGTACCTGTGTCTGTCAGTGCGTTTTCCTGTATGTGCGTGTATGTGTGTGTGTGTGTGTGCGTGTGCGTGTGTGTGCATACCTGTGTTTGTCAGTGCGTTTGCCTGTGTGTGTGTGCATGCGTGCGTGTGTGTGTGTGTGTGTGTGTGTGTGTGTGTGTGTGTGTGTGTATGTGCGTGTGTATATATATTGGACTCATAACTCGTGCTGGACTCGTGAGTGACATATATTACTCACCCGGACGAGAACTGAGAGCTTGGGGGGGGAAAATTCGATGCTAACAACAACAACAACAACAACAACAATGAGCCTGTGTAATCCCCCGAAGAAAAAGCGACAAATTACTGAAAAAGTCTTATAAGAACCAATAAGCTTCTCCGTCATGAAAAGGATTCGTATATATAGTTACGGAGAAGAGGACGATTGGCGGGATGTGTGTGTGTGTGTGTGCGTGTGTGTGTGTGTGTGTGTGCGTGTGTGTGTGTGTGTGTGTGTGTGTGTGTGTGTGTGTGTGTGTGTGTTTTGTATTTTGAAAACAAGAGAAAGAGAGAGGGTGACCTTTTGGTCCATAACAAGGTCGGATGAAAATATATGTAAATATATATTTTTGCTTATTTTCATCACTAAAATTTATCATTCTAAATGATTTTTTAAGAGAATATTTCGTATTTTCCTGTATACAGAGACTGCATCAAGAGTGGCAATACTACATTTCTTTTATTTATTTTTCTAATGACTGTGTGGTTTGCGTGTGTAGCCTTGTATAGTCTATGACCATCGAAAGAGGATTAGATGACGTCACAGTCGTTGCGAAAGAGGATCAGATGACGTCATAAATGATCTCATCGTGTCTAAAGAGGATCAAGATCGTGTCGGTGATCTTCTACAGTGACATGGAATCCTGTTGTCTTCGGATTTTTTTTTTTTTTTTTTTTTGTATTCTATGTTATTATTAATTATTATTATTATTATTTATTATTATTATTATTATTATTATTATTTATTATTATTATTATTATTATTATTATTATTATTATTACTATTATTATTACTATTATTATTATATTATTATTATTAATTATTATTATTATTATTTATTATTATTATTATTATTATTATTATTTATTATTATTACTATTACTATTATTACTATTATTACTATTATTATTATCACTATTACTATTATTATCATCATCATCATCATCATCATCATCATCATCATCATCATCATCATCATCATCATCATCATCATCATCATCATCATCATCATCATCAATCAATCAATCATCATTTTGAAGTTATAGAAGTCTCCAACACCTCACTTCTGGGAATGATTTTTTTTTTCTTATTTTTTGTCATTTTTTGTTTGATTACTTATATCAAATTTACCATATTCATTCATTTTAGTAATTTTATTTTTCTATTTTCTATTAAATTTATTTAGTTGCTTTTATCATTTTATTTTATGTATATTTGTATTTGTTTTTTATTTGTTTGGTCATTTATCTGTTTATAGTTTCTTATTTATGCGATTATAAGATCAGTGCAGTTTTATGTTTTGTCACAATTTCTTATTTGATTTTACGTTCAGTTCTTGTTTTTGTTGTTTTTTCCATTTATTTACTTGTATATTTTTTATGTTCATGAGGCAGTCCTACTTCGTAAATGTAGTGACAACAGAACTTAAATGTTTTCTGAATTTGTAAGTATAAAGTATATATACATGTATGTGTGTGTGTGTGTGTGTGTGTGTGTGTGTGTGTGTGTGCAGGTATGTGTGCGTGCATGTGTGTGTGTGTGTATGTACATGTGTGTTTATGTGCGCGTGCGTGTGTGCGCTCGCTCGCTGTTAGGTAAGGAGCATTGGAATAGTGGAAAATGGATGAAGGCTGGGAATAGAAAGAAGGAGTAGAGTAATGGGGAGTGAGAAGAAAAAATCCACGGTCCATTTATTCTAATAAAGGCAAATTGACTCCTCCCCCTTTTCTCCGCCCTGGCTTGTGATTCGTCCACGACGACTTCACCTACACGAGGAAAATGAAGCAACCAGTGAGAGAGCGACACGTCATATGGTGGGTCACAGGGTCCAGGTGTTATTTAAAAAAGTGCATATAATAATAATAATAATAATTATAATAATAATAATAATAATAATAATAATAATAATAATAATACTGTAATGATGATAATCTAGTCATGACGTCATCCTATCTAGAATATGTTTTCCTCCTAGATTGGAAATTTACTTTATCAAACGAACACACACACACACACACACACACACACACACACACACACACACACACACACACACACACACACACACACACACACACACACACACACACACACACACACACATTCGGTGGCGCAGTTGGTAGAGCGCTGAACTACTAGCATGGTGATGCCCGTAGTACTTGGTTCGAATCCTGCCCAGGGCCGAAATTATTTCGGTACCGCTGCGCTTCGGGTCGTTACTCTGACTCTCGTAGGCGGGGAGTTGGGTGTGTGTGTGTGTGTGTAAGGTCATAGCATTACCCATAGATCGGACCTACGAGCTCTGAGCTCTCTTCCAGGAGGAAAATAGCTGTCGATCACGAGTCCAACACGTGATACAAAGACCAAGTGAATACACACACACACACACACACACACACACACACACACACACACACACACACACACACACACACACACACACACACACACACACACACACACACACAAAGGCAAGCATCCAAAGACACTCTGATAAACATGCAGTTACGACACGCACACGTACACACATGTATACACACACACATGTACACATGGATGTACACACACGTACGTTTGCTCACATTCTCTCTCTCAATCATCCGCCCGACTTAAGCCTCCCCCTCTCCCCCTCCCACTCTCCCTCTCCACCGCCCCCCCTCCACTCCCTAAATGTCCAGTGTGTACCCGCTTCCCCCCTTTCCACCGCCCCCTCTCCCTCGCCCCCTCCCCCTCTCCCCCTCTCCCGCCTCCCCCTTCCGCTCTCCCCCTCCCATTCTCCCTCTTCCCCTCCCACTCTCGCTCTTCACCGTCCCCCTCCCCTCCCTAAATGTCCAGTTTGTACCCCTTCCCCCTCCCCCTCTTCCTCCCCCCTCCCCCCTCTTTCTCCCTCCTCTTCCCCGTCCACCCAAGTCTCCTTTTTCCGTGCACATATGTTGTCTTGTCTGCAGAAATTACTTCTAAGTAAAACTTTTCTTTTTAGCTTCTGGGGCCGTGTGTGTGTGTGTGTGTGTGTGTGTGTGTGTGTGTGTGTGTGTGTGTGTGTGTGTGTGTGTGTGTGTGTGTGTGTGTGTGTGTGTGTGTGTGTGTGTGTGTGTGTGGTTTGTTAGGTCAGACCCACTGGGACAGGACGAAATGGACGAAGAAAATCTGATGATTACCGGACTGGGAATAGGAAGAGGAAGGAGCGTGGAGAGAGAGAGAGAAAGAGAGAGAGAGAGAGAAGGAAGATAAGGGTCATAGAGAGGATGAAGAGGAGGAGGAGGAGGTAGCGGAGAACGTGGTCTCACGCAGACTGACCTGCATCAGCCTGCACAGGCGAGGCCTGCAGTGGCCTGCTTAGTTGCTCTGGGGGGAGGGGGGTGAACGTCCCAGAGGATCCAAGATTGGGATGGGAGGTGGGGGGGGGATGGGAAATGGGGGGGAGGCTACTCGGACGAAGGAAGGAGGAGGAGGAGGAGAGGGGAAGGGAGGGAGGGAGGAGGGGGAGAGTGTTATGACTGTCCATTTCATTTTCCCTGATTTCAGATGTAGTTTTATTTCTTTGTCGTTTTTTTGTTTCTACGACTGCAACTACAGCTACGAGTACAGTTTTTAATCCAGCGCTTCTTTCCTCTCCTCCTTCTCTTCCTCCTCTTCCTTCTCTTCTTTCTTCCTGTCCCCCCCCTTCTTCTCCTTCTTCTCCTTCATCTCCTTCATCCCCTTCATCCCCTTCTCCTCCTCTTCCTTCTCCTCCACCTCCTCTTCCTCCTGTACCTCTTCTTCCTCCTCCTTATCATCCTTCTCTTTCTCCTTCTCCTCTATCCACCTCCTCCTCCTCCTCTATCCTCCTTTTCCTTTACCTTCTCCTTATCATCCTTCTCCTCCTCCCTCCTCCTCCTCCTCCTCCTCCTCTGTCCTCCTCCTCCTCTGTCCTCCTCCTCCTCCTCCTCTGTCCTCCTCCTCCTCCTCTTCCATTCTCCCCACCTCCTCTCTCACCCTCCCCACCAGCTCTTCCATCCTCCTCTTCCTCTTTCTTCCCCCTCTTCCATCCTCCCCACCTCCTCCTCCACCTCGTACTTTCCCTCCTCACCATCATCCTCATCTCCCTCGCCCCCCTCATCCTCCTCATCCTCCTCATCCTCCTCATCCTCCTCATCTCCCTCGTCCTCCTCATCCGCCATCTTCAATCTCCTTCTCTTTCTCCTTCTTAATCTTTTTCATCGTCATCATCTTTTCCCAACTCTTGTTACTTCCTCTTCTCCCTCCGCTCTTTATGTCTCCCCAACCTCCTCTCTTCCTTCTTGCTCTCTACGCTTTGTTCTCTCTTCCTCTCTCCACCCTCTCTCTCCCTCCTCTCCCTTCATCATCATTACCCCCCTCCTCTCCCTCCGCTCTTTAAGTCTCTCCAATCTTCTCTCTACACTCCTCTCTCTCTCCTCTTCTACCCTCCCTCTTCTCCTCCCCTCCCTTCCTCTCCCCCTTCTCCCTGCTCCTTCTCCCTCTCCTTCCATCCCTCTCCTCTCCTCTCCTCTCCTCTCCTCTTCTCCCACATCTCCCTCCCTCTCCTCCCTCCATCTCCTCTCTCCTCTCCTCCTTTCCTCCTCTCCTCTCCTCCCTCCCTCTTTCTTCTCCCTCCTCTCCCCCTCTCCTCCCTCCCTCTCTTTACCTCTCCTCACAAGACGTGAAGAGGTTTCTCTTCAGCCTCATTGCCTCTCAGACCTTTTGAAAAAATGGAAGAAATCTCATTAAATTCTATTACACGCTTATCATGAAGCAGAGTACAGTCAGGTAGAAGGCTGCGTCGCGAGTTGTCAAGCTTTTCGAAAAAATAAAATGAAAAAGAGTAAATGTTTTGATGCAAAACCGAAATGAGTAAGTTCGAGTTGCTCTCTTTCTGTCCGTCCATCTTGCCGCGTTGCCTTCGGCGGGGTCGCTGGGAACGCGGAGAGCCAAAGCAGGGCTGCCAACCGATTGTCCCCTCAGTGGTACCAACCCTTCCGGATTTTTTTTCATTATTATATACATCTTTATACATATTTTTATATTATCGTGTCGCTTTACTTGGTCCATTACACACACACACACATACACACACACACACACACACACACACACACACACACACACACACACACACACACACTCACTCTCTCTCTCGATGGTGCAGTGGCAGAGTTCCCGGCTGCCACCACGGCAGTCCGGGTTCGAATCCCGCCCAGGGCTGAAATAATTTCAGTACCGTCTGTGTGTGCGTGTGTGTGTGTGCGTGTGTGTGTATGTGTGTGTGTGTGTGTGTGTGTTTTCTGTTTTTTCATGAATAATTTTATATATTTCAAAGGTTGACGTGGGCGTATGTGTCCGTGAGTCCGCAATATTTCCTTTTAATGACGAAACATTGTGAATGACAATTGCGTGTGTGCCTGCATTAAACAGGTGAGGGAGGAACTGCCCGTAAACACGTGTCTGTGTGTGTGTTTTCGTTGCAGATTGAACATAAAATTTCTTTAATCTTCGTCCTTTCGTAGATTGTGAAGTTTTTCATTCAAACTCTCGTTGTCTCTTGTTTTCGGTCACGCTATTAAGTCTTGTCACATGTTTCAGAAAACTTCGTCCAAATGTACCTGGTTTCTATTATGATGAACGAAGTGATTCGGTAAACGGTGACAACATTTATTTGGGTGACTGAACAGTTATGGACACAAATTCCAAAGTTAAATTTTTATGAAAATAACTTTCAAAGGTGTGTATATTTCCAACATATTTTTCTATAGAACATTTTGAGTATATTTTTTCGCTTTTTACGTATATATATGAATAAAACCAATAAACATTATATACCGAATCAAAGGACACAATGCCTTGGTATACATTAAACACTACATGTACAGAAAATGAATAATATAGTGTTAACTAAGGTTGAACAGTTTAATGTCTACATATATATATATATATATATATATATATATATATATATATATATATATATATGTATACATATTCTGTATTTAGGGGGACATCCTCATTCCTATCTGATTTTCTAAAGATAAATTGTCCTTAACCATAATAAAATCTACGAAGATTGCCGATAAATCTATATCCTATTCAATACGGTGGTGATCCCCCCCCCCCTCTACATCTTATGACTTCTGCTCTTGGGCAGAGAGGAACTTGTAATGAACGTTTCCGTATTGAAAGGGTCAGTGTGTCGTTACCTTGTCAGATCCGGGATTATTATTATTATAATTGTTGTTATTATAATTTTTATTAATATTTTGATTACTATTGTTATTATTAGTAAAATTGTTATTGTTTTTATTGTTCCTATTATTATTATTATTTCATTATTTTTATTATCATCATCATTATTATCATTAATATTACTAATATTATCATTCCTATTATTACTATTATTATCATTATTCTTATTGTTATTATTATTACTGTTATCATTCCTATAATTATTTCTATCACTATTTCCTTGCCGAACGGGAACCCCTTTTATATGAGGAAGATATCAGGAGATTTGTGTAGGTTTCTCTCTCTCTCTCTCTCTCTCTCTCTCTCTCTCTCTCTCTCTTTTTCTCTCTTTTTTTATACTCCTCGTGTGAAGGGGAACAATTTGTATGAGGGGGGCTTTGGTTGGGCGTCTTTTTCCCCCCTGGCAGACAAATGGCCGACTTCGCCAGCTTCTCATGAGGGAGGATTGGTCCACTCTTTTTCCCTCATTATTTTACATACACACACACTCACACGCACACACACACACACACACACACACACACACACACACACACACACACACACACACACACACACACACACACACACCCCACCACCCTCCCTCCTCCACTCCCTCCACCTCCTCCACCTCCTGTACCCCCTCCATCTCCTCCACCCTCTCCACCTCCTCCACCTTCTCCACCTTCTCCACCCGTTCCATCACCACCTCCTGTACCCCCTCCATCTCCTCCACCCTCTCCACCTCCTCCACCTTCTCCACCTTCTCCACCTTCTCCACCCTTTCCATCTCCACCTCCTCCACCCACACCACCTACACCCCCTCTAACACCACCTCCTCCACCCCCTTCACCTCCCCCACTCCACCTCCACCCCATCTAAGTCCACCACCTCCCCACTCTCTCCACCTCCACCTCCACCTTGTCCACCTTCTCCACTCCCTCCACTTCCACCCACCCCACCTCTACCCACTCCACCTTCTCCACCCCTTCTATGTCCACCAACTCCACGCCCTGCCGCCCCCTCCACCTCCTCCACCTCCTCCAAATGTCCTCCATTCCCTCCGGGCATCGAGCTCAACGTCTGGATGGGGATGTGGAGGAGTCTAGGAGTGCCTCAGAAATTGGAAGGATTTTTTTTTTTTTTATCATATGTATTAATTTCCACCCCCACCCCCCACCCTTTTGTTTATTTAGGGTGACAGTTTTTTTCATATGCTTTTAATTTACCTTTTTCATGTAATCCCTTTTATATTTAGTTATCAGTGAGCACTAGAACGGTACATAAAACTCAGCGATCTGAGTTCGGTGCCAGCCCAGAGTTGAAAAGAAATCACTGCACAGCAAGCTGGCACCTTAAGTATAGTGGGCAAGGATTTGTATGTGTGCATGCGCGCGCGTGTGTGTATATGTGTGATTCACCTTGGTCTTTGGAACACGTGTTGGACTCGTGACCGACAGCTATTTCCCTCCCGGAAGAGAGCTCAGAGCTCGTATGACAGATCTATGGGTAATGCCGTGACCTTACACGCACACACACACCCAACTCCCCTCCCAACGAAAGTTGGAGTAACGACTCGAAGTGCAGCAATACTGAAATTATTTCAGCCCTGGGTAGGATTCGAACCCGGACCACCGTAGTGACAGTCAGGGACTCTACCAACCGAGCCACCGAGAGTGTGTGTGTGTGTGTGTGTGTGTGCGTGTGTGCGCTCGTGTGTGTGTATGTATGTATGTATGCATGTGTGTTATGTCACAGCATTGCCCATATTAGATTCGCGAAAACCAAAACCGCGAAAATCAAAACCGCGAATATATAAATCGCGAACATCAAAACCGCGAATATATAAATCGCGAACATCAAAATCGCGAACAACGAGTCGCGAAAGCCAAGGACTCGAATGGACACTACTTGAGGCGTTTATCTCCTCTGAGAGAGAAGGTCTGCCCAGTAACATCTCGCGATCATTTGCGTCCAGGCAGAATGCGGGCCAGCCAGGTTTCGACCGTAACCCCCATATTCAGCGAGGCGACGCACTTGATATATTTTATTCAGGCTAAGACCATATGTATTTTTGTTAATCTATGGGACGACCATAGGCTAGATAATGGAATATTGGGAGAGCCTTTACTCAGCAGTGGACTCAAATGTCGGCTGATGATAATGATGATGATGGTGGTGGTGATGGCGATGATGGTGATGATGACGACAATGATGACGATAATGATGGTGATGACGATGATGATGGTGATGATGACGATGATGATGATGGTGATGATGATGATGACGATGATGATGGTGACGATAATTGTTAATGACGATGATAATGATAATGGGGATGTCAACGATGACGACGACGACGATAATTGGTGATGACGACGATGGTAATGATGATGACAACGATGACGATGATGACGACGACGATGACGATGATGATGACAACGATGATGATGACAACGATGACGATGATGATGACGACAACGATGATGATGATGGCGATGGAAGAGTTTGGGATCATGTTCCAGCCTCATGCATGTATGCATGAAGATGTGCGTTCCAATGTTAAAGTACGAATTTCTTTTCAGTATGGAGGTGCCTGTGCCTCTGTATACAGAACTCTGAGCTTCGTGCGTCTGTGAAAGGAGGCAAAGGCTGTCTGTGGAGACTTTACAGAAGAAAAATTCCGTCTGTTCGAGGATGGGATATTAATATACACAAGAGTACGTGGGAGAGGTGTGTACAGAGTTGGAGCAAGAAGAAAGAAAGAGAGAGAGAGAGAGAGAGAGAGAGAGAGAGAGAGAGAGAGAGAGGGGGGGGCGATGGAGGGAAGATGGGAGGGAGAAAGAGGGAGAGAGGGATAGGTAGAGAGGAGAAAAGGTTAAAAAAGAAATAGACGGGGACGAAGAAAAGGAGAGACAGAGAAAGAGAGAGAGGGAGAGAGAGAGAGAGGAGGGGGAGGGAAAGAGAAAGAGGAAGAGAGGGATAGGTAGGGAGGAGAAAAAGTAAAAAAAAAGAAATAGACGGGGATGAAGAAAAGGAGAGAGAGAGAGAGAGGGAGAGGGAGGGAGGGAGAAAGAGGGCAAGAGGAATAGGTAGAGAGGAGAAAAATTTAAAAAAGAAATAGACGAGGTTGAAGAAAAGGAGAGAGAGAGAGAGGGGGGGAGGAGAGGAAGAGGAAAAGAGGAAGATGAGCATCAAGACACGCATGGAAAAGTGTGGGAAAGGGAATTTTGTGAAATCACGGGAAAAGGTTCGCATAAGCTGGAAGACAAATGATTTCCCTCAGCCCTGTAGCCAACAGAAAACGGAATGTGGGGATGGAATTAAATAAGAAAAAATGGGATCTGTAGAGGAAGATTACATGGTAGCGCCGTGAAAAAGGAGGAGGAGGAGGAGGAGGAGGAGGAGGAATAAAATGATGAGGAGTTAGGGCCGTGAAAAAGAGAGGAGGAGGAGGAGGAGGAGGAGGAGGAACGGAAAGAGTAGGAGAAAGAAGAGGAGGAATAGGAAGAGGAGGAGGAAGATGGTGATGATGAAAAATGAAGAGAGCATGAAGATGAGGAGGAAGAAGAGTTAGGAGGATTGTGGGTGAAAGAGAATCTGACATAAAGAGTAAAAATGAGGAATAGAGAGAAAAAAGAGAGAAAAGAAGAGGAAAGGAAAAGAAAGAGGTAAAGAGGAAGAGAGTGGACCAGGAAAAGAGAAGAGAAATGAAGAAGAAGAGAAGCAAGCAAAGAAGATATAAAGAGTGGAAAAGAGAGGGAGAGAGAAAACACATGTGGAAGAAGGAAGAGAATATAAAAGGGGAGGAGGAGGAGGAAAAATAGAAAGAAAGGGAATATTAAGGAGAAAAGGGAAAAGCGAGAGAGAAAAATGAAGAAAAATATAAAGTTGGGGGAAGAGAGATAGAAGACCGCAGGAGATAAACTGTGGGGACGAGAGAGAGAGAGAGAGAGAGAGAGAGAGAGAGAGAGAGAGAGAGAGAGAGAGAGAGAGAAAGGATGAAAAGAAAGAAGAACCGAATAAGAGAGAGTGGGGAGAGAAAGAGAGAGATAGAGAGGAAGGATGAAAAGAAAGGAGAACCAAATAAGAGAGAGTGGAGAGAGAGAGAGAGAGAGAGAGAGAGAGAGAGAGAGAGAGAGAGAGAGAGAGGATGAAGAGGAAGACGAATCGAATGAGAGGGAGTGGAGAAAGAGAGAGAGAGAGAGAGAGAGAGAGACAGGGAGAGAGAGAGAGAGAGAGAGAGAGAGAGAGAGAGAGAGAGAGAGAGAGAGAGAGAGAGAGAGAGAGAGAGAGGGAATGGAACTGGGGAGAGATAGACAGACAGACAGACAGACAGACAGACAAAGGAAGGATGAAGTTGAAGAACAGAATGAGAGGGAGGGAGGGAAGGGGGTGGGGAGAGAGAGTTGGGGGGAAGAGGGGGAGGGGGAGATGTAGAGAGTAACGATGAAAGGCTTAGAAGTGGGAAAGGATCTGGGGGGACTACAGGGGTGAAGGGGATGATAAGAGGAAGAGAGGGGGGATGGGAAGGGGGGAAAAGGGGGGGAGGGCATTCTCTTTGTGTCCGAAATGTTGCACTGCTTCAGTCCCGCGCATTCGATTTCCAAGGGAAAGACTTCGTTTTCATCTATTTATTTATTTGTTTATTTATCAATTATTTATTCGTTTATTTATTTATCTATTTGTTTATCTATTTATATATCTACTTTATTTACTTATTTATCTATTTGTATATTTGTTGATTCATTTACTTATCTTTATTTATTTGTTTATTCATTTATTTGTTTATTAATTTATCTAATCATTCATCAATTTATTTGCTTATTCATTTATTTATTTATTTATTTATATATCTGTTTGTTTATATAATTTGGTTTGTGGTTTTATTGTTGTTGGTTATCTAATATGTCTGTGTATACTACAGATGTCTCATAAGACGAAAAATTATTTCAGATTTTTTTTTCAATTATGACAGCATTAGCGAACGATACATATGCACGTTTTTGGAACATTTTGGGTCAGATTTCACCGTCCGCTCTCTCTCTCTCTCTCTTTCTCTCTCTCTCTCGCTCTCTTTCTCTCTCTCTCTCTCTCTCTCTTTCTCTCTCTCTCTCGCTCTCTTTCTCTTTGTGTGTGGGAGCGTGTGTATGTGTGTGTGTATGTTTGTGTGTATGTGTGTATGTGTGTGTATGTCTGTGTTTATGTGTGTGTGTATTTATATTTATGTGTGTGTGTTTATGTTTGTTTGTGTGTGTTTGTGCTTGTGTGTATGTCTTTGTGTTTATGTGTGTGTGCGTTTATGTTGATGTGTGTGTGTTTTTGTGTATGTGTGGTGTGTTTGTGTTTATGTGTGCATGTATTTGTGTGTGTATGTATGTGTGTTTGTGTTTATGTATGCATGTGTTTGTTTATATGTATATTTGTGTGTGTGCGTGCGTGCGTGTATGTATATGTGTGTGTGTGTACATGCGTGTGAAGTACTATGACTTGTCGAGTCCTCCGAATTTTTTTTTATATTTGTGTATTTGTATGTATGCATGTATGTGTGTGTGTACATGCGTTTGTATGTATGCATGCGTGTGTGTGTACATGTGTGTGTATGTATGTATGCGTGTGTGTGTATATGCGTGTGTATGTATGCATGCGTGTGTGTATATGCGTGTGTATGTATTCATGTGTGTGTGTACATGCGTGTGTATGTATGCATGCGTGTGTGTACATGCGTGTGTATGTATTCATGTGTGTGTGTACATGCGTGTGTATGTATGCATGCGTGTGTGTACATGCGTGTGTATGTGTGTATGCGTGTGTGTATATGCGTGTGTATGTATGCATGCGTGTGTGTATATGCGTGTGTATGTATGTATGTGTGTATGTATGCATGTGTGTGTGTACATGCGTGTGAGGTAGTATGACTTGTCGATTCCTCCCGACATTTTATATTTAATTTCCTCCCCGAAGATAGACCCAACTTCATTTTATATCGAAAAGATTCTTTCCCTTTGCCAGAGCGAGATTAATTAGCCTAATTTCCTTTCTTCATTTATGCATTAATTAATTTCCTCTCCCTGTTTTCATATATCAGTTCTTAACTTTGGAGTTTTCCCGGCCGATGCTATTCCTATCTGTCGGAATTATTTTTTTCTTACGTTATGTCGTGTATTTGAATTTGTAAACACACACATACATATATGTGTACACATAGATACACACACACACACACACACACAGACACCTTGTGGCGCAGTGGTTTGAGTTCCCGGTTGCCATTTTTGAGGTCCAGGTTCGAATCCTGCCCAGGGCTGAAATAATTTCAGTATCGCTGCGCTTTGAGTCCTTACTCCAACTCTTGTGGGCGAGGAGTTGTGTGTGTGTGTGTGTGTGTGTGCATGTAAGGTCACAACATTACCCATAGATCGGTCATATATGAGCTCTGAGCTCTCTTCCGGGAGGGAAATAGCTGTCGATCACGAGTCCAACACGTGATCCAAGACCATGATGATGAATCACATACACACACACACACACACACACACACACACACACACACACACACACACACACACACACACACACACACACACACACACACACACACACACACACACACACGTACACATAGGCATGCACACACACACACACACATACACACACACACACACACGTACACATAGGCATGCACACACACACACACACATACACGCACACACACACGCACACACACATACACGCACACACACACACTCGTGTATTTGAATTTGGAAAAACACATACACACGCACACACAGACACGCACGTACACACACACACACACATATACACGCCCGCACACATACACGCACACAGACACACACACGCACATACACACACATACACACAACACACACACACACACACTCGTGTATTTGAATTTGGAAAAACACATACACACGCACACACAGACACACACACACACACACACACACACACACACACACACACACACACACACACACACAAGCGCGCGCGCGCGTACACACATATACACGCATATATGCACGCACACACATATACGCATACATATATGCATACGTACACACACACACACACAGCTAGCTGTAGTGATTAGCGTCATAACCCGCTATTATATAGTACCCAGATCGCTTCTCGCTCATAGCTTAAAAGCTTCATTCTAATGTAGTCCGTTACTGACCCCCATGTACAAGAATGTGTGTGATGTCATTGTATAACCCATGGATTGGATTATAAGAACTCTGAGCTCTCATCCGGGAGACTGGTACCTGTCGATCACAAGGCCAGCACATGATCCACGGTAATCCTGTATTCAAAGAGTGATATTACACAGAGCCGAGAGGCGGGATCGAGGCCCAACGTTGTGACACACATATACACGGGACTCAGGACAGGAAATTGTGGATCACCTATGTGGCAATATTCCCATGCTGGCGATGTTGCCATATCAGTGAGTCTCACTTTTCTCAGATCGGCTGAAATTAGTGTTCCATCTTTTACTTTTGGTGTTTTTTAATTGTTATTAAAGTATTTTCTATATTAATCACACTTTTTTATTCTGAAGTCTAGTAAGTGAAATTTATTATTGGATTTTTTTTTCCATAGCGTGGTGTAGGTTAGATTGAACGTAGCCAGGTTGTCAGTTTTTTCATATATACATTTTTCCTCTCCTTTCTCACTGTCAAGCCAGCCAGTATCACTGGCAATGGCTTCCCATAGAAAAGGGCGTCTCTCTCTCTCGCTCGCTCTCTGTCTCGCTCTTTTTTTTTCTTTTTTTTTTTACAGCTAATACAAAGGAATCCAATGTTGGCAGGAGACCTTGTGGTCCATACCAAAGCTGGATAGAGAATAACAAACACACAAATTAACATACAAACGAATAATTTAATAAATAGATAAGAAAGAAGCTCATGAGGGAAGTAGATTAAGATTGATGAAGAAATTGAGATTGTTAATTAAATGAAATAAATCACAAAATATTAGGTAATCGTAAATCTAATTTGTCTGTATTAATTCTAGATGAAAATCTACGTCCTTTGCAGGGGCCAGTGGCAGTTACTAGTAATAGAATTTATCTGAAAACAATTTTTTTTTTTTTAATCTAGAATATGAAAGTTGTAGACACGCGTGTCCCAGATCACGTGTCGGACTCGTGATCGACAGCTATTACCCTCCCGGATGAGAGCTCAGAGCTCATGTGTGACCGATCTATGGATAATGCTGTGACCTTTCACACACACACACACACACACACACACACACACACACACACACACACACACACACACACACACACACACACACACACACACACACACGCACATACACACACACACACGCACATACACACACACACACACACACACACACACACACACACACACACACACACACACACACACACACACACACACACACACGCACATACACACACACGCACACACACAGTAAAAGATAAAATTAGAAGAAAAATTGCCCATCAGAGTCTGAGCACCTGCCTAGATACGTGACGTAGACTGAAGCCATCCAATCACGTTTCAGCAGGCCACGTGACGTCAAGTCGTGCGCATGCGCAGTTCCGCCCGTCAGCTGGAAGACTTAAACCTTGATTAACGCTAAACCTTCATTAACTGAAGTCTTACGTAGTTAAGAGGATGAAATGAACTGAAGCTGAAACCGAACTGAAAGCTACTTGGGGAGTCATTTTTAGTAACCAGCGCTTCTATCTTTGGGAACGGCTTTGCTCCGTGGAGGTGGGGAAGGAAAGATAAGGAGAGATTTATGGTGGGCAGCGGAACGGAGGGTCGGTAGAAACCAAAAGTGATTTTTTTTAAGGATTATTTTTTACCATAAAAGAAATATGAGTGACTTTGGTTCGTAAGGATGTCACCAAAATCCTTAAATGATTTATTTAATAAAAATTTATGTACTCATCTTTTCTTATATATATTATATAATATATGTATATATATATATATATATATATATATGTGTGTGTGTGTGTGTGTGTGTGTATGTATTTATATATATATATATATGTATATATAGATATATATATATATGTGTGTGTGTGTGTGTGTGTGTGTGTGTGTGTGTGTATGTATATATATATATGTATATATATATAAATATATATATATATATATAATATATATATATATTGTGGAGATTCATTTTTAACCATAAGAGAAATCTGTGTAACTCTGGTCCGTAGCAATGTGACCAATATTCCAAAAACATTAACTTAATTAGAACTATGAACTCAGAAACCAAAACGAATGAGCAAGAAGAAAGTGTATAAAGTGTGTCCTTTACACTTGAGAAGTGTAATTTCTTTTCATTCGAGCTGAGCTCGACTCTCTGAGGAGGACCGAGAAGCTCGTCCTCCAGTTCTCAAGAGACGCTTCTGAGGTCGTCCTCGACCCCTTGAGGATGAGGGCGTCACCTGTTATCTCGATATCGCTCCCTGAGTGACTGGTCACCCTTGAGGGTCACCCTTGAAGGTCACCCTTGAGGGTCACCCTTGAGGTCATTCTTGGAGTCGCCATCGAACATTTTCGAGTTTTTGTGGATTACGTCATACAGACGTGCGCGCACACACACACACACACACACACACACACACACACACACACACACACACACACACACACACACACAGCTAGAGAGGAAGGAAGAAGAGAGAGAAAAAGAGAGACAGAGAGTAAGAGAGTGATAGGGAGAGAAAGAGAGAGAGATTGTGTATAATAAAGAGATAGAGAGGAGAGAAGAAGAGTGAGAGAGAGAGAGAGAGACAGTAAGAGAAAGTAATACAGATATAGAGAGGAAGAAAGAAGAGAGAGACAGAGAGTAAGAGGGAGAAATAATGAGAGGAAGAGGAAATGGGGTAGGGAGAAAGAGTAATACAGAGATAGAGAGGAAGGAATAAGAGAGAGAGAGACAGAGAGGAAAAAGGAGAGAAAGAGAGAGAAACACATCTAAGTACATTCCTTCAATTCAATTTGAGGCAAATATCTTCTTGATTTCATTTTTGCAAATGATGGTCTTTGCACAGAGACTTTTGTGGAGTCCTGTACTTTGTCAAGATTTCTTGTGCAGTAATGTGGTCCTGATCTCTTTTATATCTCATACATTTGTCCTATTTTTTGCTCCCTGTCCTTTTGTCCTTTTGATATTGTCCTTTTTTTGCTCATCTTGGGCTGTATTTTGTTGGTGAATTTTTCTTTGGCGTATATTTGTGTTGATGTGATTTTTATTCTTTTTTCGTTGAATTCTTTGGTGCATTTTCGTCCTTTTTATGCATTGTATGATTTTTTGTTTGTTATTGTTATCTTTTCTTGTATTCTGTAATGTATCTCATTGTTCCAATTATATTTTTATTTATGTCCTCTTATTGTATCTTACGGTCTCCTTCAGTCTTTATTTATTTATTCATTTATATATTATTATTTTTAGGTGTAACTGTCTAATCACCGTCATTTTTCTATTTTTCAGTTCTTTTTTGTCTACTTATTTATTTGTTTGTTTGTTTGTTTGTTTATACAGTGTCACCGTGATGATCTTTCTAACGACTCCAGCTCTCGGCAAAGAAAAGCGAAATTCAGAAAAATTTCCCTTCGCTCGGAACACTGAAATTCGGAAATCTCCATAAAACGCATTTCTCAAATTCGGAGATTTTCTAAAATTTAATATTTCCCAATACAAAGAAATTTGTAGATTCTTTTCAACTTACAATAGAAAAGAGAAAATATAAAAAATGAATGTGTCGCCTAATGTTGTCAAAACCCAAGTCCAGTTGCATAGAAAATGGGGACACCAAAAGCAGCTCTTCCCTTGAAGGAAGAAAACGGAATGAGCGTTCCCCGCTTTCCGTAGAAAAAAGAAAACGGGATCGGCGTCTGAAAAGGAGACTTTTTGTCCTCCTGAATAGGGAAACTAATCTGAAGAGGAAAAGAGGAAAAGTTAATCTCTTTTAATTGGATACGTAAATACACAGAAAGCTTTGTCCTGAAATGAGGACCTAGAGGAGGAGGAGGAGGAGGAGGAGGAGGAAGAGTCTGTGGATGACGTCAAGGGAGAGGAATAGTGTGAGAACTTCTAGATATCACAGCGATTTCCTCTTCCTCCTTCTCTTCCTTCTTCTCCCTTCTCTTTATCTTCCTTTTCCTCCTCCTCTTCTTCATCTTCCTCCTCTTCTTCCTCTTCCTCCTCTTCTTACTCTTCCTCCTATTCCTCCTCCTCTTCCTCTTCCTTCTTTCTCCTCTTCCTCCTCTACTTCCTCCTATTCCTCTTCTTCCTCCTCTTCCCCTTCTACTTCCTCCTCTTCCTCCTCTGCTTCCTCCTCTTCCTCCTCTGCTTCCTCCTCTTCCCTCTCTGCTTCCTCCTCTTCCTCCTCTACTTTCTCTTCCTCCTCTGCTTCCTCCTCTTCCTCTTCTTCCGCTTCTCCCTCTTCTTCCTCATTTTCCTCATCCTCTTCCTCCTTTTCCTCCTCTTCCGCCTAATCTTCCTCCCGTCCCGTCCCGTCCCCGGCTGCGCCGTACACGTGTTTGAGGTTCGGACATTTCAAAGGTAACACCCGAATGACAACATTCCATTTTCTATTTGATATGAGGGAAGGCGGAGTCGGCTGGGCCGGGGAGGGAGGGGGAAGAGGAGGAGGAGGAGGAAGAAGGGAGGAAAGAAAAGGGGAGGAGGAAGAGGAGGAGGAGGAAGGCTAGGAAGAAGAAGAAGAGGAGGAGGAAGAGTTGGAAGAGGACTAAAGGAAGACAGGGAAAAAGAGAGGAGGAGGAAGAGTAGGAAGAAGAGAAGGAGGAGGAAGAAGAGGAGGAGAAGTCCTTGGATAATGGAGGTATTGGTGGTGGAGGGGGTGTTGAAGGATGGAGGACGAGGAGGAAGAGAAGAAGACGGAAGAGGAGAAGGAGGAGGAAGACTAAAGGAAGACAAGTAATAGGAAGAAGAGGTGAAGGTTGAATAGGTGGAGGGTACAGAAGGAGGTTGTGGAAAAAGGTGGAAGATAGAGGAGGAAGGAGGAGGAAGAAGAAGGAGGAGGAGGAGGAGGAAGGAAGAGGAGGAGGAGGTGGACAGACGGAGAGGTATTACGCTCAAAATAACTGGGAAAACTATATGTCCCTGTTTTTCCACGTCCTCTTTTTTTTTTTTTTTTGGGGGGGGGGGTCCGGGGGAGGGGGAGAGGGTGGGGGTCAGACTGGGCCCAGTACGTTACACAGCACCGGCTGGAGGGAACATACAGTCACGTTCAGAGGTGTGTGTGCATATGTGTGTGTGTGTGTATGTGTGTGTCTGCGCATGGTTCCATGTGTGTGTGAATATATATGTTTGTATGTATGTGTGTGTATATGTGTGTGAATATATATGTTTGTGTACATGTATGCATTTATGTGTATGTGCGTGTATGTGTATGTATGCATGCATTTATGTGTGTGTTTGTATATATGTATGCGTATGTGTATGTGTGCATTTATGTATTTGTGTGTGCGTGTATGTGTGTGTGTGTGTGTGTGTGTGTGTGTGTGTGTGTGCGCGCGCGGACGTCGACTTGAACATAGTCGACGTCAATCGCAACCCCACGAGACTCCTTTGGTGAACAAAATCGTCTGACGCTTTTGGCCAGAAAAAGTCGCCTAACATAAGACCATAGAAATGGAGAAGACTGCAAGAGACCCTATGGCCTACACTAGGTAGTTCCATGTCCCTTACTCCCTGACACCCCCATCCATAAAGTTAACTCATCTTCGCTTGAAACGCTCAGGAAGTTTATTCCACTCGTTAACTACACTCCTGGTAAACCGGTTCTTAACTCTGTTCTTCCTAAACTTACAGTACCTCACAGGGCTGGAAAGGTTATGACACGTGAAGGAGATGGATGGAGGGGGATAAGAGGAAGAGGAGAATTAGAGTAATTTGCCAAACACCAAGAAGAAGAAGAAGAAGAAGAAGAAGAAGAAGAAGAAGAAGAAGAAGAAGAAGAAGAATGGAAATTGGAACAGGAAAGTTGTAAGTGGGTCAGAGAGAGAGAGAGAGAGAGAGAGAGAGAGAGAGAGAGAGAGAGAGGGGGAATGAGGGGGAGAGATGAGAAAAACAGAGGAAGGAGGAAGAGGAGGAAAAAGTAGAGATAACGAAAGAGAGAAATATTGAGAGAAGTGGGAATAGAAAGAGAAACAAGAGGGAGAAAACTTTGATCATTTAAAAGTTAGAGAGAGGAAGAGAGAAGAAGAGACGAGAAGATTATAAAGTAAGAGAGAGGAATTGGGTGAGGAAAGATGGAGGGAGAGAGAGACATGGAGAGAGAAAGAGAGGGAAAGAGGATAAAGAGAGAGGAATTAGGTGAGAGGGAAAAGATAGAGGGAGAGAGAGACATGGGAGGAGAGAGAGAAAGAGAGGAAAAGAGGATAAAGATAGAGAGAGGGGGGAGAGAGAGGGATGGAGAGAGAAAGAGATAGAGAGAGGGGGAGAGAGAGGGATGGAGAGAGGGGAGAGAGAGATATGGAGAGAGAAAGAGAGGGAAAGAGGATAAAGAGATAGAGAGAGGGGGAGAGAAAGAAAGAGAGGGAAAGAGGATAAAGAGATAGAGGGGGAGAAAGAAAGAGAGAAAAAAAGAGAGAGGAGGGGAAAGAGAGGAAGAGGAAGGGCTGTGACCTACAAAGAGAGAGGAGCAAGTCCTTCATCCCCACGTGTCCCCTCTTCTTCGTGTAGCCAAGAGAATCACTACACGATGGAATGGACTGAATAGTGTTATCAGTATATGTCCACTTTATGAAGCAAATGTGTTGTATTTCTTTCGTTAGCCTATCCAGTATTGTTTTCTTTTTCTTTTCCTACTCTTCCTCCTCCTCCTCCTCTTCCACGCCTTCTTCCTCCTCCTCCTCCTCCTCCGCCTCGTTCTCTTACGCCTCTTCCTCCTACTCTCCATTCTCCTTCTCCTTCTTCCTTTACATTTATTCCATTGCGAGAGAGGGAAAGAGAGAGAGGGGAGAAAGAGAGAGAGAGAGGGAAAAGAGAGGTAAAAGAGAGAGGAAAAAAAGAGAGCCTATCCTACTCTTCCTCCTCTTCCACGTCTTCCTCCTCCTCCTTCTATTTCTTCCTCTCTCCATGTCTCCCTCTCCCTCTATCTTTTCCCTCTCTCTCTCTCTCTCTCTCTCTCTCTCTCTCTCTCTCTCTCTCTCTCTCTCTCTCTCTCTCTCTCTCTCTCTCTCTCTCTCTCTCTCTCTCTCTTTCACCTCTCCTTTCCCTCTCTCTCTCTCTCTTCTCTCTCTCTCTCTCTCTCTCTTCACCTCTACTTTCCCTCTCTCTCTTTCTCCCCTCTCTCTCTTTTCCTCTCCTCCGCCTCCTCCTCCTCCTCCTCCTCCTCCTCCTCCTCCTCCTATTCTCACATTTCATTTCCCATTGCATCCTTCCTCTTTCTCCTTCTCCTTCCCCTCCTCCTCCTTCCTTTCATCCTTCTATCTCCTCCTATCTCCTCCTCCTTTACCTCCTCCTCCTCCTCTTTCTCCTCCTCCTCTTTCTCCTCCTCCTCTCTCTCCTCCTCCTCTCTCTTTCCTTCTCCTCCACCTCCCCTTTCTCCTCCTCCTCTCTCCTCCTCCACCTCCTCTCTCTCCTTCTCCTGTCTCTTTCCTTCTCCTCCACCTCCTCTTTCTCTTTCTCCTCCTCCCTCTCCTCCCTCTCCTCCACCTCCTCCTCCTCCCTCTCCTCCTCCCTCTCCTCCTCCACCTCCTCCTCCTCCTCTTGTTCCATCCGCACGTAACCTGTCATCTCAATTTTTTCCTGTCTCCCCTTCAATTCACAATTTTCATCAAATTCCCAATCCATCTCTTTTCATCTCTCCTTTCCCTCTCCTCTCCTTCCGTCCCCTTCCCCTCCCTTCTCCTCCCTTCTGTTCCTTTCCCCTCCCCTTCACCCCCTTCCCCTCCTTTCCCTTCCCCCTTCACTCCGTTCCCTTCCCCTCCCCTCCCCTTCACTCCCTTGCCCTTCCTTCCCCTCCCTTCCCCTCCCTTCCCCTCCCCTTCAATCCCCTTCACTCCGTTCCCTTCCCCTTTACTCCCTTCCCTTCCCCTTCACTCCCTTCCCCTCCCTTTCTCTCCCCTTCACTCTGCTCCCTTTCCCTCCCTTCTCCTCCTTTCCCCTTCCCCTTCCCTCCTCTCCCTCCCCGTCTCCCTCACTCCGCTCCCTTCCTCTCCACTTCACTCCACTCCCTTCCTCTCCCCTTCACTCCACTCCCTTCCTCTCCTCCCCCCACCTCCCCCTCCCCTTCCATCCCCTCCCCTCACCTCCCCCTCCCCTTCCATTCCCTCTGCATTCTCTCCTTTCCCCTCTACCTTTCCCCTCTACCTTCTTTCCTGAGGTCCTGCACGAAGGAAAAGAAAATCGTGTGGAGTTAACCTGAATAAAATGAATTAACTCTTGTTATCGTAACGAATGGGTTTATTTGGTGTTTTTCATTCATTAGAAAATGGGGATAGATCTTTTGAAAAAAGTCTACGGGATCATTAAGTACAATTTCATTTATGTTTACTCCCCCAACCAGGGCGTATTTGTTTAGCAGTAATCAGCGCTTCTATCCTGTACTGTTTCAAGTGTGATTACCCTCTTAATTAAGAGTATTTTGTCGGAAATAACCATTACTTCTATCATGGGGACACTATTGCATAGAAGAGTTGAAGTCATAGAGATGGTAAAGGCGTGTTAACCACTCGTGACAATGAAATGAAAATTTTCGAAAAAATAAGACCAAAAAAAGTTGGAAAAAATAAAAAAATCGAAGGGCGAATTTTAAAAAAATCTGAAAAAATAGAAAAATTCGATACGAGCGCTAAAAAAAGCTGAAAATTAAAAAAAAAAAAATCGAATGCATATCGGAGTTTGAAAAACAACCTACATTAAACCCAAAGAGAGTGAGAGGAATTCTGTCCTTTTACTTGACGTAAACAAAATCCTGCCTTCGTCAGATACAAACTGCGGAGGATCTGGTTCCTCCACAGGGACACCAGCAGCACCAGCAGGAGGAGGGTCCCGGGTTCTCTCAGGAGACAATAAACACGGTCAGAGAGAAAACAGAAGTCGAAGAGAAATAAGAGGCGATGCCAATCACGGGGTCAGGCACTCCATCTTTCCCCCCTCTCCCCTTCCCACTCTCCCCCTCTCCCTCTCCCCCCTTCCCCCTCTCCCCTCCCCCTCTCCCCCCTCCCCGGCACCTTCCGTGCGCTGGTTTCAAAAGTCCTGAAACGTCCAGATTCAAAACGGACTTTAAACCCTCTCGATTTATTTCAGGACTTGAACCGGGTACGAGTATTCTATATGCCGTTGGGTGATTTCATTTAGATGAACTCTCCCGACAAGATATTTTCAAATAATAGGAAGGACAATCCAATTTCCCCTCCCTAACTCCCCCGTCCCCCTAACTCCCCCATCCCCCACTCCCCATCCATCCCCCTACCCCCACCCTCCCACTTCCTCCTCTTCCCTCTCCCTCCTCTTCGATCCTCCTCCCTTCCCTCCCCCTCCCCCTACCCCCACCCTCCCACTCCCTTCCCCTTCCCCAAAACCCTCCCACTCCCACTCTCCCTCACTCCTCTTCCCTCTCCTCCCCTCCTTCATCCCCTCCCCTCCTTCATCCCCTCCCCTTCCTTCCCTTCCCTTCCCCCTCCCCCTCCATCCTCCTCTTCTCTCCCCCTCCCCCTCTATCCTCCTCCCTTCCCTCACCCTCACCCTATCCCCCAACCTTCCCTCCCCTACCCCCACCCTCCCACTCCCTCCCCCTTCCCCAAAACCCTCCCACTCCCTCCCCCTTCCTCAAAACCCTCCCACTCCCCCTTCCCCAAAACCCTCCCACTCTCCCTCTCCCTCCCTCCTCTTCCCTTCCCTCCCCTTCCTTCCCTCCCCCTCCCCCTCTATCCACCTTCCTTCCCTACCACTCCCCACCGTCCCACTCCCTCCCCTTCCCCAAAACCCTCCCACTCTCCCTCACTCCTCTCCCCTCCCCTCTTTCCTTCCCTCCCCCTCCCTCTCTATCCCCCTTCCCTCCTCTTCCCCACCCTCCCACTCCATCCCCCTTCCCCAAAACCCTCCTCCTCCCACTCCCTCCCTCCCCTTCCCTCCTATTCCCTCCTTCCCTCCTTCCCCTCCCCCCTCGATCTCCGTAACAAAAACGCCAAAACAAACCAGGAGCCCATCTTGATTAACCATTTCTTTTTATCTTTCATCTATCCAGCAGCGATGAACTTCTGGACCAGTAGCTCACAACGTGTGGTCTAAAGGCCACTAGTGGGTCATAGGATGGGCCAAATGGGACCACAAGTCCAAATCTAGTGGGTATTAGTGGATGGTTAGTGATTAAGTTCAGTGATGATAATGTCTTCAGGAGTGTAAGAAAACAGTATTTCATAAACATTGGAACTACGTAAGACACTCTCCCCGTGACAGTCAAGCGTTATGGAAGTTAATTGAATTATCTCAATTTACTTTAAATATGTCGTAATTAGATATCAAAAAATCAGCTTATAATAAATCTTATTTCAAAGATTTAACCCAAGTTGACTAGATTAGAAGACAATGATGTCTTCCCCGAGGTGAAAAAACCCACATTTATAACGTTTCCCAAAACACCGAAAGCATCGACAGGCTCGTCATGAAAAAGGGGAGTGAAAACAGTCAAATTTTCCCGAAGTAAAATATCGAAAATTAAAAAAAAAATCCTAATAAGGATTTAAGTGTCATTTATCAAATACCATGTAAATAATGCTCAGGTTCATATTTTGGAGTGTCAAGTCGAGGTTTAGATAATCACTTAACTGAACATAGACTTGACCTCAAAGCCCACAGGTCATCTAACTCCTTAGTCCAGCATATGGACAAGCACGGTCACCTGACCTACTGGAAGGAGGTTAAACTTCCCCATAAAGGTTTAGAGAAGAAGGCAAGGAGGACGGTTGAATCCGCGAACTCATATTAAAATGAGGACACAAAAGGAATAGAGGGGGAATTGTCTCTTTGTCAAAGGTGTCAAATGTCCTCGCGTTAGACGTAATGAGACGGGTGGAGTATCGGACAACTGGTCACCGCCCAGGCGATGTGACCTGACCGACGACCCGTCAGTAGTGGTGTGAAATGTGACCTTATGTAAGACTTTCTGTGGGGAGGTCTCTGAAAAAGACCATGTTGGTCGCAACGTTAGGGTAGATTAATTCTTAAACCATCTTCGTTTTTTCTACTACCACCCGATCACACACACACACGCACACACACACACACGCACACACACACACACGCACACACACACACACACACATATATATATATATATATATATATATATATATATATATATATATATATATATATATATATATATATGCATGCACACTATCTCTAATAGTACCTATATACCTTTATATTGATTTTTCATCGACTCCCTGTTTGTTTGTTTGTTTTATCTTTGCCATTTGCCGATAATTCTTCCCCCTTCCGCCCCCATCCGAGGATTCCCGTACTCCTACCCCCCACTAACCCAATAGCTCCCCGTTACGAATATCCCCCCACCTCAACCCTTGTTAACCCCCCGTCATTAAGTTAAAATGGCTTTTAGTTCACAACGCGTCTCGCTGCGTTTCTACGTCACGCTGTGATGTTCTCTTTGTTTCCGTTTGTCTTCTTCCACTTTTCAATTTCTCCCGCCTCCACCAGCTCCACCCTTCCACCATTAGCCCTCCCCCTCCCCCTCCCTCCCTCTCCCTCCTTTCCTCTTTGTTCCAGACTATCGGTCATACAGTTGACAGCCAAACTGTTTGTTTGTTTGTGTGTGTGTGTGTGTGTGTGTGTGTGTGTGTGTGTGTGTGTGTGTGTGTGTGTGTGTGTGTGTGTGTGTGTGTGTGTATGTGTGTGTGTGAATGGTGGATGGGTGTTGGTGAGTGTGGGTGTTTGTGTGGGTGTCTCTGTGTGTATGTCTATCTATCTATCTGTCTGTCTCTCCTCTCTCTTTTTTGTCTCTTTTTTCTCTCCCTCTCTTTCTCTTCCCCCCGCTTCTCTCTCCCACCTCTCTTTCTTCGCAACTAAACCATCATCTTCATGTCTATCTTCCTCATCCTCTCTCCTCCTTCTTTTCCTCCTCTCTCTCCTTCTCCCCTTTTCCCCCTCTCTCTCCTTCCCTCCTTTTCCCCCAACCTTCCCCCCCCCCTGGCCGGACCGTTCGCCACCACCCCCAACAGAGCTAATCTGGAGCGACAAAGTCCCCCCTCTTTCCCCCGTGTGGCACTCCTGCCCCGGGGGGGAGGGGGAAGGGGGGAGAGGGGGCACCTTGGCCCTGTCAGAGCTCCGTGCCGGACCGCTTTGTCAAAACGGTTTCCAATAGGATTTTTGCCCCCCACTCCCATTCCCCCCCCCCACTCCCCGCGGGCCACGCGCTCCTCGCCCGGCTTCGACGCCTCCACATCCTCCCTCTCCTCCTCCTCCTCCTCCTCCTCCTCCTCCTCCTCCTCCTCCTCCTCCTTCTCCTCTTCTTGTTTTTTTAGACGCGTTGTTCTTGTTCTCATTCTTAATCTTTGTTTTTCTTCGTCTTCTTATCTTCATCTCTTCTTCGTAGTCCTCTTGTTCTTATTCTTGTTCTCCTCCTCCTCCTCCCCCTCTTCCTCTTACTCCTCCTCCTCTTCCTCGTACTCCTACTCCTGTTTCTCCCTCTCTTCCTCCTCACCTACCTCGACTTTCTCTTCCCTCTCCTCCCCTTTCTCAGTTTCTCCTCCTTCTCCTTCTACATTTTAATAATCTCTGGGTTTGAGCATCGTCACCTCCAGTTCTACCTTCCTCTCTTCTCATCCACATGATCAAGGATTTATTCTTGTACTACACACACACACACGCCCGCGCACACACATACACAAATACACACACACACACACACACACACACACACACACACACACACACACACACACACACACACAGATATACATACACTCACACTCACATATATCTACATACATGCGTACATACATATACACACATACACGCATATATACATACATATACACACATACACGCATATATACATACATATACACACATGTAAATACATACATACATATATACACGCATGTATACATATATACACATACACACACACATGTAAATACATACATATATACACGCGTGTATACATATACACACATACACACACACATGTAAATACATATTACACACACATGCATACACAAACATATACAAAAACTTATGAAGTGCCAAATTTGCCTGTGGCTTTAATGTATTGATTCGCCATCAGCGCGGTGAGACAATGCCCCTCTCCCACCAAGACTTTCGTCCTCACAGGCACAGAGGTTCACACGAATAATATCATCTTGGTTTAGTTTGAATAAAGACTCACAAGAGCGTCATCGGATCGAAGAAAAAATTAAATAAATATTTTTCTTTTTGTGATTCGGTTTAATGTCGCGTGATTCCCCCATCAGGAGGCCTCTCACAGAGGACTTTGTAGCGTGGAGGTTAATGAACCATGACCTTGGTCCAACTCGCTGGTGGCTGGGCTCGAATTGCCGTGACCTTGACCTCCGCCGCAAGTAGCGACGCTCTAACATGCTTGTTGTTGTGTTTTTTTTTTAAGAAAAAGGCAAATGAAATTTTGAATTTAGCCTGAATAAAGACTTACAAGAGCCTCAGTAGGTCGAAGAAACCGAGATTTTTTTTTTTTTTTTTCCTAAATGTCCTCACTTGGGGATAATGGTTCCTGCAGGTTATCGGTTCAACTGTCAAATACTTTTGTTCCAGCACACGAAGATGTTGTCGTCTTCAATATATTTTTACTCCGTTCTCGCACACAAGTCGGGGTCTCCTGTTGGCTCAAGTTTCTGAAGATTTTTTTTTTTTTTTTTTAAGCTTTCATGAACCTTTCAGTTCTTTTGTTCTTCCAGCAATTCGTGTTCCTATTTCGCTCCGGTTACGTCTAACATGTGTACGACATCCTTTGATCAATTTGTATTTTTCCACATTATGTCAGGTGCCTCAATCTGGATTGCATTCTCAATCTCTCTCTCTCTCTCTCTCTCTCTCTCTCTCTCTCTCTCTCTCTCTCTCTCTGTGTGTGTGTGTGTGTGTGTGTGTGTGTGTGTGCGTGCGTGTGTGTGTGTGTTTGTCTCTCTCTCTCTCTCTCTCTCTCTCTCTCTCTCTCTCTCTCTCTCTCCCTCTCTCCTCCCTATATCTATCCACCCATCCATCCACACGCTCCTCTCGCCCTATCTATCCATCCATCTCTCTCTTTCTCTCTTTTTGTTAGTGTGTGTGTGTTTGTGTGTGTGTGTATGTGTTCATGTGTGAGTTTGTGTGTTTGATCTAATTACTATGAATGGCTGTACTGCTATTTCTTATGTCTTCTCTTTCCCTCCACAGATTCTTGCCCCCCCCCCGGCGGAGAGGGGCGGCCACGCGGGAGAGCGCCAGCAGAAAGGCAGGTAAGGCGTGAATCTCTCTCTCTCACTCTCTCTCTCTCTCTCTCTCTCTCTCTCTCTCTCTCTCTCTCTCTCTCTCTCTCTCTCTCTCTCTCTCTTGTCCTTTCTCTCTCTCCCTCTCTTGTCCTCTCTCTCGCCCTCTCTCTTTTTCTCTCTCTCTCCCTCTCCCCCTCTCTCTCCCCCTCTCCTCTCTCTCTCTCTCTCTCTCTCTCTCTCTCTCTCTCTCTCTCTCTCTCCCTCTCTTGTCCTCTCTTTGTCCTCTCTCTTGTTTTCTCTCCCTCTCTCTCTCCTCTCTCTCTCTCTCTCTCTCTCTCTCTCTCTCTCTCTCTCTCTCTCTCTCTCTCTTTCTCTCATCTCTCTCATATCTCTTTCTCATCTCTCTCTTTCTATCTCTCACACACACTCACTCACTCACTCACTCACTCACTCACTCACTCACGTGCACACGCCTTAATAATGTGATATAAACATTTTATGTAATTATCACATTTATAAGTGTGACATTAAGACTTGGAAATCTTTGTGCTAAACAAAGATGTTTTGAGAGAATTAGCTAACTTTTGAGTGTTAATAAGACACCTTTGCTAGAATACACCAAATATATCGGGTGTTTAAAATTATTTTGTGTAACACTTTTATACGAGCCCCTACTTAATTACATAAGGAAATATGATATTTCTTTTAAAATGTTTATATTCAGAAAGTTCAAAGGTTAGCATGGACAAGGGAAACGAAAGAGATTGTTAGAATATATACATATATATATATATATATATATATATATATATATTTTTATATATATATATATATATATATATATATATATATATATATATATATGCTAATAAGAACACGGGTACGTGTGTTCACTTATGCAAAGTAGACCACTTTGAAAAAGAAACTAGCGAAGCAGAGCGCTTTCGTACATTACATCCAGTGCAAAAAGGACATGTACTTTTTACACTGAAGATGTAATATACGAAAGCGCTCTGCTTCGTTAGTTTTTTTTCAAAGTGGTCTACTTTGCATATATATATATATATATATATATATATATATAATGTGTGTGTGTGTGTGTGTGTGTGTGTGTGTGTGTATGTGTGTGTGTGTGTGTATCTATGTAGGTACGTGTGTATGCGTGTTTATGCTCGTATGCTTTTTATAGATAGATGTAATAACAAACATATTATTTTCCATATGTTCTTCAAACCATACCGATTAGGATTTAAACTCTATCACAATTAACTTAACCTTTTAACAATCCCATGATTATGGCCATACTTGTTCTTTCATTAACAGAATCTGGCCGAGATGATTGGCAAACATGATTGGGTGTAGAGCCGAAGGCGCGCCTGTTGGGCGGCCCACTTGATTGGCAGATTGGTACATGATTGACAGAATGCGTCAGAGTGCGTCATAATGCGTCCGTCTCCTGGACAGACGGGTCTCTGGATCTGGGGGAGACCGGGGGGAGACCGAGGGGGGGGTGAGATCGGGGGGGTCGACAGGGTCCGGTATGAGTCCGGTATTGGTCCGGAATGGGTCCTATATAGGTCCGGTATTGGTCCGGCAAGGGCCCGGTATGGGTCCGGTATTGGTCCGGCAAGGGCCCGGTATTGGTCCGGTACGGGTCCGGTATTTGTCCGATATGGGTCAGGTATTGGTCCGGAAAGAGTCCGTTATCGGTCCGGCAAAGGTCCTGCAAGGGTCCGGTATTGGTCCGGTATGGGTCAGGTATTGGTTGGGCAAGGTTCCGGTTTGGGTCCGGTACGGGTCCGGTATTGGACCGGTATAGATCCGATATGGTTTTGGTATCGGTCTGACAAGGGTCTGGTATTGGTACGGTATGGGTTCAGGATGGGTTTGGTATTGGTCCGGTATGGATCCGGTATTGGTTCGACAAGGGTCCGGTATGGATCCGGCAAGGCTCGTGACAATCACTGTAAACAGACTCTGGATATTGGAGTTTCGGGCTCTTCATTGTCAAGAGGTTTTTTTTTTTTTCTAATACAAAAATCATACGTAAACATCTTAACCCCCCTCTCTATCTATCTATCTATCTGTCTGTCTGTCTATCTATCTATCTATCTGTCTATCTATCTATTTGTCTACCTACCTATATTTCTACCTATCCTTCCCTCTCTCTCTCTCTCTCTCTCTCTCTCTCTCTCTCTCTCTCTCTCTCTCTCTCTCTCTCTCTCTCTCTCTCTCTCTCTCTCTCTTTTTCTCTTTTTATGAGCGCCTCACAAACTGAAGCATCAAGCTGTGACTAGAACGAGCTTGCTCGTTAGGCTGGCAAGAAAGAGGAAACTGTACAGTGCCAGGCAGTGCCAGGCAGTGCCAGACAGTGCCAAGAGCCTGGGAGGAAGTTGCACAGCGTGTCTGGTCTTGGGATGAGGGTCAGTGGCCAGATATTAACCGGAAGTGACGTCATGTGTTGACCTAAGAGTCTTAGGAATTATAGATTCTAGATTATGAATTATTATAAATTATTTATAAATTTGTCACACCGACACTGATGAGTATATTTCCATTAGTCAGGTAATCCGCTAAGTATAGATAAAAAAAAATAAACTAAGAAAATAGAATGAAAGTACAAACAAAGTTGATTAAATTCAAACTAAATAAAATAGAAATAGAATAGAATCAATCATCAAATAAAATGAGAAATAATTGAATAAACAAAAAATTAAAAGAAAAGAAAACAAAATAAATCAAAAGTGATAATATGGATTAAACAGAATGAAACTAAATAAGGAAATAGGGCAAACAAGTCTCAATATTGTTACTCAGAAACACAAAAAAAAAGAAAAAATTGGTTCCCTAATTACAGAAATATGCACAAAGACAAATTTGAAAATTAATAAAAGATCAAATAAAAAAGAGATGACTATATACATGTACTACACAAAGTAAATGAAAATGATATACAAAATAGCTTCAAGACTTTCTTTAATGGACTTTTCTTCATCAGTTCTTAGTCGACGCTGGATTGTGGAAAGTTTTATTTAGTTATAAAGAAAACAATTTACTCGCCATACCAAGAATAAAAAATATACACAAAACTTTCAGGCTTCCACTGGATAAAGATTACCCCCCATCTCCTCCCCTCCCCCTCTTTCACTTCCCCACTCCCTCATACTCCCACTCTCCCTATCTCCCACTCTGTCCAACTCCCACTCTCCCAAACTCCCACTCTCCCAAACTCCCACTCTCTCCAACTCCCACTCTCCCCAACTCCCACTCTCCCCAACTCCCACTCTCCCCATCTCCCACTCTCCCAAACTCCCACTCTCCCAAACTCCCAATCTACCAGAATCCCACTCTCTCCAACTCCCACTCTCCCCATGTCCCACTTTCTCCAACTCCCACTCCCCCACCTCCTACTCTCCCCACCTCCCACTCTCTCCAATTCCCACTCTTCCCAACTCCCACTCTTCCCAACTCCCACTCTCCCCATCTCCCACTCTCTCAAACTCCCACTCTCCCAAACTCCCACTCTCTCAAACTCTCACTCTTTCAAACTCCCACTCTCCCCATCTCCCACTCTCCCCACCTCCCACTCTCCCCACCTCCCACTCTCCCCATCTCCCACTCTCCCCATCTCCAACTCTCCCCATCTCCCACTCTCCCCATCTCCCACTCTCCCCTATCCCCCTTTCTCTCCCCCTCTCCCCCTCTTCCATTTCCCTTTCCTTCTCTCCCCCTCTAACTCCCCATCCCTTTCCCTCTCCCCCTCTCCCACATTCGCACTTCCCTACTCCCCCACGCCTCCCACTTTCCCACTCTCCCTATCTCCCCCTCTCACTTTCTCCCCCTTTCTCTCTCCCTCTTTCTCCCTCTACCCCTCTTCCACTTCCCTCCTCTCCCACCTTCTCCTCTACCACTCCCTCACACTCCCATTCTCCCCCTCTTCCAATCTCCCACTTTCCCACTCTCGCCATCTCCCACTCCCCCTCTCCCACAATCTCCCCCTCCCCCGCTTTCCCCCCTCTCCCCCTCCGCCACTCTCTCACTCTTACCCCATACTTCCCCACTCTCCTTGTTTTTCTTTTTTTCTTTCTTATTTCTAACTCCTATTCCTGTCTTGGTACTCCCTCAACTCCCATTGCCCTTCTCTTCCCACTCCCACGTCTAACCCTCTCACCAAGTATTCCTGATCATAACTCCTTCATCCGTTATAGTCGTTAATTCCGTTACAATTCAAATTTGAATTTCAACGTTCAAGTGAATTCGAAGTTAGGTTTTGCCCGACAACGGCAGCAGTGGCAGCTGTGCCTCCTCCGCCAGCTGCTCCTTCTTGCCATCCTACTGCAGCTGTTGTTGTTGTTGTTGTTATTGTTGTCGTTGTTGTTGTTGGTGCTGTTATTGCTGCCACTACCGCAGAAGGTCTCACAGCTGCTCCCTCTGCATTTTCTTCTTCTTCTTCTGCTTCCTCTCCTCCTCCTCTTCGTCCTCCTCCTCCTCCTCCTCTTCCTCCTCCTCCTCTTCCTCCTCCTCTTCCTCCTCCTCTGTGGTTTCTTCTCCTCAGATGTTTCATCATTTTTCTCTCTCCCTTGTTTATCTAATGGTAATGCTGCTTTGTCTCACCCCCTCCTCCTCCTCCTCCTCCTCCTCCTCCTCCTCCTCCTCCTCCCATGATGCAGCTGTCAGCCCTCCCCCTTCCCTCCCCATCTCCCTTCCCCCTCTCCCTCTCTCCCTCCACCCCAACTTGAATTCCCCCTCCTTCTCCCTCCTCCCTCTCCCTCCCCCTCCCTCTCCCTCCCCCTCCCTCTCCCTCCTGCCCCTTTATCCCCCTCTACCCTTCCTCTCCCCTCCTCCCTTCTCCCTCTCCCCCTTCTCCCTACTCCCTTCTCCCTCCTCCCTTCTCCCTATCCTCCCTCTTCCCTTCCCTACCCCCATCCCCTCTCCTCCCTTCCCCCTCTCGCACTCCCCCTCCTTCCCTCTCCACCCTTCCCCCTCTCGCCCTCCCCCTCCTTCCGTCCCCCTCTCACCATCCCACTTCCCCTCCTCCCCTCTCCTCCCTTCCCCCTCTCGCCCTCTCCCTCCCCCTCCTCCCCTCCCCCTCTCCCCCTCCCCCTCCTCCCCTCTCCTCCCTTCCCCCTCTCGTCCTCCCCCCTACTCCCCTCTCCCCCCTTCCCCCTCTCCCCCTCCCCCTCCTCCCCTCTCCTCCCTTCCCCCTCTCGTCCTCCCCCTCCTCCCCTCCCCTCCCTTCCCCCTCTCGCCCTCCCCCTCCTCCCCTCCTCCTCCCCTTTCCCCCTCCCTCTCCCCCCTCCGCCCCACACGGGAGTGGGGGGGAGAAGTTGCCTCTCTTTTCTTGAGCTGGGTGCATCTCTTTACAAAGGCCGCTGTAATCTAGTGCAAATTCTCCTTACAAAGGACTTCGCCATGGGTTGCTGCGGGGGTCGTCTGACAAAGGCCCCTGTGCTCCTCTACAAAGGCAATTGTAACAAGGCCCGTACGTCTGACTTATAAAGGCTGAGCCTTTGTCCAAGGACTAAGGCTACAGCCTCTACTAAGGCTCGGTTGAGGCCAAGGGCCACTTGTAAGGTAAGGCTCTAGGAGGATCTGGAGGGAAGAGGAGGAGGGAAGGGAAGAAGGAGGAGGTAAGGAGGGAGGGAAAGGGAAGGAGGGAGGGTAAGGCGAGAGGAAGGAGGAGTGGGGGTGAGTTAGTGGAGGTGTGGAGGGAAGAGGAGGAGGGAGGGAAGAGAAAGGAGCTGAGGAGGGAATAAGAGTTAAGGAAAAAGGGAAAGGGAAGGAGGGAGAGTAAGGTGAGAGGAAGGAATGGAGGTGTGGAGGGAAGAGGGGGAGGGAAGGGAAGAGGGAGGAGGTAAGGAGGAAGGTAAGGCGAGAGGAAAGAGGTAAGGGGTGTGTGAGTTTGAAGAAGGCAGTAAGGAGGTAAGGAGATGGAGGGATAGGGAGAGAAGTAAGGCTGAACGAGGTAAGGCGGAGTAAGGAGGTAAGGGAAGGTGAAGAAAGTAAGGAGGTGAAGTGAAGGAGGAGGAAGAAGGGAGGAAGGGGAGGGGATAAGGAGGAGGAGGAGGCCGAGGTAATGGGAGTACTTTAGGAGAAGGAAGATGGTGAAGAGGGAGAAATTGTTGGAGAAAGATGGTGAAGAGAGAGAAAATGGAGTGAGGAGGAGATGGAAGGAGAAAATGGTGAAGTGGAGATATGGTGAAGAGGGAGGAGATGGAAGGAGACACTATGTTGGAGAAAATGGTGGAGAAGTTGGTGAAGAAAGAGGAGAAAGTGGTGGAGAGAGATGATGGAGCAAGCCAAAAGTGGAAGAGAGGTCATACAATGCGTGTGTTTGTGGAGAGGAAATTGAGGGAGGAGGGAGGAGAAAGAGATGGAGGTTTGATAAATGTGCGGGTGTGTGTTTGTTCGTGTGTGTTTATGTATGCTTATGTCTGTGTGTTCATTCCTGTATGCGCGCGTGCGCGTGTGTCTGTTTGTTTGTTCGTGTATGTGTGTGTGTGTGTGTGTGTGTGTATGTGTGTGTGTTTGTTCATGTGTGTGTGTGTGTGTGTTTTCGTGTATGTGTGTGTTTTTGTGTGTGTATATATGTCTGTGTATGTACGTGTACGCGCATTTGTACGCATATGTTTATGTATGTCTTTCCATATGAACACATGTAGTGAACTTGTAACGTACATGTACGTATTTGTGTGCGTGTGGTCTTTGTGCACGTGCACACAAACGTACACGTACATTAAGTTTATTCCAATCTTTGTTTATGTACTTTCGTTTCATT